>NC_092707.1:152666764-152977718 GCF_047496885.1 Scyliorhinus torazame | reverse complement strand
AAAATGAATTGGGTACTCTAAATTTTTTTAAAAACAAAATGTATTTAATCTTATTCATGGGGCCATGATAAGTGAACAAGCCAGATTTCAATCTTGCGGCCCACTGAGGTGAAGGAGGGCCACTCTTGCAGCCCACTCACTAGCCTAGGTTGCCCATCGCTGGTCTACATTCAGCTGCTGGCTCCTCCAAGTGGTGGTGAATCGATCCACTGTCAGCAATATGTTGACAGTATGGTAAAGTGGCTTTTATGTATTAACATTGGCTTCACTATTCCTTGTGGTGGCAAGCCTTTCCGCTACCCTTACCCGCCATCAGTAAAGTTCCCCGATGACGCGGCAAGGTTGGGAAATCGGATTTGACTGGCCTCCTGCCTCTTTCCCACCACATGTGAACTGGTAAAATTCTCCCCCCTAAGGACAGCACGGTGGCGCAGGGAGTTAGCCCTGCTGCCTCGCGGCGTCGAGGTCCCAGGTTTGATCCCGGCTCTGGGTCACTGTCCGTGTGGAGTTTTCACATTCTCCCCGTGTTTGTGTGGGTTTCACCCTCACAAACCAAAAGATGTGTAGGCTAGGTGGATTGGCCACACTAAATTGCCCCTTAATTGGAAAAAATTAATTGGGTACTCTCAATTTATTTTTTAAAAGTTATCCCCCTTGTAATTTTGATGTTATGAAACAAAATTTACTACTGAACCATATAAAGAGACATTAGGACAAGGGGGACAAAAAAGACAGTCTTACAAGAGGAGGGGGTGGGGAGCTTTAGGGAGGGAGTGCGGGAGCTCAGGGCCATGGCAGCTGAAGGCAGAGCTGCCAATAATGGAGCGAAGAAAATCTGCTACTCAGGAAATCAAAGTTCGAGAAGCGCAGGGATTTTGAAGAGTTGTAGGACTGGAGGAGGTTACAAAGATGGGGGTGTGGCCGGGCTGCAGTGGAGGGCCAAGGCTGTAGGAATTTGAACATAATGCTGAAATTTTAAAATCGAGGCATTGACAGATAAAAAGTTGAATTGGCATCTCCCTCAACCAGTTATACATAAAATTGCCCTCTCCTGCAGACAGTTGTTATTGTAGTCAGTGTCTGAATCTCCTTACTGGCTCTTTGTCCAAGAGATACTTTGTTGAGGACAGAGGTCAGGGAACATGCCATTACCTTACTGCTCTGAGCAAGTGATTTGTTCCCTAGCCTCAGCCAAGCGGTTATGCCAATTGCATGCATTCACACACTGGTTCTAATGGTGTAAAAACTAAGAAGACTTCATCTACCTTCTTTTATCTCCTTCATTAAATTTTACTTTTGTCTTTCTAATTTTATTCTCATGACTTTCTTTGGCTCTATTTCCTTTTTACTCTTTCTCTCACTCTCTTTTTATTTTATCTGTTTTTATCATTATCCATGTCTTCCTAAATATTGTTTGTTTCCAATGATCTATATTGTTTATTTCTATTTTATTTGTATGTCTATTTTGTTCTATTTCTCCTTTGTTTTTTAACATAAATTCAGAGTACCCAATTTTCTTTTCCAATTAAGGTGCAATGTAGCGTGGCCAATCCACCTACCCTGCACATCTTTTTTGGATTGTGGGGGTGAGACCCACGCAGCCGCGGGGAGGATGTGCAAGCTCCACACGGACAATGACCCGGTGCCGGTTCTCTCATTCTCTCTATATCTGGCTCTGCTTCTCTTATTTTCTATCATTCTATGTCTCCGTCTCTGCTTCTCTATCTCTTCATGTTTTCACGTTCATCTCTTGGCCTCCATCTCTTCTTAACTGTCGCTTGTTCTCTATCTCTCTGTACCTGTCTCTGTTGCTTGCTCATTATTCTCCATACCTCTGTTTCTATCCCTTGTTCGGCATCGCACCATAACTCTGACTGTACGTCTGTTGCCCTCTATCTGTCTCACAGACAGTGCTTCGGCATCAGAATGAATTACAAAGTGGTTCTGTGGATGGTCTGTCAGAGCTGGTTAAGGTGATATGGCTGCAGTGATACCTGACCCAGCTTGCTTTGGCTTGTTTGTGACTGCCATCTGTTGTAGAACAGATTTAGTCCAGCTTCCCTATTGTGAGAGACTGTTTAGCACTGGAATGCTCAGTCATTGCTGTAGGCCTAGCTTTCCCCACGCAGAGTTGGCCCAACACCTCTGTGTACTGATTAGATGCAGAATAGAAGTTGTTCATCTCTGTATTTTAAGCCAAATATTCTGCAGCTTGCAATCTAAGGCTGAAATCTAAGAATGCAAATTGCCTTTGAAGACATGACCACTTGCATTTATAGAACTTTGAATGTAATAAAATATCCCAGAGCTATTCACGGGAGTGTTAACAGTTCACAAAGGGTTGGTCAAAGAGGTAGGCTGAACAGGAGTATAGCGAGGTGGAGATTGTCATGTGAGAGTACCTTTAAGAAATGGGTGCTTAAGAAATGTACCTTTAAGAAATGGGTGTTTATCAATGATGTCAGAGTGTGGGTGGAGCTGGGCTGTCTGTCAGCTTCTTACTTTTGTTTTTGAGCAGGCTGCAGGGTGTGTTTTAGTTTTGTTTTCAGTGTTGGAGCTCGAAGCCAGACCAAGCAGGTGTACTGCTGTTCTCTCTGCCATCAAAAGACTATCTCTTGATCATTTGGTGAATTCAGAATTATAAATGTTCTCTGTAGTGAATGTAAACCTAATGTGCTTCTGTTAAAAGGTGTTTTTAAGTCGTATGGATGTTAAAAGGAAAGCTTAAAGGATTACTTAGTGTTGTAGTCTTTGGGGGTTTTATTTGAATTGATGGTCGCTAAGATGTTCACTGTATGTTTTAAAAAGGTTAACTTGAGTTCATAGAATAAACATTGTTTTGCTTTTAAAAAATACTTTTCCATTTCTGCTGTACCACACCTGTAGAGTGGGCCGTGTGCTCCCCATTCCACAATCTAGTAAAAGTTGTGGGTCAGGTGAACTCCATGATACACTTCGGGGTTCTCTAAATCCTGGCCCATAACAAATTGGGGGCTCATCTGGGATAAAAGTCTATCTATTGGATTGGCTTAGTGAACTTAAAGACTGTGAGGGGTGAGCATATTGTGGTTGTTTTTCAGGTGTGGTATTCTAGTTTAAGTGGGGAGTGTGTTGCGGACAATGGCTCTTTCAGAGGCTCAGAAGTTTTTTGGGGTGGAGACGGTCACACGCAGTACCTTACGGACAGAGACTAAAAGCTGACTGTTAGATTTGGCAAAAACATTGCAGTTAACGTTACCTGACAAAATGCGAAAAGATGAGTTAATTATGGCTGTGGCTCAGCATTTAAAGTTGCCTGAGATACAGTTTGACTCATTGGGAATGGCAAAAATTCAGTTACAACTTAAACAAATGGAACATGAGAAAGAATTAAAGCAGCTTGAATACGAAAGAGAGAGAGAGGAAAAAGAAAGACAAAGAGAAAGAGCAAGAGAGGAAAAAGAAAGAAAGAGAGAGGAAAACGAAAAGGGGAGTGAAGAAAGGAGAAAAGAAAGCAGAACAAAAAGAAAGAGAAAGGGAGATACAGATCTGGGAAAAAGATAAAGAGAGAGAGTTTGAACTCCAGAAAATGGCCATGAAACATGACAGTCAGTTAAAATTGGCAGACATAAAGTTGGATGATAGTGATGAGGATAGTGAGAAAGAGCATCAAAGTCGTAGGCTTGGTGGGATCTATTTAAATATGTCCAAGCATTGCCAAGGTTTGACGAGAAGGAAGTGGAAGTCTTTTTCATTTCATTTGAGAAGGTAGCTAAACAAATGAAATGGCCACAGGACATGTGGGTATTACTGATTCAAACAAAGCTGGTAGGTAGGGCTGGTGAAGTGTTTGCATCAGTACCGGAGGAGGTATCTGGGACATATGAGGAGGTGAAAAAATCCATCTTAGGTGCATATGAACTAGTGCCTGAAGCCTGCAGGCAAAGGTTTAGAAATTTAAGGAAAGAATTTGGTCAACGTACATGATGTTTGAAAGGATCAAACAGAGCAATTTTGATAAGCGGATAAGGACTTTGAAAATCGACCAAACGTATGAAGCTCTCAGAGAAATTATACTTTTGGAGGAGTTTAAAAATTCAATTCCTGATGTAGTGAGAACTCATGTGGAAGAGCAGAGGGTTAAAACTGTGAGATTAGCAGCAGAAATGGCAGGTGATTGTGAATTAGTTCATAAATCAAAGGTTGGTTTCCGACATCAGTTTCAGCCTGTGAGGGATCGAAACTGGGGAAAAGAGAAATACTCAAGTGGTAAAGGTAAATGTGATCTGATGGGAAATAATAAGAAGAGTGTACCTCAGATTAAAAAAGAAATCCAGGCGGCTGGAAGAGACATGAAAAATTTCAAATGTTTTCACTGTAATAAACTAGGCCATGTAAAGTCACAGTGTTGGTGGTTGAAGAAAAGCACTGGGAAGGCTGATGTGGTAAAATAGGATAAGACAGAGGGGTTTGTGAAAGTGGTAAAGGAAAGCCCAAGTGAAGCGAAGGAGGTGCAAAAGATTGTACAGCCTGAGGTGATTGATAAGAAGGTGCCAGATCTCTTTAAAGAATTTACTTGTGTGGGTAAAGTTTACTCGTGTATCAGGAGGAGCAGGTAAAGAAGTCACAATTTTAAGAGATACGGGAGCTAGTCAATCTTTAATGGTAAGAGATGAGGAGTTATGTAGTCTATGAAGAATGTTGCCAGAAAAGGTGGTAATATGTGGAATTCAGGGTGAGAGGAGTAGTGTTCAATTATATAAGGTAAGATTGGAAAGTCCAGTGAAGAGTGGTGAAGTGGTAGTAGGAGTAATAGAGAAACTATCTTGTCCAGGAATACAGTTTATCTTGGGTAATGATATAGCTGGATCGCAGGTGGGAGTGATGCCTACTGTGGTTGATAAGCCAGTGGAAAATCAGACAACTGAAGGTTTGAAGGACGAATATCCTGGGATTTTTCCGGATTGTGTGGTAACAAGGTCGCAAAGTCACAGGTTAAGACAAGAGGAGAAATCAAAGAGTGAAGATGAAGTTAAAGTGCCATTATCAGATACGATTTTTGATCAGATGGTTGAAAAAGAACAAGAACTGGTGGAGGATGCGGTGGATATTTTTAATTCAGGAAAATTGGTGGAGTTACAACAAAAAGATGTAGAAATAAAACGGATGTATCAGAAAGCATACATGGAAGAGGAATCTGCGTATATACCAGAGTGTTATTATCGTATAAGTGATGTCTTGATGAGAAAATAGAGACGTTGACATATGCAGGCGGATGAAATATGGGCAGAAGTTCATCAACTAGTATTGCCGGTAGGGTATAGAAAGGAGGTGTTGTGATTTGCACATGAGGTACCAGTGTGAGATCATTTGGGAATAAGGAAAACTCAAGCTAAAATCCAGAAACATTTTTATTGGCCTGGTCCACATAAAGATGTAGTTAAATTTTGTCAATCATGTCACACATATCAAATGATAGGGAAACCTCAAGCAGTGATAAAACCAGCGCCCTTAATCCCTATTCCAGCATTTGAGCAACCTTTTACAAGGGTCCAAATTGATTGCGTAGGACCGCTTCCTAAAACGAAAAGTGGGAATCAATATCTTTTGACTATAATGGATGTGCCTACCAGGTTTGCAGAGGCCATTCCAGTACGTAATATTACAGCTAAAATGATTGTGCAGGAATTACTTAAATCCTATACTAGATATGGACTACCCACAGAAATACAATCAGATCAAGGATCACATTTTACCTTGAGATTATTCAAAGAAGTTATGGATAGCTTAGGAATAAAACAATTTAAATCAACTGGGTACCATCCAGAATTGCAGGGAGTGTTCGAAAGGTGGCATCAGACATTAAAGACAATGTTGAGGGCTTAATGTCATGATTATCCAGAGGATTGGGATAAAGGAATTCCATTTGTACTGTTTGCAATTAGGGATGCTCCTAATGAGTCAACCAAATTTAGTTCTTTTGAACTAATTTTTGGTCATGAGGTAGGAGGACTACTTAAATTGATTAAGGAAAAATTGGTGAGTGAGAAATCAGAAATTACATTATTGGATTACGTGTCAAATTTTAGGGAACGATTAAATAGAGCAGGTGAATTGGCTAGACAACATTTAAAAGTTGCACAAAATGTGATGAAACGGGTAGCGAACAAAAAATCCAAAGTTCGTAGTTTTGCCAGTGGAGATAAAGTTTTAGTGTCGTTACCAGTGGTAGGTGAACCTTTAAAAGCAAGGTTTTGTGGACCTTATCAGATTGAAAGGAAATTAAGTGAGGTGAATTATGTGGTAAAAACACCAGATAGAAGGAAGACTCACCGAGTGTGTCATGTGAATATGCTTAAAAGGTACTTTGAAAGGGAAGGAGAGAAAAGGAGGAGGTTTTAATGATTCTAACTCAAAGTGACGAACCAAATCCAGTTGACTGTGAATTTGACATACCTCAAATTATATTGGAAAATGAGGATGTTAAAAATTGGGATAAGTTGTTGAGTTACCTTCCAGAGGAAAAACAAACTGACCTGAAAGAGTTATTGATATCACATGGGCAAGTTTGTGGAGATAAATTGGGAAGTACTAAAATGGCTATACATGATGTAGATGTGGGAAATGCTGTTCCGATCAAACAACATCCATACAGATTTAACCCTTTAAAATTGCCACAGGTTAACAGAGAGGTTGAGAGTATGCTTAAAAATGGCAAAATTGAAGTGGGTTGCAGCCAATGGGACTCACCCATAGTGATGGTACCTAAACCAGACGGTACCCAACGGTTGTGTGTGGACTATAGAAAGGTTAATGCAGTTACAAGAATGGACTCTTATCCTATCCCACGTTTGGAGGATTGCATTGAGAAAGTGGGACAGTCAGTTTTATTTCCAAACTGGATTTACTTAAAGGTTACTGGCAGGTACCTTCATCCGAAAGGGCAAAGGAGATTTCAGCTTTTGTGACTCGAGATGGTACATATCAATTCAAAGTTATGCCATTTGGCATGAAAAACGGCCCAGCCACATTTCAACGGTTAATTAACAAAGTTGTTTCAGGATTACCCAATTGTGCGGTATACATCGACAATCTGGTAATTTTCAGCCAGACATGGAAAGAACATTTAAATCATCTGATGGAGTTATTCGATCGACTTCAGGAGGCAGGTTAGGTGATAAACCTAGCCAAAAGTGAATTTGGGAAAGCCCAAATCACTTTCCTTGGCCATACAATTGGACAGAGTCGAATGGTCACATGGGATGTGAAACCAACAGTTATTGAGGAGTTTCTGATACCCTCAAGACGAAGGAAATAATGCGATTCATTGGCATGAGTGTATTTGATCGAACATTTGTGCAAACGTTTTGTAGCATGGTTGCTCCACTGATGGACTTGCTGTAGAAGCGTCAAAAATTTCAGTGGACAGCGGACTTTCAACAGGCATTTGACTGCCTGAAAGCTGTGATAACCAATGCTCCTGTGTTGGAGAATTACAAGGGACTCTGAGATCAGATTGAACTAAAGTATCTGACGTTAAAGAAAAATGCCACGGCGTAGAGAAATGGATGGATCGTGCAGAGGCCTTCTTGCCCAAAGAGACTGTCAATCACAACGGATTATTTCAGTTGGAGGAAGAAGAACAAAAATGGACTATATTATTGTACCTGTTTGCGTGTGTTGTTTTTTTTTAAACAAAAAAGTATATTTACTGTGTACATTTCTTGAAGGATGGTGAAAAGATGAAAAATGAAACCATCTTGAAGTTGATGGTTTATTTTTTTTCTTGGGGGGGATGTCATGTGAGAGTACCTTTAAGATATGGGTGCTTAAGAAATGTACCTTTAAGAAATGGATGTTTATCAGTGATGTCAGAGAGTGGGTGGAGCTGGGCTGTCTGCCAGCTTTTTCCTTCCGTTTTTGAGCAGGCTGCAGGGTGTGTTTTAGTTTTGTTTTCAGCGTTGGAGCTGAAGCCAGACCAAGCAGGTGTACTGCTGTTCTCTCTGCCATCAAAAGACTCTCTCTTGATCATTTGGTGAATTCAGAATTATAAATGTTCTCTGCAGTGAATGTAGACCTAATGTGCGTCTGTTAAAAGGTGTTTTTAAGCCGTAGGAGGTTAAAAGGAAAGCTTAAAGGATTACTTAGTGTTATAGTCTTTGGGGGTTGTATTTGAATTAATGGTTGCTAAGATGTTCACTGTATGTTTTAAAAAGGTTAACTTGAGTTCATAGAATAAACATTGTTTTGCTGTTAAAAAATACTTCTCTGTCAGTACTGAGGGACTGCCGCACTGTCAGATGGTCAGTACTGAGGGAGTGCCGCACTGTCAGAGGGTCAGTACTGAGGGAGCACCGAACTGTCAGATGGTCAGTACTGAGGGAGCGCCGCACTGTCAGAGGATTAGTACTGAGGGAGTGCTGCACTGTCAGAGGGTCAGTACTGAGGGAGCGCCGCACTGTCAGAGGGTCAGTACTGAGGGAGTGCTGCACTGTTAGAGGGTCAGTACTGAGGGAGCGCCGCACTGTGGGAGGGTCAGTACTGAGGGAGCGCCGCACTGTCAGAGGTTCAGTACTGAGGGAGTGCTGCACTGTCAGAGGGTCAGTACTGAGGGAGTGCCGCACTGTGGGAGGGTCAGTACTGTGGGAGCTCCGCACTGACAGAGGGTCAGTACTGAGGGAGCTCCGCGCTGTCAGAGGGTCAGTACTGAGGGAGTGCCGCACTGTCAGAGGGTCAGTACTGAGGGAGCTCCGCACTCTCAGAGGGTCAGTATTAAGGGAGTGCCGCACTGTCAGAGTGTCAGTACTGAAGGAGTGCTGCACTGTCAGAGGGTCAGTACTGAGGGAGTGCTGCACTGTCAGAGGGTCGGTACTTGGGGAGCGCCGCACTGCCAGAGGTTCAGTACTGAGGGAGTGCCGCACTGTCAGAGGGTCAGTACTGAGGGAGTGCTGCACTGTCAGAGGGTCGGTACTTGGGGAGTGCCGCACTGCCAGAGGTTCAGTACTGAGGGAGTGCCGCACTGTCAGAGGGTCAGTACTGAGGGAGTGCTGCACTGTCAGAGGGTCAGTACTGAGGGAGTGCTGCACTGTTAGAGGGTCAGTACTGAGGGAGCGCCGCACTGTGGGAGGGTCAGTACTGAGGGAGTGCTGCACTGTCAGAGGGTCAGTACTGAGGGAGTGCTGCACTGTCAAAGGGTCAGTACTGAGGGAGCGCCGCACTGTCAGAGGGTCAGTACTGAGGGAGCTCCGCACTCTCAGAGGGTCAGTACTGAGGGAGTGCCGCACTGTCAGAGGGTCAGTACTGAGGGAGCGCCGCACTGTCAGAGGGTTAGTACTGAGGGAGTGCTGCACTGTCAGAGGGTCAGGACTGAGGGAGCGCCGCACTGTCAGAGGGTCAGTACTGAGGGAGTGCCGCACTGTCAGAGGGTCAGTACTTGGGGAGTGCCGCACTGCCAGAGGGTCAGTAATGAGGGAGTGCCGCACTGTGGGAGGATCAGTACTGAGGGAGTGCCGCACTGTCAGAGGGTCAGTACTGAGGGAGTGCCGCACTGTCAGAGGGTCAGTACTGAGGGAGTGCTGCACTGTCAGAGGGTCAGTACTGAGCGAGTGCTGCACTGCCAGAGGGTCAGTACTGAGGGAGCGCCACACTGTCAGAGGGTCAGTACTGAGGGAGTGCCGCACTGTCAGAGGGTCAGTACTGAGGGAGCGCCGCACTGTCAGAAGGTCAGTACTGAGGGAGTGCTGCACTGTCAGAGGGTCAGTACTGAGGGAGTGCTGCACTGTGGGAGGGTCAGTACTGAGGGAGCGCCGCACTGTCAGAGGGTTAGTACTGAGGGAGTGCCGCACTGTCAGAGGGTCAGTACGGAGGGAGCGCCGCACTGTGGGAGGGTCAGTAATGTGGGAGCTCCGCACTGTCAGAGGGTCAGTACTGAGGGAGCTCCGCAAAGTCAGAGGGTCAGTACTGAGGAAGCTCCGCAATGTCAGAGGGTCAGTACTGAGGAAGCTCCGCACTCTCAGAGGGTAAGTACTGAGGGAGTGCCGCACTGTCAGAGGGTCAGTACTGAGGGGGTGCTGCACTGTCAGAGGGTCAGTACTGAGGGTGTGCTGCACTGTCAGAGTGTCAGTACTGAGTGAGTGCTGCACTGTCAGAGGGTTAGTACTTGGGGAGCGCCGCACTACCAGAGGGTCAGTACTGAGGGAGTGCTGCACTGTCAGAGGGTCAGTACTGAGGGAGTGCTGCACTGTCAGAGGGTCAGTACTGAGGGAGTGCCGCACTGTCAGAGGGTCAGTACTGAGGGAGTGCCGCACTGTCAGAGGGTCAGTACTGAGGGAGTGCTGCACTGTCAGAGGGTCAGTACTGAGGGAGTGCTGCACTGCCAGAAGTTCAGTACTGAGGGAGCGCCACACTGTCAGAGGGTCAGTACTGAGGGAGTGCCGCACTGTCAGAGGGTCAGTACTGAGGGAGTGCCGCACTGTGGGAGGGTCAGTACTGAGGGAGCGCCGCACTGTCAGAGGGTCAGTAGTGAGGGAGCTCCGCACTGTCAGAGGGTCAGTACTGAGGGAGTGCCGCACTGTCAGAGGGTCAGTACTGAGGGAGCTCCGCACTCTCAGAGGGTCAGTACTGAGGGAGTGCCGCACTGTCAGAGGGTCAGTACTGAGGGAGTGCTGCACTGTCAGAGTGTCAGTACTGAGGGAGTGCTGCACTGTCAGAGGGTCAGTACTGAGGGAGTGCTGCACTGTCAGAGTGTCAGTACTGAGGGAGTGCTGCACTGTCAGAGGGTCAGTACTGAGGGTGTGCTGCACTGTCAGAGTGTCAGTACTGAGGGAGTGCTGCACTGTCAGAGGGTTAGTACTTGGGGAGCGCCGCACTGCCAGAGGGTCAGTACTGAGGGAGTGCTGCACTGTCAGAGGGTCAGTACTGAGGGAGTGCCGCACTGTCAGAGGGTCAGTACTGAGGGAGTGCCGCACTGTCAGTGGGTCAGTACTGAGGGAGTGCTGCACTGTCAGAGGGTCAGTAGTGAGGGAGCGCCACACTGTCAGAGGGTCAGTACTGAGGGAGTGCCGCACTGTCAGAGGGTCAGTACTGAGGGAAGGCCGCACTGTGGGAGGGTCAGTACTGAGGGAGCACAGCACTGTCAGAGGGTCAGTACTGAGGGAGTGCCACACTATCAGAGGGTCAGCACTGAGGGAGTGCCACACTGCCAGAGGGTCAGTACTGAGGGAGCGCCACACTGTCAGAGGGTCAGTACTGAGGGAGTGCCACGCTGTGGGAGGGTCAGTACTGTGGGAGCTCCGCACTGTCAGAGGGTCAGTACTGAGGGAGCTCCGCAATGTCAGAGGGTCAGTACTGAGGGAGCTCCGCACTCTCAGAGTGTCAGTACTGAGGGAGTGCCGCACTGTCAGAGTGTCAGTACTGAGGGAGTGCTGCACTGTCAGAGGGTCAGTACTGAGGGTGTGCTGCACTGTCAGAGTGTCAGTACTGAGGGAGTGCTGCACTGTCAGAGGGTTAGCACTTGGGGAGCGCCGCACTGCCAGAGGGTCAGTACTGAGGGAGTGCTGCACTGTCAGAGGGTCAGTACTGAGGGAGTGCCGCACTGTCAGAGGGTCAGTACTGAGGGAGTGCCGCACTGTCAGTGGGTCAGTACTGAGGGAGTGCTGCACTGCCAGAGGGTCAGTACTGAGGGAGTGCCGCACTATCAGAGGGTCAGTACTGAGGGAGTGCCACACTGCCAGAGGGTCAGTACTGAGGGAGTGCCACACTGTCAGAGGGTCAGTACTGAGGGAGTGCCGCACTGTCAGAGGGTCAGTACTGAGGGAGTGCCGCACTGTGGGACGGTCAATACTCAGGGAGCGGCGCACTGTCAGAGGGGTCAGTACTGAGGGAGTGCCGCACTATCAGAGGGTCAGTACTGAGGGAGTGCCACACTGTCACAGGGTCAGTACTGAGGGAGTGCCGCACTATCAGAGGGTCAGTTCTGTGGGAGCTCTGCACTGTCAGAGGGTAAAAAAAACAACTTTTCCATTTCTGCTGTACCACACCTGTAGAGTGGGCCGTGTGCTCCCCATACCACAATCTATTAAAAGTTGTGGGTCAGGTGAACTCCATGATACACTTTGATACACTAAAATACTTGTGTGCAGCTGACTGAGCGATGCCACATAGATCACCGGTGACGCCCAGAAACGAATTGCTGGCATTGAGGTTCACAGCGGCAGTGATTGTAAGTGCCATGGGCAGTGGGTGCATTCCCATCTCATGTGGTGCCAGCTCTTGCAGAACTTGAAAAAGGTGGTCCACTGTCTTCCGGGATAGGCGCAGTCTTCTCCAGCACTGTGGTTCCTTCATCTAGAGACAGGAAGACTTGGAAAAAAATGAATTGAGTACTCTACATTTTTTTAAAAACTGTGTCACTGGACAGCACATGCTTCCTCTATAGGGACACCCGGCTGTGGATGTAGCCGCGCTACAGGGGCGGATCGGGTTGGACGACACCCTCGGTCACCTGCTGCCTGGCACTGTTTATGACAAGTTTGGCCACGCCAATCAATTGAATGCCTGTTGTGACAGATGAGGCACAGCTGATTAGAGCAAAGCCTGCAATGAGTATGACATTCACACATCACAAGGGCACCCACATTCTCCTATTTCACAGCCCTACACACTTATTCCTGACAGCCAGGCTTCCTAAACAAGTGCAATTGGTAGTCAGTGAAGCTCAAGCCCTTGATAAGCAGAGTTGTGCCAAAGTGTGGGGTTGTACTCAGTTCAGTTGTGCTTCCCCAAGTGGGAGGGTCTTTATTCTTCGTGAGGCAGGGAAGGAAGCCATTCCTGAGTCACCCACTCTGCCATTGCAGCCTGGCATCTCCAATGGGACCGATGCCTGCATGTCAGCCTTCCCACCCCCTTAAAGTAAGGTGTGCCATTAAGTGAATGTTTGTTAAGGCCTGCTAGCAACCCATCCCTGCCGAGAATGAGTGACTGAGCCCCAGCCTCGGTCCCAAGTTGAACTTACCTGAGTCCCATCGCATTGTCTCCGGTGCACTCTGAGCAGTGAAGAGACTGGGTGTCATGGTTACCTGAGTGCTCACCTCTGATATCCCCCTCGGAGGTGAAGCTGCCAGTTTCATGTTTATGTAGAGCTTTTTAAAAAATAAATCTCGAATACCCAATTATTTTTTTCCCAATTAAGGGGCAATTTAGCGTGGTCAATCCACCTAACCTGCACATCTTTGGGTTGTGGGGGCGAAACCCAGGCAGACACGGGGACAATGTGCAAACTCCACACGGACAGTGACCCAGGGCCGGGATTTTAACCCGAGTCCTCCGTGCAGTAGGCAGCAGTGCTGACCACTGTGCCACGTGCCACCCCTCTGTTTATGTAGAGCTGTTGTAAATTGTGCTGGCTTGGCATCACGCTGGCGCCTGGTGAATGTTCTATGAAGAGTGGAGGTCTGGAGAGAGTGCTCAAAATGAAATGATTCACGCTACTTCAATGGTGATGGGGAGGTGGGGTGGGGGGGGGGGGGGGTGGAATGAGGAGGGGGGGGGGGTAAGATTCCAAAAGCCAATCGCGCCGGAGTGAATCATGATTTTGCTTTACTCCAGATTTTGAGCCCGTGCCAACTTTCTCATGAGTGGAGAGAGGTTAAAAATCCCCTCCATAGAGTTTTCATCTTCAAGTTCCTCCTTCCCATCCTGAAGATACTGAGCCTTACTGCAATACAATGCCATGGCTGCCATTGGTTATGTTACTGGACTGACAATCTAGACAACCTCAACTAACAACCCAGAGAATTTGAGTTCAAAGCAATGGTAAAATTAAGAAGGTGGTGATGTTACTAATCCATTTAACCTACCCATGAGCATGTGAGAGTGAAAGATGGTGAAGTAAGGGATGAGCTTGCATTTGTATAGCACCTTTAACAGTCTCAGGCCACCCAAGGTCATTAAATACTTTTGAAATAGTGACTATTGTAAGGTAGGAAACAAAGTAGCCAAGTCACATGCAGCAAGCTCCGAGAAATTAGATAATGATCGGATAAAAAAATGTTTCTTGCGATATTGTTGAGGGATTAGTACTTGTCTGGGCACGGGCAGAAGATTTCTTGCTCTTCTTTGAAATAGTTATTCTGGGGTCTTGCTGTTTAAAAATTGGCTGACACACTCCTTGTAAGAGTGCCTACAATTCAAAAATGCTTTGTTGGCTATAAGACATCTTGGGCGGGATTTACCGACCAACCCGTCACCTGTTTTCTGGCGGCGGAGGCGGCCCGCCAGCAGGATTTACCGACCCCATCATTATCAATGGGATTTCCCGGTGACTGCACCCCTCGTCGCCTGGAAACCTGTGTGCCGGCGTGAGATGGAATATCCCACTGGTGTGAACAGCCGGTAAATCGCGCCCTTTGTGAGAGGTGCCATAGGAATGCTTTATTCCTGTCACCAAAAAAGACTTTCGGTTGTGAAATAGTTAATAAAAATCATTGTTTCATGGTGCCTGCTTTCATGATGAATAAAAGGTTTTGATTTATGCAGAGAATTTTACAGTACCACTGGGACATTAATCTATAATACATTATGATGAAATCAGTCCCAGCTCCTGAATCTTGCCTTGACTCTGCTTTTAGGCCCTTGTTGGGTTGCAGCTAATTAACTGGGCCACCTTATCAGCTCCGACACACACCGTACACAGAGAATGGGAATTAAAACCCGTCTTCGATAAGCCATTGTTTGAGCCCAAAGGAAAGCCAGCTCTCTATTCAGCTCTTCTGAAATGCTAAGGAGTACAGCTCTCTGATCTGAGAGAACATTCATTTCTGTAAAGAGGTAACCGACGGTTTGGGTGTCATTACTTCTGGGAAAAAAAATTGTCTGGGCTTTGTGTCTACTTTCATTTTTCTATCATAATCATCTAGCCCTGTGACTATTTATTTTTATTTTTAATTCTGCAGAATTTTGTTAAACACTGCCGTGCACCAATTTCCCCAAAGTCCCTTGCATCTGTGTATGATTTCAAGGAAAGAAAGAACTCGCATTAACAAAAGTGCCTTTCAAGACGTTCCAAAGCACTTCACAACTAACAAATTATATTTTTAATGTGTAGTCACGGTTGTAATGTGGGAAACGCAGCAACCAATCTATGCTTAGGAAGGTCCCACAAACAGCAATGAGTTAAAATATTTGATTACCTGCATTCGAATGAGGGCGGTGCAGTTATAGTTGGATGTTGGGGTTGACAATCAATTCAAAGGCTTCAGCGGATGGCAGGAATGGATCTCTCAGGGCAGAGGTTCAGTATATGGGCAATGATTTGACTTGGACTCGTCTGAAATCTCATGGTCCTGACTGGAACACACTCCTTCCCCCGGCAAACTGGTGACAGCCCCACCTCTCGTGGCTCACCTCTTGGTCGACTGCAAATATCACCAACCACAACCTGGTAACTGACCCACGTAGGGTAGTCCCAGCTTTCAACCTTCCACTGATAATGTGGAAGGCCCTCAACCACTTGAGGACAGACCTGGGAAGATGTGGCCACTTGCTTCACAAGTGGAACATGAGATGATAAGATCACTTGAAATAGGAGCAGGAGGATGCCATTCAGCCCATTGAGCCTGCTCCACCATTCAATAAGGTGATGGCCTTAACTCCACATTACTGCCTGTCCCCCATAACCCTTAATACGCCTGTCGACCAATAATTTAAAGTGAGTATATTGAATGACACAGTCTCCACTTTGGGAAGGGAATTCCGAAGATTAGTGACCCTTTCGGAGAAAGAAATTCCTTCTTATCTTAAATGGGAGACTCCTAGGGCTGGATTCTCCGATTCTGGGGCTATGTCCCACGCCAGCGTGGGAACGGTGGTGATTTATACCAGACGACATGGCGTAAAACGGCCACCGATTCCCCATTTTGCTGAGGGCTAGCATGCCGGCAGCGTAAAGCACCTGGCTCCAGCTGCCGATACGGTCCAGAGAATTGCCGGGTCCGTGGCCTGCGTATGGCGGTGGCCTGCAGCGGCCGCATGCAGAACCGGGCAGCGAAATAGTCCCCCCGTTTGGCCAGCTCACGGGCCCCGGACCACGCCCCCACAATGCCCCCAGCCCATTGATGAAGTTCCCCCCTGCCCGCGGATCGGCCCTCCCCCAACTGTGGTGGCGCTGGACACACGTGTCCCGCGCCATTGGGAACTCGGCCAGTCTGGGACAGAGCATCGGGAGGTGGGCCTCAGGCAATGTCCTGAGGCCACGTGGTGTGGCGTACTTGGAGAGTACGCCGCTTTGGAGGGGGTGGAGCATCGCAAAAGCGGTGCCGCCCCGATTTGGTCGGGAACTTTGATTCTCCGGCCAATCGTTGAGCATGATTTTGGCATCGGTGACCGGAGAATCCAGCCCCTTATTTTTAACCTGTGTCCCCTAGTTTTATACTACCCCGTGAGAGGAAACATCCTCTCAACATCTATCCTATCGATTCCCCTCAGAATCTTATGTTTCAATAAGATCATCACTCATTCTTCTAAACTCCAATAAGTATAGGCCCAACCTGCTCACATTTCCTCACAAGACAACCCCTTCATTCCAGGAATCAGCCTTCTCTGCATTGCCTCCAATGCAAGTACATTCTTCCTTAAGTAAGGATTCCTAACTATTCAAAGTACTCCAGGTGCGGATTCACCAATTCCCAAAACAGTTGTAGCAATGGTTGTAGCAAGAATTCCTTGTTTTTATACTCCATCAAGCTTCAATAAAATCCAACATCGGCATGGGGGCACAGTGGTTAGCACTACTGCCTCACAACTCCAGGGACCCGAGTTCAATTCCAGGCTCGGGTGACTGTCTGTGTAGAGTTTGCACTTTCTCCCCGTGTCTGCGTGGGTTTCCTCCGGGTGCTCCAGCTCCTTCCCACAGTCCAGAGATGTGCAGCTTAGGTGGATTGGCCATGCTAAATTGCCCCTTAATGTCCAAAAGGGTACATGGAGTTACGGAGATAGGGTGGAGGCTTGGGCTTAAGTAGGGTGCTCTTTCCAAGGGGCGGTGCAGACTTGATTGGCCGAATGGCCTCCTTCTGCACTCTAAATTCTATGATTCTATGATTCCAGTTGCCTTCCTAATTACTTGCTGTGTCTGCATACTTATTGTTTGTGATTCATGTAAAAGGACATCCAGATCCCTCTGTACTGCAGCATTCTACAGCCTCTCTCCATCATAGAATCCCAATCATAGAATCCCTGCAGTGCAGAAGGAGGCCATTTGGCCCATCGAGTCTGCACCGACTATCCGAAAGAGCACCCAGGTCCACTCGCCTACCCACCTCGCCTATCCCCGTAACCTAACCTGCCTATCCCTGGACAATAAGGAGCAATTTAGCATGGTCAATCCACCTAACCTGCACCTCTTTGGACTGTGGGTGGAAACCAGAGCACCCGGAGGAAACCCATGCAGACACGGGGAGAACATGCAAATTCCACAGACAGTCACCCAAGGCTGGAATCGAACCCGGGTCCCTGGTGCTGTGAAGCAGCAGTGCTAACCACTATGCTCGCGTGCCGCCAGATATGCTCATGCATACCATTGCTAATACACACAAAGCCATACGCACGCACATTCTAATACATATATAAGCACATGTATGCACATATTAAGCACACACATACATACACAAAAACGTTCACAATCTCAGAGTGTAATATGAAGCAGGAAGCCATTATATGTTTTTGCCATCCCTAGTCCAGTGACAACTTAGAGTGTTAGCTGCTGTGGCTGACATCAGCTCATTCCACACAGGCCCGGAATCAAGTCTAGGACCTCCTGATCTTGAGGCTGAGTTTTACAAGGTGTCATGCATTTTACAAACTATGCTGTTTAGAAAGATTAGCAAACGGACTGTTCAAAGCAAACATAAAAACCCTGCTGTTATAACGGAGAAAAGCAATTTCTAAAATAAGCAAATGGCGATAGTTTATGAGAGGCCATCTGTTACCATTCTTTGCTTGGAAACTAAAATATAATCTCTGGCACTTGTTGGTCCTGAAGACGGTCCGCACACTATGGGGATTTCAATTCCATGGGTGCCAACAGACATCTGGTACATCACCAAAATTACACACAATTACATAGAACGTACAGCCAAGAAACACACCATTCATCTTAACTGGTTCATGCTGATGTTTATGCTTCACATGAACCACCTCCCCACTCCCTACATTTAACCCCATCAATATTTCCTTCCACTGCATTCCCCCTCATGCGTTTACCTAGCTTCCCTTTAAATGCATCTATATTATTCACCTCAAACACACCTTGTGGCATCAAGTTCCTGAATTCCTTTTGGATTTCTTCGTGACTAGTTTATGTTTATATTCTCTAATTTTGAACTCCCTCACAAACAGAAGCATGCACACGCACCCTGACAAATCCCTTCATAACTTTAAGGAATGTTATCGTTCTCGCGTCACAGACCTTACATATCCACAGTAAGGCACCTCTGCCATTTCAGTCTTGTTAGTTATAATCTCTCAGTTCTGGTATCATTCTTGTAAATCTTTTTTGCACCATCTTCAGTACCTCTACATCGTTTTCATAAGATGGAGACACATAGCTTCTCTGCTTTCCAATTTTGTCCCTCTAAAACTGAATCACAATTCTTTGTTTGCTTTTTTGAGCAGCAAATATTTTCCAGTGAGCCTTATCCAGGTGACAGCAAATTTTTAATATTTGACTCATGAGGGCTTGGCTGTTTAGCAAAATGAGCAGTGACCATGAAAGCGAGGCAGCATGTCACTATTCTTCAGTAAAACTAAGTTTGATTGGAACATAAATTTCACAAACGATTTGTTTTATGAGGATCATGTTAAACTGAGGTCCCCGTTTGCTCCACTGGTTCATGCGGATATCAAAGCTTTCATACTCCGAGAGAGCAGGCAAAGGCTAGAAGCTGTTTCCTCTATAATAATGACAGGTATGGGGATTGTTGCTCGAAATTATGAAGGTGTTTGATGATTAAGATAGAACTTACATTTGTATGGAGGTCTTGTAGTGAGTGGGTGGCACCCTGTCTCTGAGCCAGAATCAGAGAATCATAGAATTTACAATGCAGGAGGAGGCCATTCAGCCCATCGAGTCTGCACCGGCCCTTTGGAAAGAGCACCCTACTCAAGCCCACACCTGCACCCTAGCCCCGTAACCTAGTAACTTCACTTCACCTTTTTGGGCACTAAGGGTAATTTAGCATAGCCAATCCACCTAACCTGCACATCTTTGGACTGTGTGAGAAAATGGGAGCACCCGGAGGCACAGGGATAACGTGCAGACTCTGCACAGACAGTGACCCAAGCCGGGAATTGAACATGGGACCCTGGAGCTGTGAAGCAACGGTGCTAACCACTGTGCTATCGTGCTGTCCCCTGGGTTCAAGAAGCTCTGGGTTCAAGTCCCATTCCAGGGCGGAGGACACATGAGGTCGGCGGAAGGGGGGTGGGGGGTGGAAGGGGCCGGGCCCGAGGACATGCTGAAAATGAAAGTAAATGGTAAAGACACACCTATGGCTGTGCACTCGAACCATATTGGGGCTTATAACAAAGGCAGATCAGCTGGGGGGGGGGGGGGGGGCGGGGGCCACAGCGGGGGGGGAGACAATTGCCTGTAAGTATATGTGAGGATTTCCGTTTGTCTTTGTCTTCCCCTTTGTCTTCTTTTCCTTTTTTGTTCTTTCTTTTGCAATTTAAATTTTTCCCTTTTTTGTGCGGATATGCAGCACGTAATTTAACTTATGAACTGAAGTGCGAAACATAAAATGTGAAAACAAATAAAAACATTTTTTTTAAAGTCCCACTCCAGGACTTGATGGCCAAGCAAGTGCGACCATGCAGACGGAGTGTCAACCTGCAAATCCTTCCAAATGTGCCAATGGCTAGCAGGAAGAGTGGAAGAGACTCCTGGTCAGCCATGCTTGATGAGGAGCCACTCCCCTCAAGCTCTAAGCCTCTGGTGACAGGCCAGCGACCTATTCTGGGAATTATTAGCCACAGATGCAAGTCTGTCGTAGTGCACACCACCGGGTATGGGGGAAAAATTGGAAAATTACATTTATATAGTGTCTTTCATGGCCTCAGGATGTCCCAAAGTGCATTCTCGTCAGGTGAAGCACCTTTTAAAAAATTTAATGTATCCAATTCTTTTTTTCCAATAAAGGGACAACTTACCATGGCCAATCCACCTACCCCTCACATCTTGTGGGTTGTGTGAGTGAGATCCACTCAGATACAGGGAGAATGTGCAAACTCCATATGGACAGTGACTCAGAGCCGGAATCGAACCCAGGTCCTCGACGCCGAGAGGCAGCAGTGCTAACCACTGTGCCACCATGTTGCCCCTTAGCTGAAGCATCTTTGAACTGTAGCCACTCTTGTAACCTAGGGAACTGTGGCAGCCAGTTTGTTTTCTGCAAGCTCCCATGAACAACAATGTGATTGGTGAGCACATAATCGATTTTAGCGATGTTGATATGTTAGTGGTGATGATGCAGCAGCTCAGAAGCTGTTTTTTCAGCAATGGATGGTCCACCTGACCACTTCACAAAGCCTCTCCATCATCTGCAAGGCGCGGGTCAGGAATGTGATGGGCAACTTCCCAATCTCCTGCATAGATGCAGCTGTAGCGACGCTCAGGAAGCGCAACACTATCTCGGGCAAAACAGCCTATTTGACCAGCAGCCCATCCACCACATTAAATGTTCACTGTCTCCACCACTGGTGCACTCTAACTGCAGCCTGTGCTTTCTGCAATTTACACTGCAGCAAGTCACCAAGGTCTCTTTGTCAGCACCTTCCTAATCCACAACTTCTAATTGCTAAAAGGACAAGGCTAGAAGGTGCCAGGAAAAAAACATCACTTTCCCACCAAGTTATACGCCATCTGACAGGCCGTTCCTCCACTGTACGGGCCAAAATCCTGAAATTCTCTGACTGACAGCACTGTTGTATAACCTTCACCACACAGTGCAGTGGTTCAAGGGAATAATTAGATTTTGGTCTTGCTCGCGATTCCCACTGTAAGACATTTAAAAAAAATCTAAGCTACATGTTCCTCATGACTTTAATGTCCGTTTGCAAAAAAGGTGATAGAAATTCCCTCAAAAAACAGTCAATGCAAACTCAGTTAACAACTTTAAACCTAAATTCGATAGATCCACCTACACTACACATCTTTGGGTTGTGGGGGTGAGACCCATGCATACACGGGGGGGGGGGGGGGGAATGTGCAAACTCCACATGGACAGTGACCCGGGGCTGGGAATAAACCCGGGTCCTCGACCCTGTGAGGCAGCAGTGCTAACCACTGAGCCACCATGCTGCCCAATGCTCCTGTGCTTTGAGAAAATTCCATTTTAACTCCGAAGATATTTCTCTGCTCTTTATTTTAAAAATGTGTTTTATTACAAATATGTATCAAAACAGGTTACAGCAAATAAACACCCCGGGAAACATACTTCCCAACCATCAACTATGCAGTCTGTACAGATTTTCCCCCTTTTCCCCAGTGACGAACAGCCGCTCAAACACAGTCACAAACATCCCCCACCTTTCCTCAAACCCCGCTGAAAAACCCTTAACTCATACTTTATCTTCTCTAATCGCAAGAAGACATACAGGTCACCCAGTCAAGCCGCTACCCCCGGTGGTGATGCCGAACGCCACTCCAGCAAAATTCGCCGCTGTGCAATCAGAGAGGCGAAGGCCACAACATCGGCCTTCCTCCTCTCCATGAGCTCCGGCTTCTCTGAAACCCCAAGTATCGCCCCCAAAGGGTCCGGGCCGACCTCCTCCTCCACCATCCTGGATAAGACCGCGAACACTCCCGCCCAGAATCTTACCAATTTTTTGCAACCCCAAAACATGTGCACTTGGGGGCAGCACAGTGGCGCAGTGTTTAGCATTGCTGCCTCACGGCACGAGGTCCCAGGTTCGATCCCGGCTCTGGGTCACTGTCCATATGGAGTTTGCACATTCTCCCCGTGCCTGCATGGGTCTCACCCCCACAATATAAAAGATGTGCAGGCTAGGTGGATTGGCCACGCTAAATTGCCCCTTAATTGGAAAAAATGAATTGGGTACTCTAAATTTATTTTAAAAAACAGGTGCACGTGATTCGCTGGCCCCCGCCCACCCCTTTCACACTCATCTGCTACCCCCTGAAAGAACCCACTCATTCTCGCCCGAGTCATATGCACCCTGTGCACCACCTTAAACTGTATCAGGCTCATCCTTGCACAAGAGGAGGTCCCGTTTACCCTTCGCAGTGCCTCACTCCCGACTCCCCAATTGATCTCCCCTCCCAACTCCGCTTCCCATTTCTCCTTGATCTTCACCACCCGCTCGCCTCCCCCCTCCCCTAGCCACTTGTATATATCCCTAATTCTTCCCTCCCCATCCACATCTGAAAGCAGCAGTCGCTCCAGCAGGGTGTATCCCGGCAACCTACGGAACCCTCTCCATACCTTTCGCACAAAGACTCTAACCTGCAGATACCTGAACTCACTCCCTCTCGGCAGCTCTACCCTCTCCCTTAGCTCTTCCAGACTGGCGAACCCTTCCTCCAAATACAGATCCCTCACCTTGGCCAGCCCCACTTCCCTCCACCTCCTGTCTACACTATCCATCCCCCCTGGCTCAAACTCATGAATCATTCTCTGCTCCTTCCTGTCCATCAGTATTTGCCTATTGATTTTCTACTCTGTGATCCATATTTCCTCCCTCCAAAACTGAAGTCGCTGTCAGTTAGAGTGTGTATTCCTGATTTATAGCTGCTGCAAAGCCACGGCTGGAATAATTGAAAACTTTCTACAGAATGCCACTTTAATGAGATTCTCCATTCAGCAAAATGTATCAGCTTCTGTCGGCTTCCAGTGCCTGGTCCACAGAGGGCTGGTGTGTCCTGAAATGAAGCCACCTGTGGTGTGGGCACAGTGAGAGAGGAGGATACAGGCTGATTGCTGCCTGAATTGTGTTGGGATTGTGCGTCCTGCTGTTCTGTTCATTAAGAAAGTTCAGTATAAGTCAGTACACTCGACTTCCAAGTAACTCTCATAAAGTCCTAAAGTAATATTTTCTTTAATTTTAAATTCCGTACAATTGCAGTTACCTGTAGAACCGTAATAACGGTTGTATTGTATGTAACAATAGCAAGTACTGTAATGTACTGCAATAAAAATGGTCCTGTGATACAGTATTGCATTAAACATGACAATGCCAAGTACTGGAATATAACACTGCACTTTTAAATATTTATTAATGGAATATGAGTGTTGCTGGCAAGGCCTTTATTTTCAGAATGGGCCTTGCTAGTGATGCTTAACAACAACTTATATTTATCTTGTGCCGGACTTCTGGGGCGGGATTCTCCGACCGCCCGCCGGGTCAGAGAATCGCCGGGGGCTGACGTGAATCCCGCCCCCCGCCGTTTGCCGAATTCTCCAGCACCGAATATTCGGCGGGGGTGGGAATCGCGCCGCGCCGGTTGGCGGGCCCCCCCCCCCGGTGATTCTCCGGCCCGCGATGGGCCGAAGTCCCGCTGCTGGAATGCCTGTCACGCCGTCGAGAATCAAACCACCTCTCTTACTGGCGGGACAAGGTGGCGCGGGTGGGCTCCGGGGTCCTGGGGGGGGCGCGGGGTGATCTGGCCCCTGGGGTGCCCCCACGGTGGCCTGGCCCGCGATTGGGGCCCACCGATCCGCGGGCGGGCCTGTGCCGTGGGGGCACTCTTTTTCTTCCGCCTTCGCCATGGTCTCCACTATGGCGGAGGCGGAAGAGACCCCCTCACTGCGCATGCGCGGGGATGCCGTGAGCGGCTGCTGACGCTCCCGCGCATGCGCCGCAGGCAAAGTCATTTCCGCGCCAGCTGGTGGGGCACCAAAGGCCTTTCCCGCCAGCTGGCGGGGCGGAAATCAGTCCGGCGGGGGCCTAGCCCCTCAAGGTGAGGGCTTGGCCCCTCAAGATGAGGAGAATTCCGCAGCTTTGGGGCGGCGCGATGCCGGACTGATTCGCGCCATTTTTGGCGCCGGTCGGCGGACATCGCGCCGATTGTGGAGAATCCCACCCCTGGTTGCGGCTATGCGGAGTTAAGTCGCACGTTCGGCAGATCCCGCCAGAAACTGACTTTTGGGCTCTTTTTAGGGCCCCCAGCAGCATTTGTTCGACGGTTCCCAGTGTGGGAAGGTGATAGTAACATTTCCCCGGCAGTGGAGCGGTGAAAAAAGTAGTTTTGGAGCAGCGAAAAGTGCGAGGGAGGAAAATCAAGATGGCGGCGGGTGAAGACTAGGCAGCGTGGGCGCAGTGGGCGCAGAAACAGCAGGAGTTTCTCCAGCGCTGTTTCACGGAATTGAAGGCAGAGCTGTTGGAGCCAATGAAGGCTTCGATAGACTAGCTGCTCGAGACCCAGAAGGCCCAAGGGGCGGCGATCCAGGAGGTGCGGCAAAAAGGTCTTGGAGAACAAGGACAGGATCTTGGGCCTGGCGGTGAAGGTAGAGGCGCATGAGGCGATGCATAAGAAATGGCAGGAGAAGTTTGAGGACATGGAGAATCAGTCGGCGAGGAAGAACCTGCGGATTCTGGGTCTCCCGGCGGGAGTGGAGGGGTCGGATGTTGGAGCATACGTGGTCACGATGCTGAACATGTTGATGGGTGCGGGGGCCTTCCCAGGGCCCACCGAGTCCTGGCGAGGAGGCCCAAACCTAACGAGCCGCCGCGGGCGGTGCTGGTGCGGTTCCACCGCTTTGTGGACAGGGAGTGTGTCCTAAGGTGGGCAAAGAAGGAGCGGAGCAGCAGGTGGGAGAATGCAGAGGTCCGGATATACCAGGACTGGAGCGCGGAGGTGGCCAAGAAGAGGGCCGGGTACAGTCGGGCTAAGGCGGCTCTGCATTGGAAGGGGGTGAAATTTGGAATGTTGCAGCCGGCGCGACTGTGGGTCTCTTTCAAGGACTGCCACCACTACTTCGAGATGCCGGAGGAGGCGTGGACCTTTATCCAGGCCGGAAAGTTGGACTCGGATTGAGGGTCGGTTGCGAGGGGATGTCGAGAGGGGATTGATGTGATTGTTGTGTTTTGGGGGGTTGTTCTGTTCTGTTTGGTACTGTTTTTTTTTGGGGTGCTGGGTGGGGTAGGGTGAAATGGTTCATAGTGGGGGTTTAGTGAGAGTGTGGGCGTTGGTGGTTGGAAGGGGGGGCCCCACTGGGGAGGAGGGGAGAGGGGAGGCCCGAGCTGGGGGAGCAGGGATCAGGCCGCGAAAGGGAGCTGCGCCTGAGGGGGCGGGGCCGGCTTGGTGGAAAGCGCGGGTTTATCTTTTTCCCGCGCTAGGGACGGGGTCAGGGCAGAGGGGTGGTGCTGGAGAGGATCGCCCGCTGGTGGACAGGAGGAGGGGGGAGATTCTCACACTGGGGGGGTCGATGGAGTGGCAGGAGCGGCCAGGGTCAGCAGGAATCAGCTGACTTACGGGAGTGCTATGGGGGGAACAATGCAGTTAGGGGGGGACCTAGCTGGGCGGGGGGGGGGGGGGGAACTGGGGTGCTGCTGCATTGGCCAAAGGGGAGCTGGAGCCTGAAGAGAGAGTCGGGGCGGGGGTCTGCCGCTGGGGGGAACGGAGAGTGCGGGAGGCGCGGGCACGCGGCTGGCCTAGAAAGGGAGATGGCTAATCGGCAGGGAGGGGGGGGGGGGGTGTGGGGGGGGGGGGGATCCTACCCCCGACGATGTCCAGGGTGCGGATCTCGCTGATCTTGAAGCGGGACAAGGACCCTTTACAGTGTGGGTCGTATAGGCCAATCTCGCTTCTCAACGTGGATGCGAAGCTGTTAGCGAAGGTGTTGGCTACTAGAATTGAGGACTGTGTCCCGGGGGTGATGCACGAGGACCAGACGGGTTTTGTTAAGGGAAGGCAGCTATACACCAATGTGCGGAGGCTCCTAAATGTAATCATGATGCCTGCAGTGGAGGGGGAAGCGGAGATAGTGGCGACTATGGATGCGGAGAAGGCCTTCGATAGGGTGGAGTGGGGGTACCTGTGGGAGGTGTTGAGGAGGTTCGGGTTCGGGGAGGGGTTCGTTAGTTGGGTTAGGTTACTGTACGAAGCCCCGGTGGCGAGTGTGGCCACAAATTGGAGGAGGTCGGAATACTTTCGGCTGTACCGGGGGATGAGGCAGGGATGCCCCCATCCCCCCTGCTATTTGCGTTGGCAATTGAACCTTTGGCGATGACTTTGAGGGAGTCCAGGAACTGGAGGGGGCTGGTGCGGGGGGGAGGAACACCGGGAATCACTGTATGCAGACGACCCGTTACTGTATGTGGCGGACCCGGTTGGGGGGACGCCGGAGGTGATGCGGATCCTCAGGGAGTTTGGAGACTTTTCTGGGTATAAGCTCAACATGGGGAAGAGTGAGCTATTCGTGATACACCCAGGGGACCAGGGAAGGGGGAGAGACGAGCTTCCACTGAAGAGGGCGGAAAGGAGTTTTCGGTACCTAGGGATCCAGGTGGCCAGGAGCTGGGGGGGCCCTACACAAGCTCAACTTGGCGAGGCTGATCTCCATCAGGGATCATAGGGAGAAGATAGAGGGAATGGAAAGGGAGAGGTTAGTGGGGGAGATCTTGCGAGTGGACAGGAGATACGCAGAGGCCCCGGAGGAAAGATTACTTGGGGAAAGGCGACGGCTCCAGACGGAGTTTGACCTGCTGACCACAGGCAAGGCGGAGGCACAGTGGAGGAAGGCGCAAGGGGCGACTTACGAGTACGGGGAAAAGGCTAGTCGGATGCTGGCGCACCAGCTCCGTAAGAGGGTGGCAGCAAGGGAAATAGGGGGAATCAAAGATGGAAGGGGAGCCACGGTTCGAAGTGCAACGAAAATAAATAAGGTATTCAAGGACTTCTATGAAGAGCTGTACAGATCCCAGCCCCCAGGGGGGGAAGGGGGAATGAGGCGATTCCTGGACCAGCTGGGGTTCCCGAGGGTGGAGGAGCAGGAGGCGGTGAGTTTGGGGACACCAATTGGGTTGGAGGAGTTGAATAAGGGTTTGGGGAGCATGCAGGCGGGGAAGGCCCCGGGGCCTTCCGGTGGAATTCTACAGAAAATATGTGGCCCTGCTGGCCACGCTACTAGTGAGGACCTTCAACGAGGCAAGAGAGGAGGGAACCCTGCCTCAGACAATGTCGGAGGCGACAATCTCCTTGATTCTAAAGCGAGACAAGGATCCACTGCAATGTGGATCGTACAGGCCGATTTTGCTCCTCAATGTGGATGCTAAGCTATTGGCGAAGGTACTGGCCACTAGGATTGAGGACTGTGTCCCGGGGGTGATTCACGAGGACCAAGCGGGATTCGTAAAGGGCAGGCAGTTAAATACCAATGTGCGGCGGCTCTTAAACGTGATAACGATGACATCGGAGGAGGGAGAGGCGGAGATAGTGGCAGCTATGGACACGGAAAAAGCCTTTGACCGAGTAGAGTGGGAGTACCTCTGGGAGGTATTGCGCAGGTTTGGGTTCGGGGGAGGGTTTATTAGATGGGTTAAGCTCCTTTACAGCGCCCCGGTGGCGAGCGTAGTGACAAACCGGCGGAGGTCGGAGTACTTTTGGCTGTACCGAGGGACGAGACAGGGGTGCCCGCTGTCCCTCCTGTTGTTTGCATTGGCGATCGAACCCTTGGCCATATCACTTAGGGAGTTTCAGAAATGGAGGGGGATAGCCCGCGGGGGAGAGGAGCATCGGGTGTCACTATATGCGGATGACCTGCTGCTATACATGGCGGACTCAATGGAGGGGATGGTGGAGGTCATGCAGACTCTGAAGGAGTTTGGAGAGTTCTCGGGATACAAGCCTAATGTAGAGAAGAGTGAGCTTTTTGTATTACAGGCAGGGGACCAGGAAAGAGGGATAGGGGACCTGCCGCTGAGGAGGGCGGAGAGGAGTTTTCGGTATCTGGGGATCCAGATAGCCAGAAGTTGCGGGGCCCTACATAAACTGAATTTGACGAGGGTGGTGGAGCAAATGGAGGAGGATTTTAAAAGATGGGACATGCTCCCGCTCTCGTTGGTGGGTAGGGTGCAGTCGGTCAAAATGGTGGTCCTTCCGAGGTTTTTGTTCGTGTTTCAGTGCCCCCCCCCATCGTGATCACCAAGGGCTTTTTCAAGAGAGTAGGTAGAAGTATTATGGGGTATGTGTGGGCAAATAAGACCCCGAGGGTTTGGAGAGGGTTCTTGGAACGCAACAGGGACCGAGGAGGGTTGGCTTTGCCAAACCTAGAGAGTTACTACTGGGCAGCAAAAGTGGCGATGATCCGCAAGTGGGTCATGGAGGGAGAGGGGGTGGCATGGAAGAGGATGGAGATGGCGTCCTGTAGAGGAACAAGCCTGGGGGCGTTGGTAACGGCACCGCTGCCGCTCTCGCCGACAAAATACACCACAAGCCCGGTGGTGGCGGCAACACTAAGGTTCTGGGGCCAGTGGAGAAGGCACAGGGGTGCAATGGGAGCATCGGTGTGGTCCCCGATCAGGGGTAACCACCGGTTTGTCCCTGGGACGGGGGGTTCTAAGGCTGGCATCGGGCGGGGATAAGAAGAATGGGGGACCTGTTCATTGACGGGACATTTGCGAGCCTAGGGGCACTGGAGGAGAAATTTGAGTTACCCCCGGGAAATGCATTTAGATATATGCAGGTGAGGGCTTTTGTGGGGCGACAGGTGAGGGAATTTCCGTTGCTCCCAGCACAAGAAGTTCAAGATAGGGTGATCTCGGGGGCATGGGTCGGGGAGGGCAAGGTATACCAAGAGATGAAAGAAGAGGGGGAAGCGCTAGTAGAAGAATTGAAAGGTAAATGGGAGGAGGAGCTGGGGGAGGAGATTGAGGAAGGGCTATGGGCGGATGCCCTGGGTAGGGTTAATACCTCCTCCTCGTGTGCCAGGCTCAGTCTGATACAATTTAAGGTGGTTCACAGAGCGCATTTGACGAGGGCGAGGCTGAGTAGGTTCTTTGGGGTAGAGGATCGATGTGAAAGATGTTCAGGGAGCCCGGCGAACCATGTCCATATGTTTTGGTCATGCCCGGCATTGGAGGGGTTCTGGAGAGGAGTGGCGGGAGTAATATCCCAGGTGGTGAAAGTCCGGGTCAAGCCAAGCTGGGGACTAGCAATATTTGGAGTAGTGGATGAGCCGGGAGTGCAGGAGGCGAAAGAGGCTGGAATTCTGGCCTTTGCATCCCTAGTAGCCCGGCGAAGGGTCTTGCTATTGTGGAAGGAGGCGAAGCCCCCTAGCCTGGAGGCCTGGATTAACGACATGGCGGGGTTCATAAAATTGGAGAGAATTAAGTTTGCTTTGAGAGGGTCTGCACAGGGGTTTTACAAGCGGTGGCAACCGTTCCTAGAATATCTCGCGGAGCGTTAGAAGAAGGTCGATCAGTAGCAGCAGCAACCCTGGGGGGGGGACGAGAGATTGTTCGAGGGGATGGACGAGCGGGAGATAGCATGGAGGGTGGGGGGAAACGGTACGTGCGGCCAAGAGCCAGTGTATAAAGCTATGTAAATATACTATCTTGCCATGTATATATCTTGCTCAGGGAGATTTTGTGTTATTTTGTTACGGGGGGGGGGGGGGGGGGGGGGGGGGGGGTTAACTGTTTGTAAGGGGAAACATTGTGTTGTTAAAAAACCTTAATAAAAAAATATTTTTAAAAAAACTTGGCGAGGCTGGTGGAGCAGATGGAGGAGGAGTTTAAAAGGTGGGATATGCTGCCACTCTCCCTGGCGGGTAGGATACAGTCGGTGAAGATGACGGTGCTCCCGAGGTTTGTTTTTATATTCCAGTGCCTCCCCATCCTGATCCCTAAGGCCTTTTTTAAGCGGGTCAGCAGGAGCATCATGGGGTTTGTATGGGCGAAAAAGACCCCGAGGGTGAGAAGGGTGTTTCTGGAACGGAGCAGGGACAGAGGAGGGCTAGCGTTGCCTAATCTGTGTGGGTACTACTGGGCTGCCAATGTGGCGATGATATGCAAGTGGGTATTGGAGGGGGAGGTGGCAGCATGGAAGAGGGTGTAGATGGCGTCCTGTGAGGGCACGAGCTTGAGAGCGCTGGTGACGGCATCGCTGCCGCTCCCGCCGACAAGGTACACCACGAGTCCAGTGGTGGCAGCGATCCTCAAAACCTCAAAAGGGGGGAGGCAGAGGCTTCGGTGTGGTCCCCGATCCGAGAGAACCATCGGTTTGTCCCGGGGTGAATGGATGGGGGGTTCCCGAGCTGGCACAGGGCAGGTATTAGAAGGATGGGGAACCTGGTTATAGATGGGACGTTTGCGAGCCTTGGGGCATTGGAGGAAAAATTTGGGCTCCCCCCTGGAAATGCCTTCAGGTACATGCAGGTAAGGACGTTTGTAAGACGGCAGGTGAGGGAATTTCCGCTGCTGCCAACACGTAGGATTCAGGATAGGGTGCTCTCGGGGGTGTGGGTTGGAGAAGGCAAGGTCTCGGTGATCTACCAGGAGATGCTGGAGGAGGAGGAGGCCTCGCTGGAGGAGCTGAAAGGTAAATGGGAGGAGGAGCTGGGGGAGGAGATAGACGAGGGTACGTGGGCGGACGCCCTGGGTAGGGTAAATTCTTCCTCCTTTTGTGTTTACTACTGTGTCTATTATCGTTTAATGGGGGGCTTGTATAGTGGGGGAATACGGGACATAGCTATAAGATGTTTATTTATGTGTTCTTTGTTTTTTCTTATTTCTGTAAGGGGGGGGGGGTTTGTTGAATATATGTATAAAATTTGAATAAAAATATTTTTTTAAAATAAAAATAATATTTATCTCGTGCCTTTAACATAACAAAATATCCCAAGGCTTTTTAAATGAGCATCCCAAGTTGCAAGACAGATTAGGACAAGCGAGGCCAAAGATCTAAATGGTTTATTTCTGCAGCTATTTCTTCTGAGCCCTGTTTGCGGTGTTAGGAGTGATGACCTAATGCAGGTTTGAGGAGGATTTTTAAAGGGTTGGAGTGAGCCGCAGAAAGCAAGTCCGAGTTGATTACCATTGTTGGGGGGAAACAGAGGAAGGGCATACACAGGAGTCTAGAGAAAGAGGATTCAAGTTACTCACAGGGATGTAGGGCAATACCAAGGGCTATTTTGAGAATTGCAGGCAGAGATGAACACTCCCAGCCCCATGGTTGCAAGAATTATCAGAGACATTCTCCTTTGAGCCTTCAGAGCTTTCAGCAATAGATGGAAGCACCCTATTTTCTTCCCTTATCAGTGGTCATAATGGATACTTTTAATTTCAACTTGACATTCAGGCTCCTTTTCACATATCAGGGAGTTCTGACCTTCATTTGTCATTGCTCTGATTTTTATTTTTTCTTTCTAAAAGGCAGTATATAAAATTCTGGAAGCTCTTTGTATCATGTCCTAGCTGGTTAATCATTACCGCTCTGCCCCTATAGCAGCCCTCTCCCAGTGCTCACCTTGCACTCACCACTCCTGTCATCTCCTTTCTGTCATGTTACAAGCAAACACAGAGTAGCAGGCAATGCTGTTAATGGTGAGTAAGAAATGAAATATGTCGCAGGGGGCTCCGGTCATACTCTATTTAATTTATTTGCTGCTGGCTTTTCAGAATTAGTTAATAAGTTCAGGCCGTGTTTCTGGAGATCTATGAAGTGTAAAGAGATGAAGGAAATATGTGATGTGAAGGGTGGGGGTTTGGGAGGGTGAGGAGTAATTGAGTGGAGGATGCGGGCAACTATTTTCAATCACCACTGCACAGCTTCATAATAATCTTTATTATTGCCACAAGTAGGCTTACATTAATTGCAATGAAGTTACTGTGAAAATCCCTTCATGGAGGAGGAATGGGAAGCACATTAATTGGGTACAGTGGATATCTGGTCACTTGCAGTTCTGAGGGGAAGATGCTCATTGCTGAGACTGTGGTGCAGTTCCTGTGCCAACCAGCGACCCCTGCTGGAAGGTGCGTTTTTTGGCGATGGTTGTGATTTTGTTCTCCCACTTTATTTCCTAACTCAGATCGCCTGCTGGCATTCAATGAGCTGGATTCTCCGTCGTCGGAGTGCTCCACTTTGCCGGCAGCCCGGGGGTTCCCAGACAGTGTAGGGTTGCCCCACAATGGGAAACCCCATTGACCAGCTGCCGAAATGGAGCATCCCGCTGGTGTGCTGAACCATAAATCTGGCGCGGCGGGATGGAGAATCCAGCCCAATGTTCTTCCTTCATTGAAAGACCTTGGACTGGAGTTTCCGATTCTGGAGCTATGTATATATATATGATTTTATATATTATTATTTAAAACTTATTCTATATTATTATAGGGCAGCACGGTGGCGCAGTGGGTTAGCACTGCTGCCTCACGGCGCTGAGGTCCCAGGTTTGATCCCGGTTCTGGGTCACTGTCCGTGTGGAGTTTGCACATTCTCCCCGTGTCTGTGTGGGTTTTGCCCCCACAACCCAAAGGTGTGCAGGCTAGGTGGATTGAAAACACTAAATTGCCCCTTAATTGTAAAACAAATTGGATACCCTAAATTTATTTTTAAAAATTATATATTATTATGTCCCCACGCCAGAGTGGGAACGGTGGCGTTTGATGTCAGAACAACTGGCGCAAAAAGGCCACCGATTCCCCGTTTTACTGGGGGCTAGCAGGACAGCATCATAGAGCACCTGGCTCTGTCTGCCGATATGCCCCGGAGAATTGCCGGGTCCATGGCCATGCAGGCGCACAACATGGCCCACAAAATAGTCTCCCCCTTCAGCTGGTTCGCACGCCCCGTATCATCCCCAGCCCCGAATAATGTCTCCCCCCCCCCCCCGCCCATGGGTCAGCCGTCCCCGACTATGGCGGCGCTGGACTGAATCTGCAGCCGTCACACCGAGCTCCCGACGGGTGAGACCCTGGGAGACCCACGCCGTTGGGAACTCGGCTGGTCGGGGGCAGAGCAACGGGGGGGCGGGCCTCAGGCAATGTCCTGAAGCCATCGATACGTGGCGCGGCGTACTCTGTGAGTATGCCACTTTGGAGGGGGCGGAGCATCGCAAAAGCAGCGCCACCCCCGATTTTGTCAGAAACGTGGATTCTCCGGCAGGTCACTGAACGCGATTTCGACGTCGGAGACCGGAGAATCCAGCTCCTTCAAATCTTTCATGCTCTCAGAATGTCCCAAAGTGTTTCACAGCCAATGGGATCCTTAATAAAGTGTAGTCACTATTGTAAAAAACAAGCACACAGCAATCTCCCAAAGATAGCAATTTGACAAATGACCATAGAATTTGCAGTGCAGAAGGAGGCCATTCAGCCCATCAAGTCTGCACCGGCCCTTGGAAAGAGCACTCTACTTAAGCCTCATGCCTCCACCCTATCCCCCTAGCCCAGTAACCCCACCTAACCTTTTTGGACATTAAGGGCAATTTAGAATGGCCAATCCACTTAACCTGCACATCTTTGGACTGTGGAAGGAAACCGGAGCACCCGGAGGAAACCCACGCACACACGGGGAGAACATGCAGACTCCACACAGACAATGACCCAAGCCGGGTTTTGTGAGGGCCACAAAGAATCCAGCACGAGTTTTAAGGATACAAAGAAATAACATTTATTTACAATAACATATATATACAACACCAGCAGCAACTTTGCTTGCTGCTCACTCCTTACTGCTGGTTCCAAACTGGCCAGCTTGATTTATACAGGGAGTCTGCTAATGATTTCTCCGCCCCCCTCATTGGGGAAGCTCATACTCCCACAGGATTGTGGGATTGTCATTAGTCCCCAGCCAATGGTAAGCAAGCAGGTTATAACATCCCTCCCCCCCAAAGTCCAAGGAATCCACCGAAGACCCTGGCGAAGGAGTGCGTCGGACTCGATTTGCCGCAAGCTGGACGAGGCGCTGGATCGGGCGGCGTGTAACGAGACGGAGACCGGCACTTCCGTGATGAACGGTGTAATGGTTGTACATCCACGGCCCGTGGGCCCGATGATTCCCCCTCTGATGCATCCTGTGTCTCCATCTCGGAGCCAGAGTCTGCTGCCTCCGTCATCTTGGCGTCTCTCTCCACGTGGTTCTGTAACAATCTGTGCAGGCTTTGAGTGAGACACCAGAGGAAGATTGTGAGGACTACCTTCCATTGTCTCTGGTCTCTGTGGCTGTAGAAATGAGCTCCGGGGGCGGGAAATCTTTGTAAGGGATAGTCTTCTGGACCGAACGTGGTCTACATGTTTGCGCTGAAGACGACCCTGGGCTTGCACCTGGTAAGATATAGGGCCCGTTTGATGAAAGATTACGCCAGGGACCCACTGGGCACCACCAGCAAAATTCCGAACCAACACTGGGTCACCGGGCGCAAACTGCCGAATCGGCCGATGCCGAGAAAATCCCTGTCCCTGCCGTTCTTGTGTGCGGCGTACTTTTGCGACAGTGTCCGGGAAAACCATGCTAAGGCAGGTGCGAAGTCTCCGGCCCATTAGGAGTTCTGCGGGAGCTACCCCAGTCACCGCATGGGGGGTGGTCCTTTACAAAAACAAAAAGCGAGCCAGTCTCGTGTCCATTGACCCGGAAGACTGCTTCTTTAGGCCTTGTTTGAATGTCTGCACTGCGCGCTCCGCCAACCCATTTGAAGCCGGGTGGTATGGGGCAGTACGGCTATGACGTATGCCGTTCACCTTCATGAACCTCGCAAACTCCTCACTGGTGAATGGAGTGCCGTTATCCGTGACCAGGACCTCGGGGAGGTCATGCGTACTGAAAGACAAACTTCTCAATTGTTGCGCAGGACGTTGTGCCTCGCATCTTATGCACCTCTAGCCATTTAGACTGGGCGTCGTTTAATAGAAGGAACATGGATCCTTGAAAAGGGCTGGCGAAATCTGCATACAAGCGTGCTCAAGGCCGCCCTGGCCATTCCCAGTGATGTAGGGGCGCGGCCGGCGGAAGCTTCTGATGCTCCTGGCAAATGGAGCAGTTTTGGGCCACCTTCTCAATGTCGGTGTTGAGGCCTGGCTACCAGGCGTAACTCCGGGCCAACATTTTCATTTTGGTCACGCCTGGATGCCCATTGTGCAAGTCTCTTAGTATCAGCTCCTGTCCTTTTTCCGGGACAATCGCACGAGTCCCCCACAAGAGGATGCCGTCTTCCACGCTGAATTCTGACAGCTTGGAGGAAAATGCCCGCAACTCGCCTGGGAGCTGTCTATGCTGCCCACCATACAGGACTATGTGCCGAACCTTTGACAGGACTGGCTCCGTCTGGGTCCACTCACAGACCTGTGATGCCGTGACAGGCAAGGTGTCCATAAAATTTAGGGTTGCAACCACCTCACCGGTTGCGGGGGTCGACCTGGGGCCGGTCGATAAAGGCAATCGGCTCAGTGCGTCGGCATTCGCTATCTGCGTTCCTGGTTGTGCTCCAGAGAATACTCGTATGCAGCAAGCAACAAAGCCCAGCGCTGGATCCGTGCGGAAGCAATGGGCGGTATTGGCTTATCCTCTCGGAAAAGTCCCAGCAGAGGCTTATGATCAGTCACGATAATGAAATGGCGGCCATACACGTACTGGTGGAAACGTTTCACCGCAAAGACCACCGCCAGGCCCTCCTTCTCAATCTGTGCGTACTTTTTTTCCGCTGCAGTCAATGTGCGGGAGGCGAAAGCTATCGGCCGCTCGGCCCCGTTCTCCATCTTGTGGGACAGGACGGCCCCAATACCATGCGGGATGCATCACATGTGACGAGCAAAGGCTTTCCAGGATCATAGTGGGTTAGTAACCCAGACGACGACAATTGTTGCTTTACCCGCCGGAAAGCGGTTTCTTGCGGCTGACCCCAAACCCAGGTGTGATTTTTCTTTAGCAGAAGGTGCAACGGGGCCAGCTTGGGGAGGAACTTCCCGTAATCGCTTATGAGGCCGAGAAAAGAACGAAGATGCGAAGTGTCAGTCGGGGCGGGGGCCTGTTGAATCGCGTGCACCTTCTCTGCGACGGGGTGCAAACCTTCGCGGTCCACCCGATAACCCAGGTAGACTACTTCCTTCCCCTGAAAGACGCACTTTGTGCAACGTAAACGGACTCCATCCTCCGAAACGCGTCGAAGGACAGCCTCCAGATTTTCCAAATGTTCCTGCACCGACTTCCCTGTGATCAAAATGTCACCTAAGCAGACAGCAACATGCGGTAAACCTCTCAAAATGCCCTCCATAACGCGTTGAAAAATAGCGCAGGCAGAGGATACTCCAAAGGGCAAACGTGTATATTCATACAGGCCCCGGTGTGTATTAATTGTTACATATGGTCGGGAGGCAGGGTCCAGCTCCAACTGTAGGTAGGCGTGACTCATAGCTAATTTTGTGAATGAGTCTGCCTGCAAGCTTCGTACAGAGATCCTCTACACGGGGCATTGGATATCGGTCGAGTCGGGAAGCCGTATTCACTGTAAGTTTATAGTCGCCGCACAAGCGAACTGTGGCATCTGGCTTCATTACAGGTACAATTGGTGCTGCCCAGTCAGCGAAACGGATGGGCCTGATAATACCCAAAGTCTCCAAACGAGTGAGCTCCCCTTCTACCTTCTTGAGCAAGGCGTAAGGCACCTGCCGAGCCCGGAAATAGCGCGGCGTGGCTCCTGGTTCGACTTGGATACGGGCTACGGCCCCTTTTATTTTCCCCAAACCGGGCTGGAATACATCTGGGTATCATCCTAGCACCTCAGTCAACCCTCCAGAAACTGTTTGGAGGATGTGCTGCCACTGCAACCGCAAATGGCGCAACCAGTCCCAACCCAACAGGCTGGGCCCATGGCCGCGCACCACGATAAGTGGGAAACGCCCCTCTTGGCGCCCATAAACAACAGGGGTCATCGTAGTTCCTGCAATGTCCAGTGGTTCCCCCGTGTAGGTAGCCAACCTGGCCTGTGAGTCAGTTAATGTAAGGGTCTGTATACCCTGCTTGATGCGGTTGAATGTCCTCTGGGCGATCACGGAGACCGCTACGCCAGTGTCCAACTCCATCTCAAGCGGGTGACCATTGACCCATACTGTCACCTTAATGGGGGCCACACGGGGAGCTGCCACACAATGCAGCTGCAGGCAGTCGTCCTCCGTCTCCACATCTTCAGGAGTAGTCGCCGCAGGTTCATCCACATGGAAGGTACGGCCCCTGGGCTGATCCCAGTTTCAGTCGGAACGGCGGCCTCTGGCGCCCCAGGACCGGCGTCCGCGACGGGGTCGGCGCCTACAAGTCTGACACGGACATGGCTCCTCATCCATTGGTTCTGGAGAAGGCTCCCTTCGGGGAGGAATGTTCGACGGCCACTGGCGTCGATCCGGACGTTGCCTCGCCCAAGGTACCGCAGGAGTGCGGGGGGACGTTTACGGACGGAAGGGGTTGCGCCCCAAGGCATGCACCTCCATTCCCTGTAGCTCCTGCACTCCTCGTGCTGTGCTTTCTCGGGACAATACTATTTGAATGGCCTGTTGAAAAGTCAATGATGGCTCAGGTAACAACTTTCTCTGGGTGGCTGCATTGTTAATACCACAAACCAAACGGTCGCGTAACATTTCTGACAAGGTCTCACCATAGTCACAGTACTCTGCAATCCTGCGTAGCCTGGATAGAAAGTCGGCAAGGGATTCTGCTGGGGTCCTCTCAGCGGTATTAAACCAATAACGTTGGACTATCGTGGACGGGGTTGGGTTAAAATGTTGCCCCACTAAGTTCACAAGTTCATCAAACGTTTTGGTGTCCGGTGCAGCTGGGTACGTAAGGCTCCTAATCACCCCAAACGTATGCGGGCCGCAGGCGGTGAGCAATATGACCACCTGATGCTAGTTTTTGGTGATGTGCTAACCACTATGCTACAGTGCCGCCCCAGATAATCTGTTGTCATGATGTTGGATGAGGGCTGAGGACACTCAGGAGAAGACCCCTGGTCCTCATGTCTTGAGATATTTTACTTCTATCTGTGAGGACAGACAGGGTCTTGGTTTGCCATCACATCTAAAAGACAGCACAGCTGAGAATGCAGCACTCTCTCAGTACTGCACTGGGTGGGAAAGCGGAGATTCTTTCCTCAGGTTTCTGGTGTGGGGACTTGGACCTAAAATCTATAAATTTAGAGTACACAATTCATTTTTTCCAATTAAGGGGCAATTTAGTGTGGCCAATCCACCTAGCCTGCACATCTTTTTGGGTTGTGGGGGCGAAACCCACGCAAACATGGGGAGAATATGCAAACACCACACGGACAGTGACCCAGAGCCGGGATCGAACCTGGGACTTTGGCGCCATGTGGCTGCAGTGCTATCATTGCGCCACTGTGCTGCCCTAACCTAAAATATTTTAACTCAGGGGAACAGGTGATACCCACTGAACTACATTTGATATTGATGTCGCCTGTAGTTAGAAATGTACCTTCCAAATTCCTGGAAGGATTCCTGTTCCCATATTCTAACTGCAAGCCTGAAAGTTCCAGGTGAAAGCCTACACTTCATAACCCTGTGTGGGGCGGTGAAGTCAGGAGCTGGCATTTGTGCACCAGCTCCCTGTTGCCGAAAGGGAAGATTTGTATATTATCATTGAGTTCTTTGGGACCATAGGCACCTCACTAAAACTATGGAAAAATTCAGAACGCTGCAAACCCCAACAATCTGCCCTTTGGATTTTTCTTCTTTTTAAAATAAAATTTAGAGTATCCAATTCTTTTTTTCCAATTAAGGGGCAATTTAAGGTGTCCAATCCACCTCCCCTGCACATCTTTTGGGTTGTGAGGGCGAAATCCACGCAAACACGGGGAGAATGTGTAAACTCCACACGGTCAGTGACCCAGGGCCGGGATCGAACCTGGGACCTCGGCGGAGTGAGGCAGCAGGGCTAATGCACTGCGCTACCTTGCTGCCCCTTGATTTTTCTTCTTGATGGTAGATATGGCCCCTCCTCACTGTCATGGTATATCTATTTTTGTACCCATGTTAGCACAGAAATCCATTTGACTGAGTGTCACTTTATGAATGTTTTGTGTCGGATGCCTTGGTGTGAGGCTTGGCTTTGTGGTAGCATTCTGCTGACACAATGCTGTGCATTTGCAGTCTTGCTCCAGAGCCTTGAGCACAGGATCCAGACGGGCACTCCCGATGTTGCACTGATCTTTCAGAGGGGATGTTCAACTGATGCTCCATCTGCCCTTTCAGGCGAACACAAAAGATCTGGGGCCAGTATCCTGAAGCAGGGATAGCAGCCTTCCTGAATAACGTTGATCTCTTAACCCTTATCCTTTATCTGAGAGATGAGTTGTTATATTGGTGTGGGGGAGGGGGTATGTTGTATGTGTGTGAGAGGGATGGCGGGTGGGTGGGTGTTCATGTCCCTTTAAGAGCTGTCATCCTTGTAGTTATGTGACTTGTAGGCTTTAATCAACTCTGTAATTACAGCCGGCCCTGCAGTATAGTAATTAATGGTATTGTCCGAGTACAGCTGTTGCTTTCAGTGAAGCTGTTTTAACAGTGTTATTCTGGAGCTGCTGTTACTCCATGATCCAGGTGCAGTAATAGCAGACCGATCCGGGGCTGCGCGCTTTGTGAGGGATTTCATTATCATTTAATTTGGGACTTGATTGAACGTGGCGAGAAAAAGGGAGCCTCTGCAATAATTACTCTGTTGATCAGATGGAGGTTCCCATTCCTTTATTAGCTGGCCCAATGCTTCCCCTCAAAATATGCTGTCCTAACAAGAACTCTTACCGTGGGTCCAAGTTGAACCTAAACTGAGTTTGTAATCCCATATCCCCGCCATCACCAAGGTCACCTACTTCTATCTCGGTGCTTTAAGCCCTTGCCTTTGCCCAGTTTCTGTTGGAACCCTCAGGTTACTGTTATCTTTAAACCTGACTATTTCAGTGCTGTCCAGCCAGGCCTCCTACCTTATTGCACCTAACTCACACCACTCATCACCTTCTGCATTCACTGACCCAATATGAGGGCGGCACGGTAGCACAGTGGTTAACACTGTTGCTTCACAGCACCAGGGTCCCACGTTCGATTCCCACTTATGTCACTGTCTGTGCAGAGTCTGCACGCTCTCCCCGTGTCTGCGTGGGTTTCCTCCGGATGCTCCAGTTTCCTCCCACAAGTCCCGAAAGACGTGCTTGTTCGGTGAATTGGACATTCTGAATAATCCCTCTGTGTACTGGAACAAGCTCCGGAATGTGGCGACTAGTGGATTTACGCAGGAACTTCATTGCAGTGTTAATGTAAGCCTACTTGTGACAATAATTTTTCAAAAATAAATTTTGAATGCCCAATTCATTTTTTCCAATTAAGGGGCAATTTAGCGTGGCCAATCCACCTACCCTGCACATCTTTACGTTGTGGGGGTGAAACCCACGCAAACACGGGGAGAATGTGCAAACCCCACATGGACAGTGACCTAGAGCCGGGATCGAACCTGGGACTTCGGCGCTGTGAGGCGGCAGTGCTATCCACTGCGCCACCATGCTGCCCCTACTTGTGGCAATAATAAAGATTATATCAACACCAAGTTCGGCAACACTTTGACCTGCAATTCTCCTTCTTGTGTCCCCGTCCTCTTTCTGTGACTTACCAGCAGCCCACAATCTTCTGAGATCTCTGTACTCCTACAGTTCCGGCCCGCAATGGGTCCCTCACATTATTCGCTCCACCATTGGCAGCTATGTCAAAGCTTGGAAATAACCCACCCCTCTGAACCTCTCTGCCTCACTACCTCCCTCTCCTCCTGTCAAATGCTGAAACTTACTCTTGGACTTTGTTGCCTGTTTGAATGTCTGTTTCTGTGGCTTACTGCAGGTTTTGTTTGTTAATAGCTCCCTTGAAGCAACGTTGGGTGTTTGACTGTGTTAAGAGCACTAGACAATTGCAAGAGTTTGTTGCATTGAGTGGTTGAGATGCAGCAATGCAATGGAACCGTTTGGTGAGAATGGAAATTCAGCTCAGGCAATCAGATCACTAGTCCATCCCTCGGTGCGCCATATCTCCCTGCTCAGTGCTGACCCCTCCTGGGGGCAGTGGTAGGGTGGCCTCAGTGGCTCCCACTCCGTGCTGTGCAAGGCAAAGACTTGCCATGTTTCTGCACAATTGCTGTCCAGTTCTCCTTGCTGGGTTGTCGTGGGCTGGTTTTCAAGAAGCAGCTAGATACAGCACTTGGGCTGACGGGGATCAAAGGATATCGGTGGGGGGGGGGGGGGGGGGGAAAGAGGCAGGAACAGGCTATGTTGGATGATCAGCCATATGATCATAATGAATAGCAAAGCAGGCTCGAAGGGTGAATGAAAATGAAAATCACTTATTGTCACAAGTAGGCTTCAAATGAAGTTACTGCGAAAAGCCCCTAGTCGCCACATTCCGGCGCCTGTTCAGGGAGGCTGTTACGGGAATTGGACCGTGCTGCTGGCTGCCTTGGTCTGCTTTCAAAGCCAACGATTTAGCCCTGTGCTAAACAGCCCCTGTAGCTTGCTTCTGCTCCTATTTTCCTATGTTTCCATAAAGCCTTTCACAAGCCTTCAGCACCGCAGCATTGAGATCAAATGTCCACACATCAGCACCAGGAAAGGCTCTGCAATTTTGCTGAAGGTGGCCTCCTAATAGTCTGTCTCTGGATCCATTGTCCAGCTAAGGAGACCAGGCAGGCTTCAGGTACTGCTGGCCCAGTCACCAGTGCCACTGAGAGTGGTGGGACCTGTTGAGGCAGCTAAATAGAAATAATAGATACAAACAATATATAATAAAGTTATGATTGTCAAAGACAAAAGGCCCCTCTGATTGGAGGGAAAACCTTGCATGTGGCTGATTGGTGCTGCATAAAATCCCTGCAGTGCAAAAGGAGACCATTTGGCTCATCAAGTTTGCACTGACCCTCCAAAAGAGCAAGCGTCCTAGGCCCCCTGCCCTATCCCAGTAACTCTGCGCATTGATCAATGGCCAATCCCCCTAATCTGCACATCTTTGGACACCAATTCAGCATGGCCAATCCACCTAACTGTGCTTTGGAGGCCGCTTTTCCTGGTTGTGGCCTCCTAAGGTAGCCTACTATGCCCCAGCAGAGAGGTTGCCTCTACTTAGTTGACATTGTTGGAGTGATGGTGGTGGTGGGGAGGGGGTTGTTAGAGAGAGCCGGTTGTCAGTCTGTGGAGTAGGTTGCCAGTCTTACACCTCCTGCCCACGAGGGAGGGACTCCCCCAGAGATAGGACTGTCTCAGAAACTGTCCCGTCATGGTTCCCTGCTGTTTAACCAGCCCTTCCATCACCTCGATGCTAATAAAACTTAGGCCCATCTGTGTGGTCAGCTGATGAGGACACAATATTCAAGACAAAGGTCAATAGATTTCAAGGTAATAAAGTCATTAGGGTAAAGCACAGGGACATAGAACATAGAATTTGCAGTGCAGAAGGAGGCCATTTGGCCCATCGAGTCTGCACCGGCCCTTGGAAAGAGCACCCCACTTAAGCCCCACACCTCCACCCTATCCCTGTAACCCTAGTAACTCCACTTAACCTTATAGACACTAAGGGTAATTTATCATGGCCAATCCACCTAACCTCACATTTTTGGACTATGGGAGGAAACCGGAGCACCCGGAGGAAACCCACGCAGGCACGGGGAGAACGTGCAGACTCCGCACAGACAGTGACCCAAGCCGGCAATTGACCCTGGGACCTGCCGCTGTGATGCAACCGTGTTAACCACTGTGCTGCCATGCTGCCCTTCCTGCGAGTTCACAGGAAGATAGAATTGAGGGAGAAGATCAACCATGATCCTGTTGAATGGCAAATAGGCTCGAGGGGCTGGGTGATATATTCCAGCTCCTACTTCTTATGTTCTAATTTGTGCTTGACTATGATGTCCCCCATTGTGAAATAGGCTGCTGACACTCACTGTCTGGATTTATATATGAAAAATAAGAGCAATATCTTGGTGCCAGATTCTGGGGACACATCACACTTACAGAGGAGGAAGCAATGGAGAAAAAGACCATTCAATCTCACGGCTACAATATCACGTAATATATAATTTGGCTACCTTGTGCCTCTGAGTTTATCGATAGTTGCAGGAGTTTGATCCATTGGAATTCTATGTCATAGGATTGAATGGGAAGGGGGTTCACCCTGATTCTTTATGCTGGGATTGAATTGGGATTTCTTCCTGCACATAGCTGAAACGCAACTCTGTTCCTGACCCACAGTTGCTTCCCGACCTGTTGCGTTTTTCCAACACTTTCTGTTTTTATTTAAGATGGGAAAGGATTGGTCCATTGAAATATTGACTGGGAAGGTTTGCTCCCTCGTGAAATGCTCATATTGGACCTGGGATCTGTTGGTATGGAATCTGGGCAGATTCAACCTTGTTAGACTGAGGAAAGAGTCTGATTCCTGGTCTCTCATCACCCTGGTTGAAGCCCATGGTTATTTTCAATACTTTGCTGTGCTTTTACTATCTGATGTTGATCGGCAATCACCTGCCGAAACGGTGATGGTGAAAACGCCAGAGCAACTCTGTTACTTTGCAGTACCGAGTGTGACTAGCGGCTTTAGTTCATTAGGGATACTCCTGGCTACAGATGGTGCAGATATAAATAACAGAGCCCAATGACGAAGCCGCCACTGTTTTAACCTTTAAAGCCTGATGCACCTCCCTCTTTGTTTTCCTCTCGTGACCGTGAAGGTTGTGGGTTCAAGTCACACTACAGAGCCTAGAATACAAAATCTAGGTTGACACTTCAGAGCGGCACTGACTGAGTGCTGCACTGTTGGAGGTGTTGGATGAGATGTTAATTCAAAACCATGTCTGCCCTATCAGCTGGATGTAAAAGATCAATGGGGAAGTTCCCCTTGGCATGCTTTATTCCTCAACTAACTTAAACCAAAACAGACTGGCTGGTCAGGAATCATATTGCCATGTATCGACCTTGCTGTGCGCAAATTGGCTGCAGCATCTTTCTCTCTGCTCATCTCTCTTTTTCTTTTTCTCCTTTTCTTTCACCACCTGTTTCCTATCTCCACTCTTTATTTCCTGCTCCTCCCCTGCGCCGTTCCACAGAATCCCTACAGTGCAGAAGGAGGACATTTGGCCCATTGAGTCTTCACTGATCCTCTGAAAGAGCACAACACCTGGACCCTATCCTCCGACCTACCCCTGTAACCCCACTTAATCTGCACATCTTTGGACTGTGGGAGGAAATCGGAGCATCCAGAAGAAACCCACGCAGACACGGGGAGAGTGTGCAAACTCCACACAGACAGTGACCCAAGATCGGAATTGAACCCAGCTCTCTGGCGCTGTGAGGTGGCAGAGCTAACCACTGTGCCACCGTCTGTGTCTTCAATCTATTTTCCTTTCCTCCTCGTCGATCCATCCTGATTTGCCTTGTCCCTGCTTCTTTCACCATTGATCTAAAGTGATCCACATCAGCAGCAAAATGCACACAGTACCTCCTATTGAATAATTGCTCATACCTCACACTCGTTCTCACTCCTTCTCTACTGTACTCAACTCTCTCTCTCCTCCTGACTCTCTTTCTCCTCCCTCCATCTCACTCTCTTCCCTCTCCTCCCACTGTCTCTCTCCCTTCCCGTCTCTCACCCCCCCCTCTCTCTCCCCACCTCCTCCCTCTGGCCCCCCGCTCTGTCCTGCCTCTGTCTCTCTCCCAGACCGTCTCGCCCAGTGTCTCCTTTTGCTCCCCACCTCCCCACAAACACAGCCCCCCACCTCCTGGTCTTCAGTAGCTCCTTCACTACAATAGTTTTCGATCTATCTTGCCAGAGAGCTTACCGCCAGTAGTCAATCCAATATAGAGAGAGGAATCTGGGGATAGGTGGTTTGATAAGTAGGGAGCAGATCAATGAAGTAGCATAGTGTGGCACTGGATAGTGCAGAGTGGCATTCTGCTCTATAATCTGGTATCTGATGAAAGGGGCGGGTGGGGATGTGGGAGAGGGGGGGAGTCACCATCTCTGACACACAAAAGCACACCAGTTGGTGGCAGCAATTGGTGCAATTACCATTGAGACACTTACTCCCAGTTAATTTCTATTGTTGAGTAATGAAAGGGAGCAGTGGCAGGGGAACCCTAGGCTGAGAATAGCAGGAGCAGTTTTAGCAGCAGGCAGCTTGTTGTTTGCTTGACTGGAGTTGCTGCATTCAGCAATCACTGCCGTGCCGTCGGCCTTCTGACCAGATTTAATTAGAACAAATTGCTCTTTTTTTTGTATTCCTTCCCTTTCCCTCTTCTTAGAGGGCAGTAATTACACTCAAATGTGTCTGACATCACAACTGGTCTCTGAAAAGGGGAAGCTGTGGTTTAAATACTCTGCAGGTCCCCATCCCCCCTTTTCCCATTTTGTCTCGCCCTTTTAAATACAATCAGAGAGTCGCCAGAGCTGTGATCATGGGGAAGGAAGGGGGAGCCGTGTCCCAATTATAGCCAGCACCCTCCCTGGTTTGGCTGGAGTGGCTTCTCTGAGAGGCGAGTGCACCGTGCATGTCTTCATCCTCAGCGACGTGTGAGATGGCGGGGATCAGCGGCAGTCCTGCTTCTCGGTGACTTTCTCATCAACTGGACGGCAGAAATGGGCGCCTGTGAACCGGGAGAGTTAGGGGTGGGGAATCGGGAGGGGATCCCATGAACTGAGAACCAAGTCCCATTCACCCATCCCCCCCCTGGTTCTCCCTGACCTTCACCGGCTCCCTGTGTGGCCGTGCCTCGATTTTAAATTTCCCATCAACCCTCAGCATAGCTCTCTCTGTAATTTCCTCCATCCCTTTCTATTTTTAAAAATTTAGACTATCAATTAATTTTTTTCCCCAATTAAGGGGCAATTTAGCGTAGCCAATCCACCTCCCGTGCACATCTTTGGGTTGTGGGGGTGAGACCCATGCAAACACGGGGAGAATGTGCAAACTCCCCACGGACAGTGACCCAGAGCCGGGATCGAACCCGGGTCCTTGGCGCCTTGAGGCAGCATTGCTAACCACTGCGCCACCCTGCTGCCCCTCCATGCCTCTCTAATCCTCTGAGCTCCCTGCGCTCCTCCAATTTTGGCCTCTCGCTCATCCCCTGATTTATTGCCCTGTGCCATTCTTGTCTCAGTTGCCTCGACCCTAAACGCTGGATTTTCCTCCATGACCCTCTCAGTCTCTCTTTCTTCCTTTAAGATGTATCTTAGACCTCACTTCTTTGACCAAGCTTTCGGCTGCCTGTTCCAATTCAGCTGCGTGACCGATAACGGTCCTGTGAAACGCTGCTACATAAATGCAAGTTGATGTTATTATTTATACAACAACTGCCTCAACACCCAGGGTTTCTAGAAGCATGCTGACATATCTTTCTATAGAGTGACCGAGTGCTAGAGAATCTGAGGAGGAATATGAAAAGTCAAAATATTTTGGTTAGCGATTGGACAGATGTCAACAAGAGGTGGGTGCTGGAAGTTACAGAGAAAGAGTCGTGTGTGAACAGAATGTATAGCTTAAAGTTAGGAAGTGTAAAAGGACACATGCACAGTCACAGTTACAGGCTGCAAAACACACATTCACACATACATTAAAAACAGGGTCAGACATAACAACAAACCCGGACACAATCATAGAATACACCAAGAGAAACACAGGGCAAGAGAGAAACTTGCTGGTCCACATGTATAGTGTCACACAGACAAACAGAGAAACACATGAGGGTACAGAGTCTCAGACATACTGGGAGGGATGGACAGATACACACAAGCACAGTGTAATGACCTCCAATTGGCATTATTGGTTGGCCAATTGGAGTATGAGCTCCCTCAGTGATAGCTCATTGAGGGGGCCCATATAAGCACCTGTGTAGGCTTTGTGAACCAGTCTTAAGTTGACTGGAGTGCTAGCAGCACTGTTTGGAGCTGCTCTTGTATATAGTTATTGCAAATAAATACTGGTGTGGCGACGGTACCCCTGCCTCCTGTGGATTATTACACACAGGATCATACAGAGCCACACTGATAGTGCTGCCTTCGGTTTTGTTTGTCCCCCCAGCTGCTTGCACTAATTGTCTGGAAAAGTGATGTGAGTGTGGAGATACCAGCAGGGGGCACTATGTACTCTCGTTTCATCAGATCCTTCGGAGCCTCTGGAAGGGGAAGCTTGGCTGATGACTGCTGGCTCATGCTGTCAGTGGGCAATGCCGCAGCTGTAAGTGCAATGGTGATGACATGAGTTTAACCTCTTTCAAACTGAAGAATATTGGCAGAGCAAATCCACAAACTAGCTGTTGCTGAGTGACATGGTGGCACAATGGTTAGCACTGCTATCTCACAGCGCTAGGGACCTGGGTTCGATTCTGACCTTGGGTGATTGTGTGGACTTTGTACATTCCCGCTCCCACCACAGCCCAAAGATGTGCAGATTAGGTAGATTGGCCGTGATCAACTGCACCTTAGTGTCCAGGAATGGGCAAGGTGGGAGCGGACCTGTGTAGGGTGCTCTCTTGGAGTGTCGGTGCACACTCAATGGGCTGAATGGCTTCCTCCTGCACTGTGGGGTTTCTCTGATACATTTTAAGACACATTCTTAAATAATTTTCTCCTCTCACTTCTTGAAACTGTGTGATGACATGAGATCAAGGCCTCTAGCTGTACCATCTTGTGCAATGGGCGATCCCAAACTCTCAGGACTTATATGGAAGTACATTGACCCTGACTGCCAGGACCCACCTTACCCAATTCTCCCAATTCAGCGTGGTACTGGTGGAGAAGGCACTGTTCTGGTCTTTCAGATGAGATGTTGAGGTGAGGCTTCTCAGTAAAAGTTTCAATAGCACAATTTCTTTATAAATTTAGAGGTGCCAATCCACCTATCCTGCACATCTTTGGGTTGTAGAGGCGAGGCCCACGCAGACACAAAGAGAATGTGCAAACTCCTCACAGACAGTGACCCAGGGCCGGGATTTAAACCCGGGTGCTCAGCAGAAGTGTTAACCACTGTGCCACTGAGCTGCCCCAGCACAATTTAAAAGATGATCAGGAGAGTTCACCCCAATGTCCTGGCCAATATGTATCATTTAACCAACATCGCTAAAACAGATTATTATCATGTTTGTGGGGAACTTGCTGTGTGCAAATTGGCTGCCATGTTCCCTACATTGCAACTGTGACACCACTTCATAAAAATTGAGGCATGCCACCTTGTGTCCATTTCGAAACAAAGTATTGACTGAAAGTTCATAGTATGACCTGCCTTTACTGGACATGCCCACTGCCACATCCCAAGCTTCGAGCTGAGGCCCTCTCTGTGTTACAGTTCTCAATCCCTTCCTTCTCTCCCTCCTCTCTCCCACAAAGGCACCGACCCTTTCTGGGAAAGAATTCTTAAAGGCACCAACATCACTCTCGTGACTCACTAGTCTTCATGAAGAGGGCTCAGTTGGCTGGTCAACTGGTTTGTGTTACGGAGTGACGCCAACACAGTGCGTTTAATTCTGATACTGGCAGAGGTCACAGACATGAAAGTCCTGCCTTCACAACCTTGCCCCCTGTCTGAGATGTTGTAACCCTCAAGTTAAATCACCACCAGTCTATTCTCAAAGGTGAGGGCAGCCTATTGTCCTCTGGGACTGTGGCGACATTTAAAAAAAAATAAAAATAATTTAGAATACCCAATTCATTGGCAGCACGGTAGCATTGTGGTTAGCACAATTGCTTCACAACTCCAGGGTCCCAGTCTGTGCGGAGTCTGCACATCCTCCCCGTGTGTGCGTGGGTTTCCTCCGGGTGCTCCGGTTCCCTCCCACAGTCCAAAGATGTGCAGGTTAGGTGAATTGGCCATGATAAATTGCCCTTAGTGTCCAAAATTGCCCTTAGTGTTGGGTGTGGTTACTGGGTTATGAGGATAGGGTGGAGGTGTTGACCTTGGGTAGGGTGCTCTTTCCAAGAGCCGGTGCAGACTCGATGGGCCGAATGGCCTCCTTCGGCACTTTAAATTCTATGATAATCTATTATTTTTTCCAATTAACGGGCAATTTAGCATGGCGAAACCTATGCAGATACGGGGAGAATGTGCAAACTCCACATGGACAATGACCCAGAACCGGGATGAAACCTGGGACCTCAGCGCTGTGAGGCAGCAATGCTAACCACTGTGCCACCGTGCTTACTGTGGCAACATTTACATTTAGTCTTTATGTGTGGAGCTGGCAACAATAACTTGCATTTATATAGCACTTTTAGTATTTAATATTTCAAGGTACTTCACAGGAGTGATTATCAAACACAGATTCACCCCAAGGTGCATAAGGGAGACATTTGGACAGGTTTCCAAAAATGTGGTCTGGGAATCTGTTTTTAAGGAGGTTTGTAAAGGATCAGGGAAGGGAAGAGAGGCAGGAATGTTTAGGGAGAGAATTCCAGAGCTTGGGACCTAGGCATTTGAAGGTACAGCCACAAATAGCGTGGCAAAGGAAACTGAGGATGTGCCAGGGGCCAAAATTGGAAGCTTGCAGGATGGTGGTGCAGTGGCTAGCACTGCTGCCTCACGACGCTGAGGACCTAGGTTTGATCTTGGCCCTGGGTCACTGTCCATGTGGAGTTTGCGCATTCTTCCCATGTCTGTGTGGGTCTCAGCCCCACAGCCCAAAAGATGCGCAGGGTAGGTGGATTGGTCACGCTAAACTGACCCTTAATTGGAAATTAAAAAAAAAAAACATTTTAAAATCAGAATAATGAAAATATTTCACACTAAAAGTTGTGGTGTTGGAAAGAGCTAGAGAGACAGGGAGGGACAGGGCCAGCAAAGGACGGGGAAACCAGGGTGAGAGTTATAAAGGAGAGGCATTGCCAAAGGGAAGGCTAGTGAGTACAGTGGGATGAGTGAATGGGACTTGGTGAGAGTCAAGTGACAGGCAGTTGATTTTTGCGTGAGCTCAGGGCTACAGGTGGAAGTTGGGAGGCTGGCCAGGAGAGCAGATGGAGCAGTTTTTCATCTTTGTAAAGAGATGTAAAACAGGCAGCTGATCCTTGAACACCTGATTTACATTCCCAACCCGAAAGTTGGGTTGCATCAGTCTCAAACCCAATAGCGAGCATCTTCCAACATCAACATGGAGAGAAACATTTCAGTAGGGGACATATAAACTGGATAGTAATCAGGAATGGGAACTTCCAACGTCTATCCTTCCCTCAAACCTATCCCCACCTAATACCCTCCTCCCTACACCTCCGGTTAGAGCAGAGAGGCTGGGGCCCTGTCCTGCTTAGATCAGCTAGACTGTGACCTTTCAGCCTGCACCTAATGCTTTACTCAGCAGACCAGAAGGGAGAGGCCAGGCTTCCAGAGTCTCTTTGAGAGGGCTGAAGAAACAAGTTCAGACAAATAAGCTCCTTGTGCATGCGAACCCCATGGTTCATTTATTATTCCTACTCGTTCTTGTGATGTGAAGGCAGCACGGTGGCGGAATGGGAGCACTGCAGCCTCACGGCGCCAAGGTCCCAGGTTCGATCCTGGCTCTGGGTCACTGTCCGTGTGGAGTTTGCACATTCTCCCCGTGTTTGCGTGGGTTTCGCCCCCACAGCCCAAAGATGTGCAGGGTAGTTGGATTGACCACGCTAAATTGCCCCTTAATTGGAAAAAATGAATTGGGTAATAAAAAAATTCTTGTGATGTGAGCAACATTGGTAAGGCCGGCATTTATTACCCACCTTTGACCAACGGCTTGCGAGGCCATTTCAGAGGGCAGTTAAGAGTCAACCACAGATTGCTGCCTCACGCGCCGAGGACCCGGGTTCAATCCCGTCCCTGGATCACTGTCCGTGTGGAGTTTGTACATTCTCCCAGTGTCTGAGTGAGTGGGTTTCACCCCCACAACCCAAAGATGTGCAGGTTAGGTGGATCGGCCACGATAAATTGCCCCTTAATTGGAAAAAAAAAAGAATTGGGTACTCTAAATTTTTTTTAAAAGCGGCAACCACAGCAAGGTTTCTTTTTCCCATTTAAAGGGTTTACGGGCCGATGTGGCATTCCTGCAAGGAACTCACCTGCGAGTGCAGGACCAGATAAGGGTGTGGGACCAGATTAGGTTGCTGAAGGCCTGGGTAAGCCAGGTCTTCCACTCTGGGATTGACAGTAGGGACCAGGTGTGGTGATTCTGGTCAGCAGGAGAGTTTGTTTTCAGGTGGGGATGGTGGAGGCTGATCAGGGGGGGGTCATAATGTGATTGTTACAGGTACGCTAGAGGGGAGGGCCATGGTGCTGGTGGAATGTGTATGCCCCAAATTGGGACGATGTTACGTTTATGAGACAGTTGTTGGCTGCAATTCTGGGATTAGGTACATGGCAACTGATTTAATAGGGGATTTTAATTGCTTTTTGGATCTGAAGTTGGATTGCTCCAGGCCTAGATTGCTGTTCTATGACGGTTTATGCATTCGGGGCGCAAGGAGTTTTTGTACTTTTTTGCCAGTGCACAAGGTGTGTTCAAGGATTGGCTTTTTTGTTCTGGGTAGGGCCCTGCTTCCCGGGGCAGAGCGTGGAGTATTAGGCGGTTATAAATTCCAACCACGTGCCTCATTTGGTGGATCTGAAGTTGGAGATGGGGTGGGCGCAGCGACGGGTTGGAGGCTGGTTGTGGGATTTAAAAAAAAAATAAACAAATTTAATGAGGTATTTTTTGGCATTGTAAACAGTAGAATTACAGAACGAGAATACAAAAGGACTGTGCAGTAAACAAAGTACATAGTGCAATTGACGTAGCCCGCCCCACCCAGATCTGCCTAATTGACCCTCTATGCTACATTCCCCTAGCCCCCCCCACCTGCTGACGATTAATTCTCCGCAAAGAAGTCAATGAATGGTTGCCACCTCCAAGCGAACCCTAACAATGACCCTCTCAAGGCGAACTTGATTTTCTCTAAGCCCAGGAAACTCGCCATGTCTGACAGCCAGGCTTCCGACTTCGGGGGCTATGAGTCCCTCCAAGCTAGTAGTATCCGTCTCTGGGCTACCAGGGAAGCAAAGGCCAAGACGTGGTTGTGGGATTTTTATCGGACTTTGGGTTTTGCACAAAGAGTTTCAGGGCCATAAAGGACTATGTGGAATGGAACAAGAACAGGATGGTCTCGCTGTCTACGGTGGGGGAGACGTTAAAAGCAGTGATTAAGGGGGAGATCATCTTGTACAACTCACACATGGACCGGGAGACCAGGAGGGAATGTCGGGAGGTGGTGGATTAGATTCTGGGCGTAGGGGGGGAAGTATGTGAATGACCCAGCACCAGATCTATGGGCAGGCAGGAAGAAACTGCAAATACAGTTTGACCTACTATCCACGTGTTGGATGGCGCGGCAGCTGAGGTGCTTAAAGGCGATGGTATATGAGGAAGGGGAGAAGGCTTGCCATCTGTTTGCTCATCAGTTAAGGCAACAGGAAGCTGTCAGGGAGATTGTGCAGATACGAGAACCTGGGGGGCGGGGGCTGGTCTCTTCCTCGGGGGAAAAAAAAATCAATGAGGTGTTTCGGTCCTTTTACGGGGGGCTTTATAGGTTGGAGCCACCAGAGGAAGAGCAGGGAATGGTGCAGTTCTTGGAGGGTATGGAATTTCCTCAGGTGGGAGAGGAGTTGCGGGAGGAATTGGGCGCTGCTGGGGTTGGAGGAAGTCTGCAGGACTTTGGGAAAGATGCAGACAGGGAGACGCTGGGGCCAGATGGGTTCCTGATAGAATTCTATTACAGATTTGCGATCAGCTGATCCCATTGGTGCTGGGGATGCTTTTAAAAAAATTTAGAGTACCCGAGTAATTTTTTCCAATTAAGAGGCAATTTAACATGGCCAATCCCACTGACCCTGCACATCTTTGGGTTGTGGGGGCGAAACCCATGCAAACACGGGGAGAATGTGCAAACTCCACACGGACAGTGACCCAGAGCCGGGATCGAACCTGGGACCTCTGCGCCGTGAGGCAGCAATGCTAACCACTACGCCATCGACCTCGGCGCCTTGAAGCATCAATGCTAACCACTGCGCCATCGGATCTCGGCGCCTTGAGGCAGCAATGCTAACCACTGCTCCACCGTGCTGTCTGGTAATTTAGACTGTTACAGGGGGATGAGGCAATGATATCCTATCTCCTCTCTTCTGTTCATGTTGCTGATTGAACCATCAGCAATTCTTTGAGGGCCTTGGATAAGTGGAGAGGGATTGTGAAGGGAGGGGGGGGGGGGGGGGAGGAGTAGAGTATAGGGTGCCCATCCCCACGTGGATGATTTGTTGCTCTTTTTAAGGAATCCAGAGCCAGTTATGGGGGTTATATTGGGACTAGAACATAGAACATAGAACATACAGTGCAGAAGGAGGCCATTCGGCCCATCGAGTCTACACCAACCCACTTAAGCCCTCACTTCCCCCCTATCCCCGTAACCCAATAACCCCTCCTAACCTTTTTGGCCACTAAGGGCAATTTATCATGGCCAATCCACCCAATATTGAAGAAGTTCGACTCCTTTTCAGGGTATGAACTGAATGTTGGAAAGAACAAGTATTTTGTGGTTAGCCCTTCGAGGGGAGAAGCTGAGCTGGCGGGGCTGCCGTTCTGTGTGGCTGGGTTGGGACTAGTTTCCATTATTTGGGGGTCTAGGTGGCCCGGGACTGGGAGTGACTTTGCAAGTTAAATTTTATGAGCCTGGTGAATAGGCCTAGAGCAGATCTACAAAGATGGGACAGCCTCCCATTGTTGTTGGTGGGCCGAGTTGAATATCTTAAGATTAATATCTTGCCGTGATTCATGTTCTTGTTTCAATGCCTCCCAGTTTTTCTGCCAAAGTCGTTTTTTGGGGAGATGGAGCGGCTCATATGGGTGGGGATTGCCAGCTGGGAAGAGCTCAAGTATTTTCAGGCACGGGATTTTGTTCGGCGGACAGTTCTGACATTCTCGGAGGCAATGCTGTCCACCTTGCTGGAAGGGATACTCCATTGTGTGGGGTCGGAAGCACTTCCGGGATATATGGGCGGATCATGGGGGAAGAGCAGGTTTCGGTGGAAGAAAAGAAGACTAGTGGGAGGAGAAGCTGGGGCCCATTTTGGAGGAAGAGGTGTGGAATTTGGCCCTTCGTAGAGTGAATGTGATGCCATTCTGTGCGAGGTTGAGTTTGATTCAGCTAAAGCTGGTGTTTAGGGCGCACCTCATGAGGGCCAGAATGAATCAATTTTTTGAAGGGGTCGGGGATAATTGTGAGCAGCACTCAGGAGAGCCTGACTACCACATGCACATCATAGAATTATCATAGAATTTACAGTGCAGAAGGAGGCCATTCGGCCCATCGAGTCTGCACCAGCTCTTGGAAAGAGCACCCTACCCAAGGTCAACACCTCCACCCTATCCCCATAACCCAGCAACCCCACCCAACACTAAGGGCAATTTTGGACACTAAAGGCAATTTATCATGGCCAATCCACCTAACCTGCACATCTTTGGACTGTGGGAGGAAACCGGAGCACCCGGAGGAAACCCACGCACACACGTTGAGGATGTGCAGACTCCGCACAGACAGTGACCCAAGCCGGAATCGAACCTGGGACCCTGGAGCTGTGAAGCAATTGTGCTATCCACAAGGCTACCGTGCTGCCACATGTTCTGGTCCTGCCCAAAACTAGTGTGTTTTTTTTTAGCACCATATTGACTATCCTGAATGGGGATCTAGAGCCATGCCTGTTATTATCTGAATTTTGGGTGATGGATCATAGAATCATAGAATTTACAGTGCAGAAGGAGACCATTCGACCCATCAAGTCTGCACCGGCCCTTACAAAGAGCACCCTAGCGAAGCCCACGGATCTACCCTATCCCCGTAATCGAGTAACCCCCACTTAACATTTTTTGGACACGAAGGGCAATTTAGCATGGCCAATCCACCTAACCCGCATATCTTTGGGCTGTGGGGGGAAACCGGAGCACCCGGAGGAAACCCACGCACACACGGGGAGAACGTGCAGACTCCGCACAGACAGTGACCCAGCCGGGAATCGAACCTGGGACCCTGGAGCTGTGAAGCAACCTTAGTCAGAGCTAAGGATGGGGGTGGGTCATTGCTGGCCCAGAGGCAGATTTTGTTGGGTTGGAGGCATGCAAAACAACCTAGCACCGCAGGATGGCTGGGTGATTTGATAGAGTTCTTGTGCCTTGAGAAAGTCAAGTTCACGGTGAAGGGTTTGATCGATAGGTTCTATCGCAGATGGCGGCCATTCATATTGCACTTTAATGATCTGGTCACTGTTAACTGTTAGTGGGGGGGGGGGGGGGGCGGGGAGTGGGGGGGGGGTGTACTGTTCTGTTTGGGGGCATTATTCTTGTTTGTTTTTGCTTTTCTATTATTATGTGTGTTACTGTGATTGTGATTTGTATAAAATGATCAAAGTTCAATAAAAATATTTTTAAAAGAGTGAACAGTCCAAAGATGTGCAGGTTAGGTGGATTGGCCATGCTAAATTGCCCTTAGTGTCCAAAATTGCCCTTAGTGTTGGGTGGGGTTACTGGGTTATGGGAATAGGGTGGAGATGTGGACCTTGAATAGGGTTAGGGTGCTCTTTCCAAGAGCCGGTGCAGACTCGATGGGCTGAATGTCCTCCTTCTGCACTGTAAATTCTATGAAAAAAAATTCTATGAACTACATTGACTCTTCAGGCAGTAATGTTTAGCCATGTCACTGCCCAAAGTCATTTTTTTTTTCAATTAAGGGGCAATTTAGCGTGGCCAATCCACCTAACCTGCATATCTTTGGGTTGTGGGGGTGAAACCGACGCAGACATGGGGAGAATGTGCAAACTCAGCACGGACAGTGACCCAGGGCCGGGATTCGAACCCGGGCCTCAGCGCCGCAGTCCCAGTGCTAACCACTGCGCCACATGCCACCCCCCCTATCACCGGCCAAAGTCAACTGACTTTTGCTGTGAGGTTGGTGTGGGGCTGATGGTGGAGGTGAGTATGAGGGTGGTGTGGGGATCAGGGTGGGGGTGAGCATGGAGGTGGTGTGGGGGTCAGGGTGAGGATCAGGGTGGTGGTGAGTATGGAGGTGGTGTGGGGGTCAGGGTGGGGGTCAGGGTGGGGGTGAGTGTCGGGGTGATGTTGGGGGTGGTTGACACACGTATCACAGGGAACTGCAACTAAGCGGGGTCTCATTTCCTTGCCCACGTCCGATCTCCACCCCGCCGACTTCCCTTTCCCCTGGGCTGCCCACCATGTCCAGGGCCCTCTGCTCAGCCATGGGGAGAGGCTGCAGGTCAGGCGTGCCCCCTCCAGTTTTCGCCCGCTCCCGGCAGTTATGGGCAACCTTCTACCGGGGAGGGGGATGGAATCAGAAAATAACAGTGTTAGGCAGTCCGACACATGCAACCCAGTGGGTGGTAGCTGGTGGCCTCAGTGGCCAGAGCACCTGGCCATGGCGGCTAGTGTAGGTGCTGGCATGTGGTGCAGGGTGGGGGTTTGCCCACCCTCCAGGTTTGGGATGGGGTTAGTGCCGGGGCACCGTGGTGCCTACTCATTCTGGCCACCCTGAGGAGGTCGTGCAGTTTCTTCCGGCACTGCAGGCCGGTCCGGATGGTGTTGCTGGTCGTATTGCCTGCGCCAGGTACGTCGAAAGACAGCACCGTTTCCCATTGGAATTGATTTTATTCCATGTGGCGCCGTTGCTAGCCCCTCAACAGTTGCTAAATCGGCCCAGGTACGGCACCAGTTTTGCTGTCGTGGAAGTCAATGAATCCTGCCCCAGGGTCAACACTGGGGGCTAGATTCTCCGGTCGCCGACGCCAAAATTGCGTTCGGCGACCTGCCGGAGAATCCAAGTTTCCAACCAAATCTGGGGTGGCACCGCTTTCACGATGCTCCGCCCCTCCAAAGTGGCATACCTAGGATACGCCACGCAATGTATTGACACCCTCAGGACATTGCCTGAGGCCCACCCCCCCGATGCTCCGCCCCCAACTGGTCGAGTTCCTGAACGGCGTGGGACACATGTGTCTCACCCGTCGGGAACTTGGCGTGGCAGCTGCACTCAGTCCAGCGCCGCCACAGTCAGGGGAGGGCTGATCCATAGGCAGGGGGAGACATTATTGGGTGATGGGGGCACTGTGGGGGTGTGGTCTGGGGTGCGTGAGCCGGCCGAAGGGGGGGGGGGGGGACTATTTCGCGGGCTGGGTCCGCGATTCTCCGGGGCATATCGGCAGCTTGAGCTGGGTGCTCTACGCTGACGTCCTGCTAGCCCCCAGCAAAACGGGGAATCGGTGGCCGTTTTGCGCCTGTTTTTCCGGCATAAAACGCCACCGTTCCCACACCAATGTGGGGACATAGCCCCAGAACTGGAGAATCCAGCCCTTAGTTTCAGGAACAGAGAATCCAGCCGTGTGTATCTGAACTTTCCTAATGCATTTGATACACAGATGTCAGCAATAAAGACCATGAGGTAAAAGGACAATAGCAGCAACTTGGGGGGAAAAGGGCGCAGCTCTCAAATTTGGAGAATGCATTGACGTTGGGAGTGTAATGAATGGTGAGTAATTGGGCATACACAGAAGAAAGAAACAGTTTAGACCAGTATTCTTATTTTCCTGTTTTATTGTCTTTCCTTCTGGATAGACCTGCTGGTGGATTGGGGGGACACATGGCAGATGAAATTCAATGCAGACAAGTGTGAGGTGATTTATCTTTTACTGAAGGATGAGGAGGGACACCATAAATTGAACAGTCCAATTTAAAGTGAGAGACTTGAGTGGCGGGATTCTCTATCCCACCACGCCTGTTTTCTGGTGCGGCGCGCGTCCCCACCAGCAGCGGGATTCTCTGTTCCGGCAGCCAGCCAATTGGGTTTCCCATTGTGGGCACCCCCACGCCGTCGGGATATCCGCGGGCATAAGTACGCTGCCGGTGAAATGGAGGATCCCGCTGACAGAAAATCCAACCCGGAGTGTTTGTGCAATATTTTTGATGGTGGTGGGATAGATAAACAAAACAGTTCATAAAGTATTAGGGATCCTGGGTTTTCGAGAATAGCTTAGAGAAGATAAACAACATGGAAATGATGCTAACTCTATTTAAAACACTTGTCCAGCCTCAGCTGGAGTTTTGCGTCCAATTCTACACACCACACTTTAGGAAGTGCAGGAAGACTGTGGAAAGGAAACAGCAGAGTCTTTACTGGAATAGTTCCAGGGATGAGGGATTCCAGTTAAGGGACAAGATGAGGGAAGCCTGGGTTATTATTCTCCGTCCAGCAGAGAAGGTCAAGAGGATGTTTGATAAACGTGTTTAAAAGTGTTGAGGGCAGCATGGTGGTGCAGTGGGTTAGCACTGTCGCCTCACAGCACCGAGGCCCCAGGTTCGATCCCGGCTCTGGGACACTGTCCATGTGGAGTTTGCACATTCTCCCCGTGTTTGTGTGGGTTTTGCCCCCACACCCAAAGATGTGCAGGGTAGGTGGATTGGCCAAGGCTAAATTGCCCCTTAATTGGAAAAAATGAATTGGTTACACTAAATTTAAAAAGAAAGTGAAGTGTTTAGATCGAGTAGATGAAACTTTCAAATGAAATGCTGATGGCCACATGGCAGAGATTTAAGGTGATTGGCATAAGAACCAGGGTAAGGGGGTTCAGAAGTTTAAAATTAGAGTAAGACCACTCATAAGATTAGAGTAAAAACACTCAGCAAGGACTTCTTGTTGTGGGGATTGTGAACGGAAAATTTTAAAATGGGGATTGGATAGATTTCTGTTGGTGAAACATATTAAGGGTTATGTGTGTCATTAGAGTTATGTTACAGGTCAATCATGATCAAACTCAACAGTTGTGTAAGCGTGAGGGGGTTGCACGGCCATCAGCTGTGAAGTGTGAAATTTGGCTTTTTTGTTCTTTTGTGGGGTGTGGACATTGTTGGCACTTGTTGCCCATCTTTCATTGCTCCTGAACTGATTGGCGTGCTGAACCATTTCAGAGAACCGTTAAGAGTCAACCACATTGCTGTGATGTCTGGGGTCACGAGTAGGCCAGGTAAGGATGGCAGCTTTCCCTTCAGTGGAGGATAGTTGTCATGGTCACCATTACTGAGACTATCGTCATCTGCCAGATTTATCAATTGAATTCAAAATGTCACAAACCCCTGTCCTCAGAACATTACCCGGAACCTCGGGATTACCAGCCCAGTGGCAGTACCACTTCACCACCATCTTCCCCGATTACTATCTATGATGGAAATCATTTTGTGAGAGCAGGAGATCAAACAATCATCTAGTGTAACATGTACATCACAGCCTAACTTTACCTGTTGTCTGTGCTAAAAGTGATGTCGTTTGCGGCTTTCCTAGGATCAGAGCCCATGCAGGAATGTTAACAGGTGCCCTCGTCTTTAGGATCAGCTGCCGGAAGGGACCTAACCACCCATGATTTTGCTTTGTTTCATTTTTAGGAATTCTTGACTGAGGGATTTGGCAAAATCATGACTGAAATCCCAGAGGGGAAGATTTCTTCCATGACGAAGCGACCAGCACCAGGGACTGCGGCCAAGAGGATCCGAAATGTCCACCAACATCAGCATCGAAAGCCGAGCAGATAGTCCGGCAAAAACAAACCATGGTCACGAAACACAAAGGATGAAAAGTAAATCCCCTGAGCAAACTCATTGGGGTAAACACACAGGAAGCACAAGATAACTACCACTTTTTAAATTTGATCTTGATATATTTTTATTCCACTCCTTCTTAGGATATCTGTGATGTTAACAAAGTCAATCTTTATTGTCGGTGCCAAGTGACCTTGTTAGCATTATGATCCAGCCATTTAAAAAAAAGTTTTTTTAGAGTACCCAATTATTATTTTTTTCCCAATTAAGGGACAATTTAGCGTGGCCAATCCACCGACCCTGCACATCTTTGGGTTGTGGGGGCGAGACCCATGCAAACATGGGGAGAATGTGTAAACTCCACACGGACAGTGACCCAGAGCCGGGATCGAACCTGGGACCTTGGCGCCGTGAGACAGCAGTGCTAACCACTGCGCCACCATGCCGCCCATTATGATCCAGCCATGTAGCATGCGACTGCAGTAACGTGTAGGTCAGATTGAACTGGGGCGATGGATTCCCCTCCCTCACGAACATGAGGTGAATCAGTTGGGTTTTCCGAACAGTCCAGCAGATTTCACAGTCAGGGTCCAGATCCAGATCAGCAATTGATTGAATTCCATTTCACAATGCACCATGGTGGGATTCAATCCCATGACCTTTCCAGCCCAACCAATCAGTAGCCATGTCAACTCAACACAGTTACACAGAACAAATTTCAAAATCAACTTACATTTACCATAACATTTCGAACAGATGAAGATATTGAAGAAGATTGCAAACACCATAAAAATCAAATTAAAACAAAACTAAGGTAAAGGTTAAGATGTTTTTTAAAGAGTGGCAAATGCTTGGGATTGTCCCTGGGTCGGGTCATGGAGACAAGATGCGTGGGTCATTGGAGAGACAGTTGCCGGGTGACGCAGGCAGACTCCAAGATCACTGAGTAAGGATGAACTAAAGGCTAATTAGGTCACACAGCTGTTGGCCTGGAAATTGCTCTCATTGGGACATTTAGGCTGCGCTCTCTGAATGGGTCAGTTCTTCGTACGGGAATATAGGTCACAGCTGTGGTCCATACAAATCTCACCGATACAAATGTTGTTGTCAATTTCTGTCTCTCAGTCCCTCACTCTCACAGGGAAATATCTGTACACTGACTGGTGTCTCTCAGTCCCTCACTCTCACAGGGAGATATCTGTACGCTGACTGGTGTCTCTCAGTCCCGCACTCTCACAGAGAGATATCTGTACCCTGACCGGTGTCTCTCAGTCCCTCACTCTCACAGGGAGATATCTGTACACTGACCGGTGTCTCTCAGTCCCTCACTCTCACAGGGAGATATCTGTACACTGACCGGTGTCTCTCAGTCCCTCACTCTCACAGGGAGATATCTGTACACTGACCGGTGTCTCTCAGTCCCTCAATCTCACAGGGAGATATCTGTACACTGATCGGAGTCTCTCAGCCCCTCAGTCTCACAGGGAGATATCTGTACGCTGACCGATGTCTCTCAGTCCCGCACTCTCAGAGAGAGATATCTGTACCCTGACCGGTGTCTCTCAGTCCCTCACTCTCACAAGGAGATATCTGTACACTGACCGGTGTCTCTCAGTCCCTCACTCTCACAGGGAGATATCTGTACACTGACCGGTGTCTCTCAGTCCCACACTCTCACAGGGAGATATCTATTCGCTGACCGGTGTCTCTCAGTCCCTCACTCTCACAGGGAGATATCTGTTCGCTGACCGGAGTCTCTCAGCCCCTCACTCTCACAGGGAGATATCTGTACGCTGACCGGTGTCTCTCAGTCCCTCACTCTCACAGGGAGATATCTGTACGCTGACCGGTGTCTCTCAGTCCCTCACTCTCACAGGGAGATATCTGTACACTGACCGGTGTCTCTCAATCCCTCACTCTCACAGGGAAATATCTGTACACTGACTGGTGTCTCTCTGTCCCTCACTCTCACAGAGATATATCTGTTCGCTGACCGGTGTCTCTCAGTCCCTCACTCTCACAGAGATATATCTGTTCGCTGACCGGTTTCTCTCAGTCCCTCACTCTCACAGGGAGATATCTGTACACTGACCGGTGTCTCTCAGTCCCTCACTCTCACAGAGATATATCTGTTCGCTGACCGGTTTCTCTCAGTCCCTCACTCTCACAGGGAGATATCTGTACGCTGACCGGTGTCTCTCAGTCCCTCACTCTCACAGGGAGATATCTGTACTCTGACCGGTGTCTCTCAGTCCCTCACTCTCACAGGGAGATATCTGTACTCTGACCGGTGTCTCTCAGTCCCTCACTCTCTCAGGGAGATATCTGTACTCTGACCGGTGTCTCTCAGTCCCTCACTCTCACAGGGAGATATCTGTACACTGACCGGTGTCTCTCAGTCCCTCACTCTCACAGGGAGATATCTGTACCCTGACAGGTGTCTCTCAGTCCCTCACTCTCACAGGGAGATATCTGTACACTGACCGGTGTCTCTCAGTCCCTCACTCTCACAGGGAGATATCTGTATGCTGACCGGTGTCTCTCAGTCCCTCACTCTCACAGGGAGATATCTGTACACTGACCGGTGTCTCTCAGTCCCTCACTCTCACAGGGTGATATCTGTACACTGACCGGTGTCTCTCAGTCCCGCACTCTCACAGGGAGATATCTGTACACTGACCGGTGTCTCTCAGTCCCTCACTCTCACAGGGAGATATCTGTACACTGACCGGTGTCTCTCAGTCCCTCACTCTCACAGGGAGATATCTGTACACTGACCGGTATCTCTCAGTCCCTCACTCACACAGGGAGATATCTGCACACTGACCGGAGTCTCTCAGTCCCTCACTCTCTCAGTGTGATATCTGTACGCTGACTGGTGTCTCTCAGTCCCTCACTCTCACAGGGAGATATCTGTACACTGACTGGTGTCTCTCAGTCCCTCACTCTCACAGGGTGATATCTGTACACTGACCGGTGTCTCTCAGTCCCTCACTCTCACAGGGAGATATCTGTACACTGACCGGTGTCTCTCAGTCCCTCACTCTCACAGGGAGATATCTGTACACTGACCGGTGTCTCTCAGTCCCTCACTCTCACAGGGAGATATCTGCACACTGACCAGAGTCTCTCAGTCCCTCACTCTCTCAGTGTGGTATCTGTACGCTGACTGGTGTCTCTCAGTCCCTCACTCTCACAGTGAGATATCTGTACACTGACTGGTGTCTCTCAGTCCCTCACTCTCACAGTGAGATATCTGTACACTGACTGGTGTCTCTCAGTCCCTCACTCTCTCAGTGTGGTATCTGTACGCTGACTGGTGTCTCTCAGTCCCTCACTCTCACAGTGAGATATCTGTACACTGACCGGTGTCTCTCAGTCCCTCACTCTCACAGTGAGATATCTGTACACTGACTGGTGTCTCTCAGTCCCTCACTCTCACAGGGTGATATCTGTACACTGACCGGTGTCTCTCAGTCCCTCACTCTCACAGGGAGATATCTGTACACTGACCGGTGTCTCTCAGTCCCTCACTCTCACAGGGAGATATCTGTACACTGACCGGTATCTCTCAGTCCCTCACTCACACAGGGAGATATCTGCACACTGACCGGAGTCTCTCAGTCCCTCACTCTCTCAGTGTGGTATCTGTACGCTGACTGGTGTCTCTCAGTCCCTCACTCTCACAGTGAGATATCTGTACACTGACCGGTATCTCTCAGTCCCTCACTCACACAGGGAGATATCTGCACACTGACCGGAGTCTCTCAGTCCCTCACTCTCTCAGTGTGGTATCTGTACGCTGACTGGTGTCTCTCAGTCCCTCACTCTCACAGTGAGATATCTATACCCTAACCGGTGTCTCTCAGTCCCTCACTCTCACAGGGAGATATCTGTACACTGACCGGTATCTCTCAGTCCCTCACTCACACAGGGAGATATCTGCACACTGACCGGAGTCTCTCAGTCCCTCACCCTCACAGGGTGATATCTGTACACTGACCGGTGTCTCTCAGTCCCTCACTCTCACAGTGAGATATCTGTACACTGACCGGTGTCTCTCAGTCCCTCACTCTCACAGGGAGATATCTGTACACTGACCGGTGTCTCTCAGTCCCTCACTCACACAGGGAGATATCTGCACACTGACCGGAGTCTCTCAGTCCCTCACTCTCTCAGTGTGATATCTGTACGCTGACTGGTGTCTCTCAGTCCCTCACTCTCACAGGGAGATATCTGTACACTGACTGGTGTCTCTCAGTCCCTCACTCTCACAGGGTGATATCTGTACACTGACCAGTGTCTCTCAGTCCCTCACTCTCACAGGGAGATATCTGTACACTGACCGGTGGCTCTCAGTCCCTCACTCTCACAGGGAGATATCTGTACACTGACCGGTGTCTCTCAGTCCCTCACTCTCACAGGGAGATAACTGCACACTGACCGGTGTCTCTCAGTACCTCACTCACACAGGGAGATATCTGTACACTGACCGGAGTCTCTCAGTCCCTCACTCTCACAGTGAGATATCTGTACACTGACCGGTGTCTCTCAGTCCCTCACCCTCACAGGGAGATATCTGTTCACTGACCGGTGTCTCTCAGTCCCTCACTCTCACAGGGAGATATCTGTACGCTGACCGGTGTCTCTCAGTCCCTCACTCTCACAGGGAGATATCTGTACACTGACCGGTGTCTCTCAGTCCCTCACTCTCACAGGGAGATATCTGTACACTGACCGGTGTCTCTCAGTCCCTCACTCTCTCAGGGAGATATCTGTACACTGACCGGTGTCTCTCAGTCCCTCACTCTCACAGTGAGATATCTGTACACTGACCGGTGTCTCTCAGTCCCTCACTCTCACAGGGAGATATCTGTACCCTGACCGGTGTCTCTCAGTCCCTCACTCTCACAGGGAGATATCTGTACGCTGACCGGTGTCTCTCAGTCCCTCACTCTCACAGGGAGATATCTGTACACGGACCGGTGTCTCTCAGTCCCTCACTCTCACAGGGAGATATCTGTACACTGACCGGTGTCTCTCAGTCCCTCACTCTCACAGGGAGATATCTGTACCCTGACCGGTGTCTCTCAGTCCCTCACTCTCTCAGGGAGATATCTGTACACTGACCGGTGTCTCTCAGTCCCTCACTCTCACAGGAAGATATCTGTACACTGACCGGTGTCTCTCAGTCCCTCACTGTCACAGGGAGATATCTGTACACTGACCGGTGTCTCTCAGTCCCTCACTCTCACAGGGAGATATCTGTACACTGACCGGTATCTCTCAGTCCTCACTCTCACAGGGATATATCTGTACACTGACCGGTATCTCTCAGTCCCTCACTCTCACAGGGAGATATCTGTACACTGACCGATGTCTCTCAGTCCATCACTCTCACAGGGAAATATCTGTACACTGACCGGTGTCTCTCAGTCCCTCACTCTCACAGGGAGATATCTGTACACTGACCGGTATCTCTCAGTCCCTCACTCTCACAGGGAGATATCTGTACACTGACCGGTGTCTCTCAGTCCCTCAGTCACACAGGGAGATATCTGTACCCTGACCGGTATCTCTCAGTCCCTCACTCTCACAGGGAAATATCTGTACACTGACCGCTGTCTCTCAGTCCCGCACTCTCACAGGGAGATATCTGTACACTGACCGGTGTCTCTCAGTCCCGCACTCTCACAGCGAGATATCTGTACACTGACCGGTGTCTCTCAGTCCCTCACTCTCACAGGGAGATATCTGTACCCTGACCGGTGTCTCTCAGTCCCTCACTCTCACAGGGAGCTATCTGTACACTGACCGGTGTCTCTCAGTCCCTCACTCTCACAGGGAAATATCTGTACGCTGACCGGAGTCTCTCAGCCCCTCACTCTCACAGGGAGATATCTGTACACTGACCGGTGTCTCTCAGTCCCGCACTCTCACAGAGAGATATCTGTACCCTGACCGGTGTCTCTCAGTCCCTCACTCTCACAGGGAGATATCTGTACACTGACCGGTGTCTCTCAGTCCCTCACTCTCACAGGGAGATATCTGTACGCTGACCGGTGTCTCTCAGTCCCTCACTCTCACAGGGAGATATCTGTACCCTGACCGGTGTCTCTCAGTCCCTCACTCTCACAGGGAGATATCTGTACGCTGACCGGTGTCTCTCAGTTCCTCACTCTCACAGGGAGATATCTGTACACTGACCGGTGTCTCTCAGTCCCTCAGTCTCACAGGGAGATATCTGTTCGCTGACCGGTTTCTCTCAGTCCCTCACTCTCACAGGGAGATATCTGTACACTGACTGGTGTCTCTCAGTCCCTCACTCTCACAGGGAGATATCTGTATGCTGACCGGTGTCTCTCAGTCCCTCACTCTCACAGGGAGATATCTGTACACTGACCGGTGTCTCTCAGTCCCTCACTCTCACAGGGAGATATCTGTACACTGACCGGTGTCTCTCAGTCCCTCACTCTCACAGAGAGATATCTGTACGCTGACCGGTGTCTCTCAGTCCCTCACTCTCACAGGGAGATATCTGTACGCTGACCGGTGTCTCTCAGTCCCGCACTCTCACAGGGAGATATCTGTACACTGACCGGTGTCTCTCAGTCCCTCACTCTCACAGGGTGATATCTGTACACTGACCGGTGTCTCTCAGTCCCTCACTCTCACAGGGAGATATCTGTACACTGACCGGTGTCTCTCAGTCCCTCACTCTCACAGGGAGATATCTGTATGCTGACCGGTGTCTCTCAGTCCCTCACTCTCACAGGCTGAGATCTGTACACTGACTGGTGTCTCTCAGTCCCTCACTCTCACAGGGAGATATCTGTACGCTGACCGGTGTCTCTCAGTCCCTCACTCTCACAGGGAGATATCTGTTCGCTGACCGGAGTCTCTCAGCCCTTCACTCTCACAGGGAGATATCTGTACGCTGACCGGTGTGTCTCAGTCCCTGACTCTCACAGGGAGATATCTGTACGCTGACCGGTGTCTCTCAGTCCCTCACTCTCACAGGGAGATATCTGTACACTGACCGGTGTCTCTCAGTCCCTCACTCTCACAGGGAGATATCTGTACCCTGACCGGTATCTCTCAGTCCCTCACTCTCACAGGGAGATATCTGTATGCTGACCGGTATCTCTCAGTCCCTCACTCTCACAGGGAGATATCTGTACCCTAACCGGTGTCTCTCAGTCCCTCACTCTCACAGGGAGATATCTGTATGCTGACCGGTGTCTCTCAGTCCCTCACTCTCACAGGGAGACATCTGTACACTGACCAGTGTCTCTCAGTCCCTCACTCTCACAGGGAGATATCTGTACACTGACCGGTGTCTCTCAGTCCCTCACTCTCACAGGGAGATATCTGTACACTGACCGGTGTCTCTCAGTCCCTCACTCTCTCAGGGAGATATCTGTACACTGACCAGTGTCTCTCAGTCCCTCACTCTCACAGGGAGGTATCTGTACACCGACTGGTGTCTCTCAGTCACGCACTCTCACAGGGAGATATCTGTACTCTGACCGGTGTCTCTCAGTCCCTCACTCTCACAGGGAGATATCTGTACGCTGACCGGTGTCTCTCAGTCCCTCACTCTCACAGGGAGATATCTGTACACTGACCGGTGTCTCTCAATCCCTCACTCTCACAGGGAAATATCTGTACACTGACTGGTGTCTCTGTCCCTCACTCTCACAGAGATATATCTGTTTGCTGACCGGTGTCTCTCAGTCCCTCACTCTCACAGAGATATATCTGTTCGCTGACCGGTGTCTCTCAGTCCCTCACTCTCACAGGGAGATGGCTGTACACTGACCGGTGTCTCTCTGTCCCTCACTCTCACAGGGAGATATCTGTACCCTGACCGGTGTCTCTCAGTCCCTCACTCTCACAGGGAGATATCTGTACACTGACCGGTATCTCTCAGTCCCTCACTCTCACAGGGAAATATCTGTACACTGACCCGTATCTCTCAGTCCCTCAGTCTCACAGAAAGATATCTGTACCCTGACCGGTGTCTCTCAGTCCCTCACTCTCACAGGGAAATATCTGTACGCTGACTGGTGTCTCTCAGTCCTTACTCTCACAGGGAGATATCTCTACACTGACCGGTATCTCTCAGTCCCTCACTCTCACAGGGAGATATCTGTACACTGACCGGAGTCTCTCAGTTCCTCACTCTCACAGGGAGATATCTGTACACTGACCGGTGTCTCTCAGTCCCTCAGTCTCACAGGGAGATATCTGTACCCTGACCGGTGTCTCTCAGTCCCTCACTCTCACAGGGTGATATCTGTACCCTGACCGGTGTCTCTCAGTTCCTCACTCTCACAGGGAGATATCTGTACACTGACCGGTGTCTCTCAGTCCCTCAGTCTCACAGGGAGATATCTGTTCGCTGACCGGTTTCTCTCAGTCCCTCACTCTCACAGGGAGATATCTGTACACTGACTGGTGTCTCTCAGTCCCTCACTCTCACAGGGAGATATCTGTATGCTGACCGGTGTCTCTCAGTCCCTCACTCTCACAGGGAGATATCTGTACACTGACCGGTGTCTCTCAGTCCCTCACTCTCACAGGGAGATATCTGTAAACTGACCGGTGTCTCTCAGTCCCTCACTCTCACAGAGAGATATCTGTACGCTGACCGGTGTCCCTCAGTCCCTCACTCTCACAGGGAGATATCTGTACGCTGACCGGTGTCTCTCAGTCCCTCACTCTCACAGGGAGATATCTGTACGCTGACCGGTGTCTCTCAGTCCCTCACTCTCACAGGGAGATATCTGTATGCTGACCGTTGTCTCTCAGTCCCTGACTCTCACAGGGTGAGATCTGTACACTGACCGGTGTCTCTCTGTCCCTCACTCTCACAGGGAGATATCTGAACACTGACCGGTGTCTCTCAGTCCCTCACTCTCACAGGGAGATATCTGTACACTGACCGGTGTCTCTCAGTCCCTCACTCTCACAGGGAGATATCTGTATGCTGACCGGTATCTCTCAGTCCCTCACTCTCACAGGGAGATATCTGTACCCTGACCGGTGTCTCTCAGTCCCTCACTCTCTCAGGGTGATATCTGTACCCTAACCGGTGTCTCTCAGTCCCTCACTCTCACAGGGAGATATCTGTACACTGACCGGTGTCTCTCAGTCCCTCACTCTCACAGGGAGATACCTGTACGCTGACCGGTGTATCTCAGTACCTCACTCTCACAGGGTGATACCTGTACACTGACCGGTGTCTCTCAGTCCCTCACTCTCTCAGGGTGATATCTGTACCCTAACCGGTGTCTCTCAGTCCCTCACTCTCACAGGGAGATATCTGTATGCTGACCGGTGTCTCTCAGTCCCTCACTCTCACAGGGAGACATCTGTACACTGACCAGTGTCTCTCAGTCCCTCACTCTCACAGGGAGATATCTGTACACTGACTGGTGTCTCTCAGTCCCTCACTCTCACAGTGAGATATCTGTACACTGACCGGTGTCTCTCAGTCCCTCACTCTCTCAGGGTGATATCTGTACACTGACCGGTGTCTCTCAGTCCCTCACTCTCACAGGGAGATATCTGTATGCTGACCGGTGTCTCTCAGTCCCTCACTCTCACAGGGATACATCTGTACACTGACCAGTGTCTCTCAGTCCCTCACTCTCACAGGGAGATATCTGTACACTGACCGGTGTCTCTCAGTCCCTCACTCTCACAGGGAGATATCTGTACACTGACCGGTGTCTCTCAGTCCCTCACTCTCTCAGGGAGATATCTGTACACTGACCGGTGTCTCTCAGTCCCTCACTCTCACAGGGAGGTATCTGTACACTGACTGGTGTCTCTCAGTCACGCACTCTCACAGGGAGATATCTGTACACTGACCAGTGTCTCTCAGTCCCTCACTCTCACAGGGAGATATCTGTACCCTGACCGGTGTCTCTCAGTCCCTCACTCTCACAGGGAGATATCTGTACCCTGACCGGTGTCTCTCAGTCCCTCACTCTCACAGGGAGATATCTGTATGCTGACCGGTATCTCTCAGTCCCTCACTCTCACAGGGAGATATCTGTACCCTGACCGGTGTCTCTCAGTCCCTCACTCTCTCAGGGTGATATCTGTACCCTGACCGGTGTCTCTCAGTCCCTCACTCTCTCAGGGTGATATCTGTACCCTAACCGGTGTCTCTCAGTCCCTCACTCTCACAGGGAGATATCTGTACACTGACCGGTGTCTCTCAGTCCCTCACTCTCACAGGGAGATATCTGTACCCTGACCGGTGTCTCTCAGTCCCTCACTCTCACAGGGAGATACCTGTACGCTGACCGGTGTCTCTCAGTACCTCACTCTCACAGCGTGATACCTGTACACTGACCGGTGTCTCTCAGTCCCTCACTCTCTCAGGGTGATATCTGTACCCTAACCGGTGTCTCTCAGTCCCTCACTCTCACAGGGAGATATCTGTATGCTGACCGGTGTCTCTCAGTCCCTCACTCTCACAGGGAGACATCTGTACACTGACCAGTGTCTCTCAGTCCCTCACTCTCACAGGGAGATATCTGTACACTGACTGGTGTCTCTCAGTCCCTCACTCTCACAGTGAGATATCTGTACACTGACCGGTGTCTCTCAGTCCCTCACTCTCTCAGGGTGATATCTGTACACTGACCGGTGTCTCTCAGTCCCTCACTCTCACAGGGAGATATCTGTATGCTGACCGGTGTCTCTCAGTCCCTCACTCTCACAGGGATACATCTGTACACTGACCAGTGTCTCTCAGTCCCTCACTCTCACAGGGAGATATCTGTACACTGACCGGTGTCTCTCAGTCCCTCACTCTCACAGGGAGATATCTGTACACTGACCGGTGTCTCTCAGTCCCTCACTCTCTCAGGGAGATATCTGTACACTGACCGGTGTCTCTCAGTCCCTCACTCTCACAGGGAGGTATCTGTACACTGACTGGTGTCTCTCAGTCACGCACTCTCACAGGGAGATATCTGTACACTGACCAGTGTCTCTCAGTCCCTCACTCTCACAGGGAGATATCTGTACCCTGACCGGTGTCTCTCAGTCCCTCACTCTCACAGGGTGATATCTGTACACTGACCGGTGTCTCTCAGTCCCTCACTCTCACAGGGAGATATCTGTACACTGACCGGTGTCTCTCAGTCCCTCACTCTCACAGGGAGATATCTTTACACTGACCGGTGTCTCTCAGTCCCTCACCCTCACAGGGAGATATCTGTACACTGACCGGTGTCTCTCAGTCCCTCACTCTCACAGGGTGATATCTGTACACTGACCGGTGTCTCTCAGTCCCTCACTCTCACAGGGAGATATCTGTACACTGACCGGTGTCTCTCAGTCCCTCACTCTCACAGGGAGATATCTGTACACTGACCGGTGACTCTCAGTCCCTCACTCTCACCGGGAGATATCTGTACACTGACCGGTGTCTCTCAGTCCCTCACTCTCACAGGGAGATATCTGTACGCTGACCGGTGTCTCTCAGTCCCTCACTCTCACAGGGAGATATCTGTTCACTGACCGGTGTCTCTCAGTCCCTCACTCTCACAGGGAGATATCTGTACACTGACCGGTGTCTCTCAGTCCCTCACTCTCACCGGGAGATATCTGTACACTGACCGGTGTCTCTCAGTCCCTCACTCTCACAGGGAGACATCTGTACACTGACCGGTGTCTCTCAGTTCCTCACTCTCACAGGGTGATATCTGTATGCTGACCGGTGTCTCTCAGTCCCTCACTCTCAGAGGGAGATATCTGTATGCTGACCGGTGTCTCTCAGTCCCTCACTCTCACAGGGAGATATCTGTACACTGACCGGTGTCTCTCAGTCCCTCACTCTCACAGGGAGATATCTGTACACTGACCGGTGTCTCTCAGTCCCTCACTCTCACAGGGAGATATCTGTACACTGACCGGTGTCTCTCAGTCCCTCACTCTCACAGGGTGATATCTGTATGCTGACCGGTGTCTCTCAGTCCCTCACTCTCAGAGGGAGATATCTGTACACTGACCGGTGTCTCTCAGTCCCTCACTCTCACAGGGAGATATCTGTACACTGACCGGTGTCTCTCAGTCCCTCACTCTCACAGGGAGGTATCTGTACACTGACCGGTGTCTCTCAGTCCCTCACTCTCACAGGGAGATATCTGTACACTGACCGGTGTCTCTCAGTCCCGCACTCTCACAGGGAGATATCTGTACCCTGACCGGTGTCTCTCAGTCCCTCACTCTCACAGGGTGACATCTGTACACTGACCGGTGTCTCTCAGTCCCTCACTCTCACAGGGAGATATCTGTACACTGACCGGTGTCTCTCAGTCCCTCACTCTCACAGGGAGATATCTGTACACTGACCGGTGTCTCTCAGTCCCTCACTCTCACAGGGAGATATCTGTACACTGACCGGTGTCTCTCAGTCCCGCACTCTCACAGGGAGATATCTGTACCCTGACCGGTGTCTCTCAGTCCCTCACTCTCACAGGGTGATATCTGTACACTGACCGGTGTCTCTCAGTCCCTCACTCTCACAGGGAGATATCTGTACACTGACCGGTGTCTCTCAGTCCCTCACTCTCACAGGGAGATATCTGTACACTGACCGGTGTCTCTCAGTCCCTCACTCTCACAGGGAGATATCTGTACACTGACCGGTGTCTCTCAGTCCCTCACTCTCACAGGGAGATATCTGTACCCTGACCGGTGTCTCTCAGTCCCTCACTCTCACAGGGTGATATCTGTACACTGACCGGTGTCTCTCAGTCCCTCACTCTCACAGGGAGATATCTGTACACTGACCGGTGTCTCTCAGTCCCTCACTCTCACAGGGAGATATCTTTACACTGACCGGTGTCTCTCAGTCCCTCACCCTCACAGGGAGATATCTGTACACTGACCGGTGTCTCTCAGTCCCTCACTCTCACCGGGAGATATCTGTACACTGACCGGTGTCTCTCAGTCCCTCACTCTCACAGCGAGATATCTGTACACTGACCGGTGTCTCTCAGTCCCTTACTCTCACAGGGAGATATCTGTACACTGACCGGTGTCTCTCAGTCCCTCACTCTCACAGGGTGATATCTGTACACTGACCGGTGTCTCTCAGTCCCTCACTCTCACAGGGAGATATCTGTACACTGACCGGTGTCTCTCAGTCCCTCACTCTCACAGGGAGATATCTGTACACTGACCGGTGACTCTCAGTCCCTCACTCTCACCGGGAGATATCTGTACACTGACCGGTGTCTCTCAGTCCCTCACTCTCACAGGGAGACATCTGTACACTGACCGGTGTCTCTCAGTTCCTCACTCTCACAGGGTGATATCTGTATGCTGACCGGTGTCTCTCAGTCCCTCACTCTCAGAGGGAGATATCTGTATGCTGACCGGTGTCTCTCAGTCCCTCACTCTCACAGGGAGATATCTGTACACTGACCGGTGTCTCTCAGTCCCTCACTCTCACAGGGAGATATCTGTACACTGACCGGTGTCTCTCAGTCCCTCACTCTCACAGGGAGATATCTGTACACTGACCGGTGTCTCTCAGTCCCTCACTCTCACAGGGTGATATCTGTATGCTGACCGGTGTCTCTCAGTCCCTCACTCTCAGAGGGAGATATCTGTATGCTGACCGGTGTCTCTCAGTCCCTCACTCTCACAGGGAGATATCTGTACACTGACCGGTGTCTCTCAGTCCCTCACTCTCACAGGGAGATATCTGTACACTGACCGGTGTCTCTCAGTCCCTCACTCTCACAGGGAGGTATCTGTACACTGACCGGTGTCTCTCAGTCCCTCACTCTCACAGGGAGATATCTGTACACTGACCGGTGTCTCTCAGTCCCGCACTCTCACAGGGAGATATCTGTACCCTGACCGGTGTCTCTCAGTCCCTCACTCTCACAGGGTGACATCTGTACACTGACCGGTGTCTCTCAGTCCCTCACTCTCACAGGGAGATATCTGTACACTGACCGGTGTCTCTCAGTCCCTCACTCTCACAGGGAGATATCTGTACACTGACCGGTGTCTCTCAGTCCCTCACTCTCACAGGGAGATATCTGTACACTGACCGGTGTCTCTCAGTCCCGCACTCTCACAGGGAGATATCTGTACCCTGACCGGTGTCTCTCAGTCCCTCACTCTCACAGGGTGATATCTGTACACTGACCGGTGTCTCTCAGTCCCTCACTCTCACAGGGAGATATCTGTACACTGACCGGTGTCTCTCAGTCCCTCACTCTCACAGGGAGATATCTGTACACTGACCGGTGTCTCTCAGTCCCTCACTCTCACAGGGAGATATCTGTACACTGACCGGTGTCTCTCAGTCCCTCACTCTCACAGGGAGATATCTGTACACTGACCGGTGTCTCTCAGTCCCTCACTCTCACAGGGTGATATCTGTATGCTGACCGGTGTCTCTCAGTCCCTCACTCTCAGAGGGAGATATCTGTATGCTGACCGGTGTCTCTCAGTCCCTCACTCTCACAGGGAGATATCTGTACACTGACCGGTGTCTCTCAATCCCTCACCTTCTCAGGCTGAAAGCTGTATACTGACTAGTGTCTCTCAGTCCCTCACTCCTTTGGGGACTCAATGTGTCTCTCAGTTCTTCATTCTTGATGCGACCATCAATTCACACGAGATGATTATTAGAAGTAAACAGTGGTTTTAACAAGCTAGATCTGTGCCTGCCTGCGACTGCTCTGTACTGAGTGCCGCCTACAGGCTGCAGATCTATATACCACTCCTGAGGGGGCGGAGCCCACAAGGGCATCAACAGAGTACAATACAATACAGTGGCGAATTGTAGCAGCAATACGTTCACCACAATTCTCTCCTATGCTGAAGGAGGTCTTGAATAATGTGTAAAGAGGAGCGTATTCTTTCAACCCTGAGACCAATTTGAATTGAACTACTGACCCTATGTGTGTGCTGACTGTAACAGTTTGGTGTGGAATGTATAGACAGACCGAGGTCAACTCAGCTGCTGCTGTCTCCCGTTTTTAACATGAAGATTTATTGATTTTTGTTCAGGGAGTGGGTTTTGTAATTTTATTGGTTAAATGAAACCCAGAGACTTGTTCGGTAAGAAGGTGGGTGTCTACATACTATGTATCAGCTGGTTGATGATGTAAGTGGGACTTTCGCCTTAAATAAAATAATTTGTCTTCCAATTTGTTGCTGATTGTCTTTTTCTATTATTTGTTTACAATCTTGCTCCGTTTCTTCTGAAGACTCCAAATATTTCCCTCGGTAGATGGAATTGAAGGTACAGAACAATCATGAGCTATGGGCGGCATGGTGGCATAGTGGTTAGCACAGCTGCCTCACAGCTCCAGGGTCCTTGGTTCAATTCCGGCCTCGGGTCACAGTCTGTGCGGAGTCTGCACGTTCTCCTCGTGTGTGCGTGGGTTTCCTCCGCGTGCTCTGGTTTCCTCCCACAGTCCAAAGATGTGCACATTAGGTGGATTGGCTGTGCTAAATTACCCCTTTGTGTCCAAAAGATTAGGTGGAGTTACTGGGTTATGGGCATAGGATGGAGGCGTGGGCTTAAGAAGGGTGCTCTTTCTAAGGGCCGGTGTAGACTCGATGGGCCGAATGGCCTCCTTCTGCATTGTAAATTCTCCGAAAATGAGACTAAGTGTTGACGCCGTCGTGAAAATGATGGAGTTTCACAACGCCGTCATTGGGTCCCCAGCTGCAGTGATTCAACAGCTCCCAAGGGGCGAGCACGGGCGTATTGGGAACCACAACACGCTGTTAACGGACCGGCGGCCGATTCGCCGAACCCGTGATTGACGCGACGTCACCGCTGCACATAATGGATTCTCCCCCTCCCACACACAAGCGTCACAGGCAAGATGGCCGCAAGGAGAGCAAGGCCACGATTCCTGGACGCCGAACTGGAGACCCTCCTTGACTCCGTGGAGGAGAGGAGGCTGGTGCTGTGCCCCGGGCTGGGACAGAGGTCAGCAGGTGCCATTGTTCGGTGTGTTGGGGCAGAGGTGGCAGCTGCCGTCAGTGAGGTTGCCCGGACTGCAGACCAGTGCAGGAAGAAACTGCACAACCTCCTCAGGGCGGCCAGGGTGAGTACCCAGAGCTGTGCCCCTGGCAGCAACCACCCTACCCCTCACACACATGCGACCCAACCTCCCCCCCCCCCCCCCCCGTCCCGTCCCCCCCGTCCCCCCCCCGTCCCCGTCCCCAAGTTGACGGTCGGACACCCACCCTGAACCACATGGCTGCACCCACCCATGCCAGCCGCAATGGCCGTGTGCCCTGACCACCGATGCCACCAGAGACCCAACCCCTGGGCTGCATGCGGCGGACTGTCTAACACTGTTGCTGTTTGTGTTTGCGCCCTCCTTGGACAAGGTTGCGGACAACCGCCGGGAGCGGGAGAAGATCAGAGGGGGACCACCCGACCTGCGTCCCCTCACTGTGCCCGAGCAGAGGGCACGAGTCACTGTCGGCGGGCCGGAGGAGAGGGAGGTCGCCTACACGGAGGTCGGCAGCGCGCCACAAAATCAGACCCCCTGCCTGGTTGTGGGTCCTCACGACAAATGTGTGCCCACCCCAACCCCAACCCCCCACACCCCACATCCTCCTCAGCCCATACCCAACACCCCCCTTACTCCACACCCACCCACATCCCACACACCCCTCACCCCCCACATCCCACACCCCCCTCAACCCCCCACACTCAACACCCCCCTCAGCCCACCCCCCACACCCCACACTCCCCTCACCCCACACCCCCTCATCCCACACCCCCCTCAGCCCACACCCCACACACCCTCATCCCACCCCCTCCCACGCCCTACACCTCCTCATCCCACCCCCCTCAGCCCACACCCCCCTCACCCCACAACCCCACACCCCCGTCACCCCACACTCCCCTCACTCCACACCCCCTCATCCCACACCCCCCTCAGCCCACACCCCCTCAACCTCCCACACCTCACACCCCCCCTCAGCCCCCCACAACCAACACCCCCCTCAGCCCATACCCCCCTCAGCCCCCCACACCCAACACACTCCTCAGCCCACACCCCCCTCAGCCCATACCCAACAACCCCCTTACTCCACAACCCACACCCACCCACATCCCACCCCCTCCTCACCCTACACCCCCTCACCCCAGCTCTCACCACCGTCCCGCTGTATAGCCATACATGCTGTCTTGTGTCTTACAGGACTAGCCGGGGATGGTCCCGGTCCATCCGGGGCCACCCGCCCCCAGCGAGTGCCAGAGCCGGTGCCCCCCAAAAATCCGAGCACCGATGGACAGAGCAACCGGAACACCAGCCGTCTGCCCGGGACGACCCAGGGGACAAACACACAGGGGACACCGGAGTTCGGGTCGGAGGAGGACACTGACTTTCCGTCACAGCTGTCTCTAACATCCTCCGCCATCTCAGAGACTATCACCTCGGTTGGGCACATTAGTGAAGAGGCTCCTGGGACACTCACTGGTGCGCACCACGCAGTCGGTCCGGTACAGCAGGTGGAGGTAGGAGCAGCCGAGGGGCCGGATGGTCGGAGGCAGCCCGCCCCCAGGAACCACCTGTCGCCCTGAGGTCCTGGGCTCCTGGAACATCCAGTCCCACCCACAGTGGAGATGCAGGCAGAGACCCAGGGACTAGAGGAGGAGATGACGGCCGGCTTCCAGCACTTGCAGACACAGGTGGAGGAGTCCATCCGCCTGCAGGAGCAAGGAGCGGTGCCTGTCATGCGTGCCCCCAGGCCGAAACCGCACGGGTGGCGTCCGCAGTGGAGGCAATGGGGGCGATGGTGTCGGACATGGATCAGCGTGTGCAAGGTGGTTTGCATGGCAGCACAGTAGCATAGTGGTTAGCACAGTTGTTTCACAGCTCCAGGATCCCAGGTTCGATTCCCGGCTTGGGTCACTGTCTGTGCGGAGTCTGCACATCCTCCCCGTGTGTGCGTGGGTTTCCTCCGGGTGCTCCGGTTTCCTCCCACAGTCCAAAGATGTGCAGGTTAGGTGGATTGGCCATGATAAATTGCTATTAGGTTATGTTGGGTTGCTGGGTTGCGGGGATAGGGTGGAGGTGTGGGCTTAAGTGGGGTGCTCTTTCTAAGGGCCGGTGCAGACTCGACGGGCCAAATGGCCTCCTTCTGCAAAGTAAATTCGATGATTCTAATTGGATGACTGAACAAATTTGCAGGGCTGAATGATCTCTTCCTGTCCCTATGATATTATGTAAGGATGGCAAGTTTCCTTCCCTAAAGAGCTTAGTGAACAGGCTGAGTTTTTATAACAATATAACAGTTTTGTGGTCATTATTACTCAATCTTCACCACTTAACACATCCATATTGAAGACAGACTGTGTCTTTTATCTGACCAAAAACCATTATCCATTCACATTAAGGCAATTTCAAAGTTGCCTGGTATAGCGTCCCGACCTAACGCTTAAAATAAATGGAGCACTTAACAGCTATGCTTACTGCATCGTACCTCAATAAGGTGAATAACAAATCAAACATGAAGAACACCTTCTTCATGTTTATTTACTTTCTGTGTTTGCCCTTCTAATGTCCTCTAACTGGTGTGTGATTACCGTTTATATTCAGTACTGACTACTGCAGCCTTGATCTACACCACTTGGAGGAGCCAGCAGCTGAATGTAGACCTGTGATGGGCAACCTGGGCCAGTGAGTGGGCGGCATGAGTGGCCCTCCTTCACCTCAGTGGGCCGCAGGATTGAAATCAGGCCTGTTTACTCACCATGACCCCATGAATAAGATCAAATACATTTAATACATACTGAATATTTCATATGGGGTTGTACAAAATGCTTAAACATTCATACATCAAGAGAACTTCAAATGGTTAAAAACAAAGTAAATATTTAAACGTTGCCGCTGAAGGAGTGCACGGCTCTCGCAGCCGATGTTGTGACACTTCACTTGCCCTTGCTCGACATGTGAATGACTTCAGTCATATTGGCTGGATTAAAAACTACCCGGATTTAAATTAGCGGAATGTGGCAATGCTGTCTCGTGGGCCACACTCAGAACCCAGATGGGCCGCACGTTACCCACCACTGATCGACAGCATCCGTGTTAGAGTTTATTGGGGAGAAAGTAGAGAAGATGGTCCCACGAGTCGGTGAGACAAGCTCGAGATGATGAATATAAGGTAGTCACAAACCAATTCAATAGGCAATTCGGGAGGAACCTTTTTAACCAGAGAGTGGTGAGAATGAGAAACTGTTTACCATAGAAGTTGAGGTGAATACTACAGACACATTGGCCGGGACTCTCCCGCAATTGGTGGGACGGCCCGACGCCGATGCCAAGAGCGGCGCGAACCATTCCGGCGTTGGGCCACCTGGAAGTTGCGGAATCCTCCGCACTTCCGGGGGCTAAGCCGCCGGCGAAGGGGTTGGCGCCGCTCCAACCGGTGCCGAAGGGCGCATACGCAGAACCGCCTGCGTGTTCACTGCGCATGCGCAGGGGGTTTCTTCTCTGTGCCGGCCATGGCGGAGCCTTACAGAGGCCAGCGCGGAGGGAAAGAGTGCCCCCACGGCACAAGCCCGCCCGCAGATCGGTGGGCCCCGATTGCGGGCCAGGCCACCAAGGGGGCCTCCCCGGGGGCCGGATCCCCCCGCGCCCCCCCCGAGGACTCCGCTAGCCGCCCTCCAAGCCAGGTCCCACCGGGATGGACCATATCTATTTCACGCCGACGGGACTGGCCAGGAACATGCGGCCGCTCGGCCCATCGGGGCCCGGAGAATTGCCAACGGCCAACGGCCCCCGACCGGCGTGGCGTGATCTCCGCCCGAAAACCGGCACCGGAGAATTTGGCAGCCGGCGTCAGAGCGGCGGGGCAGGGGGTCGGAGTATCCCGCCCATTGATAGGAAAGTTGGATGAGCTGGAATGAGGCAATAATTGAAGGATAAATTTAGAAGAGGAGATGGATTAAAATGGGAGGAAGCTAATGTGCTGTACATTGTCTGTATCAGTTGAGTTGTCAGTATCAATTTGTTAAATTGCCCATTCTCAGTGATTGTGATTGACACCAACATTTAATTATTTATTTCTTGAAAAGTGAATTTGAATCCTCACACTTCTGTGGTGGGAAGTGAACTCGTCTTCTCTGGATTACTGGTGCAGCATTATAAGCAACACACCGCCACATGTTTAAAATATTGCCCCAGAACCTCTGATCTCCCCCGGAGGTACCCTCGACGATGCCCTGGGGGAGCAGTCAGAGGTCCCCATGCAAGAACTACCTGGGAATTTACTGGTACGTTTAAACTTCCGATGGGCAACAGCTCTGCACCTGGAACCATCCGATACACCGGGTGTGATTCTCCGGCTTCTTTATGCTCTCGCTCATAGAATCACAGAATTTACAGTGCAGAAGGAGGCCATTCGGCCCATCGAGCCTGCCTTTGGAAAGAGCGCCTTACTTAACCCCACATCTCCACCCTATCCCCGTAACCCAGTAACCCCACCTAATGATTTTTTTTGGGATGCTAAGCGAAATTTAGAACATAGAACATAGACCATAGAACATTACAGCGCAGTACAGGCCCTTCGGCCCTCGATGTTGCGCCGACCTGTGAAACCAATCTAAAGCCCATCTACACTATTCCATTATCGTCCACATGTCTATCCAATGACCATTTGAATGTCCTTAGTGTTGGCGAGTTCACTACTGTTGCAGGCAGGGCATTCCACGCCCTTACTACTCTGAGTAAAGACCTCCCTCTGACATCTGTCCTATATCTATCTCCCCTCAATTTAAAGCTATGTCCCCTCGTGCTAGACATCACCATCCGAGGAAAAAGGCTCTCACTGTCCACCCTGTCCAATCCTCTGATCATCTTGTATGCCTCAATTAAGTCACCTCTTAACCTTCTTCTCTCTAATGAAAACAGCCTCAAGTCCCTCAGCCTTTCCTCATAAGATCTTCCCTCCATACCAGGCAACATTCTGGTAAATCTCCTCTGCACCCTTTCCAATGCTTCCACATCCTTCCTATAATACTCCAAATGCGGCCGCACCAGAGTTTTGTACAGCTGCAACATGACCTCATGGCTCCTAAATCCCTCTACCAATAAAAGCTAACACACCGTATGCCTTCTTAACAACCCTCTCAACCTGGGTGGCAACTTTCAAGGCTCTATGTACATGGACACCGAGATCTCTTTGCTCATCCACACTGCCAAGAATCTTACCATTAGCCCAGTACTCAGTCTTCCTGTTATTCCTTCCAAAATGAATCACCTCACACTTTTGTGCATTAGACTCCATTTGCCATCTCTCAGCCCAGCGCTGCAGCTTATCCATGTCCCTCTGTAACTTGTAACATCCTTCCGCACTGTCCACAACTCCACCGACTTTAGTGTCATCTGCAAATTTACTCACCCATCCTTCTACGCCCTCCTCCAGGTCATTTATAAAAATGACAAACAGCAGTGGACCCAAAACAGATCCTTGTGGTACACCACTAGTAACTGGACTCCAGTCTGAACATTTCCCATCAACCACCACCCTTTGTCTTCTTCCAGCTAGCCAATTTCTGATCCAAACTACTAAATCACCCTGAATCCCATGCCTCCGTATTTTCTGCAGTAGCCTACCATGGGGAACCTTATCAAACGCTTTACTGAAATCCATACACACCCCATCAACTGCTTTACCCTCATCCACCTGTTTGGTCACCTTCTCAAAGAACTCTATAAGGTTTGTGAGGCACAACCTACCCTTCACAAAACCGTGTTGACTATCTCTAATCAAATTATTCCTTTCCAGATGATTATACATCCTATCTCTTGTAAACCTTTCCAAGATTTTTCCCACAACAGAAGTAAGGCTCACTGGTCTATAGTTACCGGGGTTATCTCTTCTCCCCTTCTTGAACAAAGGGACAATATTTGCTATCCTCCAGTCTTCTGGCACTATTCCTGTAGACAAAGATGACTTAAAGATGAAGGCCAAAGGCTCAGCAATCTCGTCCCTAGCTTCCCAGAGAATCCTCGGATAAATCCCATCCGGCCCAGTTGACTTATCTGTTTTCACACTTTCCAGAATTGCTAACACCTCCTCCTTATGAACCTCAAGCCCTTCCAGTCTAGTAGCCTGAATCTCAGTATTCTCCTCGACAACATTGCCTTTTTCCTGTGTGAATACTGACGAAAATTATTCATTTAGCACCTCTCCTATCTCCTGGGACTCCAAGCACAACTTCCCACTACTGTCCTTGACTGGCCCTACTCTTACTCTAGTCATTCTTTTATTCCTGACATATCTATAGAAAGCTTTAGGGTTATCCTTGATCCTACCTGCCAAAGACTTCTCATGTCCCCTCCTGGCTCTTCTTAGCTCTCTCTTTAGGCCTTTCCTAGCTAACTTGTAACTCTTTACCGTGACCAATCTATCTAACCTGCCCGTCTTTGGAGTGCAGGTTATGTTCCCTCAAGCGAAAAGAGGCCGGTGAATAGTGGGAGACAAAGAAAACGAGAACAACGCCAGCACCAAACAGTTTGCCCTGCACTGGAAAGAGTCTAGTGCTGCTGCTCTGCACTGGAAAGAGTCCAGAGCTGCTGCCCTGCACTGGAAAGAGTCTAGTGCTGCTGCTCTGCACTGGAAAGAGTCCAGAGCTGCTGCCCTGCACAGGAAAGAGTCCAGAGCTGCTGCCTTGCACTGGAAAGAATCCAGAGCTGCTGCTCTGCACAAGAAAGAGTCCAGAGCTGCTGCCCTGCACTGGAAAGACTCTAGAGCTGCTGCCTTGCACTGGAAAGACTCTAGAGCTGCTTCCTTGCACTGGAAAGAGCCCAGAGCTGCTGCCATGCACTGGAAAGAGTCCAGAGCTGCTGCTCTGCACTGCAAAGAGTCCAGAGCTGCTGCCTTGCACTGGAAAGAGTCCAGAGCTGCTGCTCTGCACTGCAAAGAGTCCAGAGCTGCTGCCCTGCACTGAAAAGAGTCCAGAGCTGCTGTTCTGCACTGCAAAGAGTCCAGAGCTGCTGCCCTGCACTGGAAAGAGTCCAGAGCTGCTGCCCTGCACTGGAAAGAGTCCAGAGCTGCTGCCCTGCACTGGAAAGAGTCTGTTATTATCATAAGAGATATAGAATCCTTCAACTAAAAGTAGGAAATGCTGGAGAATCTCTGCAAGCCTAGCAGCATTTGACGAGAGAGAAACGGCGCGATTCTCCAGAAATATTTCTGTTTTTCTCAAATTTAGAGAACCCAATTCATTTTTTCCAATTAAGGGACAATTTAGCGTGGCCAATCCACCTAACCTGCACATCTTTGGGTTTTGGGGACGAAACCCACGCAAACACGGGGAGAATGTGCAAACTCCACACAGACAGTGACCCAGAGCTGGGATCGAACCTGGGACCTCGGCGCCGTGAGACTGCAGTGCTGCCACTGTGCCCCCATGCTGCCCCTTCCAGAAATATTTCTAAGTGTGGTAGTGAGTTGGAACTGCCACCAGCTTCCTGGCGCTCAGCTGGCAACATTAATCAACATCAATTGGTCCACTTAACGAGGCCCCATTGGTCCACTTCTCGCCACAAATGAAGGCTCGCCAGCCGATTCGCCGGCTCAGCGCTGGCAGCCCCCTGCTGACAAGGTTGAGTAGCACTTAAACAGCCAACCCCAGTCAGCTCACAACCACAGCGCCGAGAAGACCAGCCCCAAGATTCGGCGATGCGGACCTGACCAGGCTCCTAGACGCGATGGATGCCAGGAAGGATGTCCTGTTCCTCTGAGGGTCCCGGAGGGTCAGTCACAGGGCAGCTAGTGGCAGCAGCTGTAAGCTCTGGGAGCGTTACCAGGAGGACTGGCCTCCAGTGCCTTATAAAGGTCAACGAGGGATCTCATAGAGACTTACAAATTCTAACAGGATTAGACAGGGTAGATACAGGGAAGATATTACCAATGATGGGTGTGTCCAGAACCAGCATTGCAGGGCAGCAGCTCTGTCTGAGGATTCAGGGTAAACCATTTCGGACAAAGGTGAGGAGACATTTCTTCACACAAAGAGTGGTGAGCCAGTGGAATTCATTACCACAGGAAGTAGTTGATGCGAAAACATTCAATATATTCAAGAGGCGGCTGGATATAGCACTTGGGGAGAGTGGGATCAAAGGCTATGGGGAGAAAGCAGGATTAGGCTATTGAGTTGGATGTTCAGCCATGATCGTGATGAATGGCAGAGCAGGCTCGAAGGGCCAAAAGGCCTCCTCCGGCTCCCATCTCTATGTATCTATGACCTACACCAGGCAGCACAGGTGAGTAGACACCAACGCCGCCTCCCCCCACCCCGAGACCTTTTCACCCCCATGCGAACATCCCCCCCCAATTCTCCACGCAGCCCACAACCTTCCTTTCAACTCCCTCTCCCTTCAACCCCCCCAAACCCTTCCTTCATACCCCCCCCCCCCCACCACTGTGAACCACGCGTGTGGCTAACGATGTCCCCTCAGTGTCTCTGCAGGAGAAGCTCTTGCACAACTGCCGAGAGAGGACACAGATTGGCGGTGGGGTGCCAGACTTAAGAATCCTCACCACCTTCAAGAAACGGACCCTGGAGGTGACCGGTGGTGACCGGTGTGGCCAAGGACAGAGCGGTCGCCAACGCAGAGGTTGGCGGAAGCCGCAGAGATGAGGATCGACCATGCCCCATCCAGAGGACCTGTCAAACCTGAGTTGTTATTGCCTTACTGTCTGACCCATCCCTCCCACTGACCACATGTCCATTCTCCCACAGATCCTCCAGCCGACGGCACCAGCCCATCCCGGTGGTCCCCTCTCCAGCCTCCCATGAGAACACCTCCAAGGTCGCCACAATCGATGCATCACAGCTGTCATCCCCACCCTCCACCAGCGCAGATACACACACCTCGGTGGGAAACATTTGTTAGGCTTCTGGGTCACAATTTGGTGAGCACCACACAGCTGCTGATGAACATCAGATAGTGGCAGAGACCTCCATGTGTGACAGCAGTCGGGGGTCTTCTGGATCCCAGGACCCAGCTGGGTCCCAGCCAGATGCTGAGCCTCTGGAACAGGGTTACCCGGCGCTGATGGAGATGTTAGGGTGCGGCCAGGATGCTCAGAGGGGGATGTCAGCGACACTCCAACAGGTCCATAGCCGATTGGAGGAGTCCCAGAGGCTATGGGTGCAGGAGATGTCGCTGACAAGGCATGACACCAAGGTCAACACTGCTAGGGTGGCGACTGCAGTGGAGAGCCTGGTGCACTACGTCAGCACCACGAGTCAAGGTGTCCAAGGCGTTGTGCAGTCGGTGACGGCCATGGCTGACGGTCTCGGCAGAATGTCCGACTCACTGGGGGATGGGACCCAGTACCAGGTTGACCTCAATGAGGTTCTGTGGGATATATCCCGCTCTCAGATGGGAATGGCTGAGGCACTACGGAGCTTGTCCCAGTCGCAGGTGGGCATTGCCGATTCACACTCCAGAGTCTGTCCCAGGAGCATCGCCAAGGGCACCGACACCGTGATGCAGACATCAGTGAGCCGCCAGGGCTGGCAGAGCCAGATGATGCAGGGGCAGCCGGGGCTCGAAGCAGATGCCCCTCTGACCCAAGATAAACCCCAGGTCCTATGGGCACCGACCGGGAGGAGTGTCAACCCGGACCCATCCCATCGAGTGGTGATGGTGGCCACCAGCACCCCTGGGTTCCACCCCTCTGATGAGGCCACATCTCGAGATTAGAACACGTGACAGGGCGGCACACCTGCGCACATGCTGCCGACAAGTCAGTTGAGGATAGGGGCGGCATGTGGCGTAGTGGTTAGCACTGCAGCCTATGGCGCTGAGGGCCGGGTTCGATCCCGGCCCTGGGTCACTGTCCGTGTGGAGTTGCACATTCTCCCCGTGTTTGTGTGGGTTTCACCCCCACAACCCAAAGATGTGCAGGGTAGGTGGATTAGCCACGCGAAATTACCCCTTAATTGGAAAAAACAATAATTGGGTACTCTAAATTTATTAAATGAAAGTGAGTTGTGGATAGGGTTCTATGTTCAATGCTGGCCCCTTCACAGTAGCTGAATTGGACCGGTTTTGGCGGCAGTTTTTTTGTTGTGAAAGCCTACAAATTCTGCGTCGGCGTCAGCAGAAATGGATAATTTCGCCCAGTGTTCGTGGCATTATCTCGTTTTGCATTATATACATGCAAGTCATTTTTAAAAACGCAAATGCTTAGATTGTAATAGCTTCATTCTACCACTCGAGGGCAGCATTGCTTTGCACCTTGAATCATTTTTAATAAAGACACATCAACAAAGAGCTGCTAAAATCTTACTGCAAAAGTTCACTCTCCATTGAAATGCATTTCAATAGTAACTTTCACAACCGCAGGACATCCGAAAGTGCACAAACAATAGGGAAAAGTCAGCAATTTCTAAAAAACCTTGGGCTGGATTGCTGGTTCAGCGGCTAATTGTCGGCTGAAACAGAGAACCCGTGGACATTTTACGATGCCAAAATCGGTGCCGAACCCTCACCGATTCCAGGACCGGTGAAGGGCTAGCTCCTGTGTCGAAAATGGCCGGAGAATGGCCGCGTCCCTGGCCGCACATGTGCACGGCTGATGACCTGCAGCAGTCACGCCGTACAACATGGCACCGGCCGTGGGCGGACCCAACCCGCCATCCGTGACCCCACAGGCCACACCCTGGCCACCCCCCATCAGTCCCCCCAGTCCTCACGGAAGCCCCCTTGGCCGGTGGCAGGGATCCCGGCCGAGTGTGGCAGCGCTGCACAGTCCGCAGAAGCCACGCCGGGTTCCTGACCGCTCAGACCACACGTCAACCTCGTGGTCAGGAACTCGGCCCATCGGGGGCAGAGCATCATGGGAAGGCCTGCCGAAGACACGTTGCATTGGCGTGCGGCACGCGACGTGATTCTGCCACTTCAGAGGTGGTGGAGCAAGGCTGACCGGCATCAAACTGCGCCAGCCCTGATTTGTGTGTCGGAATGGATTCTCCGCCCGATCGCCGATTACAATATCAGCGCCGGGCAACAGGGAACCCCGCCCCTTTTGTTTCAGATTTAACTAACAACGAAGAAAGTGTTTGGAATTATTGCGTCGTACGGAATAGTTCTTTCCTGCAATCATTGGTCTGTGACCAAAGTTCAACAAACAGGGAATTTGCTTATTGGACAGTAATCTGTTCCTGTTAATGTTGGTTGAGAGAGGGATATTAATAGCACAATAGAACCTAACATTTATACAGCAGCTTTCAGGACAAACCAAAATATATTTACTGTCCATGTGATGAAAATGGGAGGGTGATTACAAAAATAGGCTGAGGGACTGAAATCCGAGAATAGTGGTGAACAGTTGTTCTTCAGTGTATAGGGCAGCACAGTAGCTTCACAGCGCCAGGGTCCCAGGTTCGATTCCTGGGTTGGTGTCTGTGTGGAGTCTGCACGTTCTCCCTGTGTCTGCGTGGGTTTCCTCCGGGTGCTCCAGTTTCCTCCTGCTGTCATAATATACACCAGTATATCATGGTGCAGACACACACACTGATGGACACACAGCAAGACCAATCAACACACACAACACCGCAGCCAATCACCAGTTAGAGCACACCCACTATAAAGACAGAGGGCATCAGTTTTCCCACTCATTCGGGATGCAGCCTCTCAGAAGGAAAGAGCTTACAGCTTACAGCACAGGTCCTCACCATGTGCTGAGTGCATAGACTGGTTAGGACAGGCATAGGTCTTTAGTTTAATCTAATATCATGTGAACCCACAGTGAAAGTATGTTCAACAGTTTCTAGCTTAATAAAATAGTGTTGTACTATTTTAAGTGTTGGTGGCGTGTATGTGTTCCACGGATCCAGAGCACCCAACACATCACCCACAAGTCCCGAAAGACGTGTGGTTAGGGAATTTGGACATTCTGAATTCTCCCTCTGTGTACCCGAACAGGCTCCAGAGTGCGGTGACTAGGGGCTTTTCACAGTAACTTCATTACAGTGTTAATGTAAGCCTACCTGTGACACTAATAAAGACTATTATTATTTTTAGTGGTGTTCCCTGGGGTCAGTATTGAGGATTTTTAAATGTAGTTGTTGTACATGCCTGACATTTTTAGTGTATGGTCCCTTCAAATTTCTTTGTGCAGGCCTCTGTGGTACCATCCAGGCTGTAGTGCAGCCTCATGGAAACATGGATCAGGACCATTTCCCTTGTTGATATAATGACGAGGACCTGGGGAGACCTGGTATAGTTTCAAAGTTTTGGTGATTTCGTGAAAATGGTGAGGGGAATAGTAACGGACTTACTGGTGAGGTGACAGGCATGGTGGCACAGTGGTTAGCACTGCTGCCTTACTGTGCCAGGGACCCGGGCTCAATTCCGGTCTTGGGTGACTGCCTGTGTGGAGTTTGCACTTGATCCCTGTGTCTGAGTGGGTTTCCTCCCACAGCCCGGAAATGTGCAGGTTAGGTGGATTGGCCATGCTAAATTGGCCCTTAATGTCCAAAGGTTAAGTGGCGTTGCAGGGATAAGGTGGGGAAGTGGGCCTGAGTGGGTGCTCTTTCGGAGGGTCGGTGCAGACTCGATGGGCTGCACTGTGGGGACTCTATGACATGTGATGAATTAAATTTAACCCAAAGAAATATGAGGTGAATAATTTTGTATAAAGAACGAGTAGAAGCAAATATAAACAAAATGGTAGAGTTTAAGAAGGGATGCAGGAACGGTCAGGACCTGAATGTACACAATAATTTGAAGTGCACTGACACTCTTGGCTTTCTGTGTGAAAGTGTTGGGTAGAATGGTAAATAAGATAAGCACCAACTTATTATTGCATTTTTAATGTAATTAAAACATCCCCAAAGCACTTCACAGGACTGTGAGCAAACAGAAGTTTGCACCAAGCCTCATAAAAATGTTAGATCATCAGAATGTAGCCAAAGAGCTAAGTTTATTGAAACATCTTAAAAAAGAAAAGAGAAATAGACAGACTGAGAGATTTAGCAAGGGAGGGTGGCATGGCAGCGCAGCGGTTAGCACTGCTGCCTACAGTGCTGAGGTCCCAGGTACAATGCCAGCTCTGGGTCACTGTCCAGGTGGAGTTTGCACATTCTCCCCGTGTCTGCGTGGGTCTCACCCCCACAACACAAAGATATGCAGGGTAGGTAGATTGGCCACTCTCAATTGTCCCTTAATTGGAACAAAAATATTGTGTACTCTAAATAAAAAAATGAGGTTTAGCAAGAGAATTTCAGGGTTTAGAGTGGCCGTACCTAAAGGCCTGAGCAGCAATGGTGAAGCAATTAAAGTCAAGCTGCTCAAGGGTCTGGAACTGGATTCGCCCAAATGTCTTGAGCAGTATTGTAGAAGAGTACAGAGAAAGGTGGGGTGGGCCATGGAGGGACATCAGAGCAAGGATGAGAATTTTGAAATGGAGGCTTTGCCTAACTGGAAGCCAATCAGCCAGAGCAGGGATGGACACTTGATAAGACATTGCTTAGACCCCAGTGCATCCAACCCGGGCCTGTATTTAAGGAAGGTTGTGGCGCGGTTGTGGAAACGATGGTGTAGACTGGTGTAGTCAGAACTTCAGCAAGCTGGAGAGAGCTGAGAAGCTGCGATCGTTCTGCTTGAAGCAGAGGAGCTTACAAGGAGATTGGGTAAAGATGTTCAAAATCATGAAGGGTTTTGATCGAGTCAGTAAGTAAGGAGAAACTGTGTCCGGCGGCAAGGAGAAGCAAATCAACACAATTGGGCAATACAATTAGAGGCAACATGAGTAAAAACTGCTAATGCAGCATTTGTTTTGTGACCTGGAATGTGGTACGTGAAAGGGGGTAAAATCAAATTTCAGAATGGAAGTTGGAAATACGGCAGGAGGAGAATCTGCAGGATGATGGAGCAGGAGCAGAGAAATGGGATTATTTGGCGAACCCGTTCAAAGTGTTGCCACAAGCATGTTGGGCTGAATGGCCTCCTGAGTTGCACCAGTCTACGATAATATTAATGAGGCTTCTTTGAAAGGTTGGGCGGGATTTTCCGGTCCTCCCCCGCTTCCACCCCGTGCCGTGTTTTCCGACATTTTGCGTGGTTTGCCATTGGCTGCCAGTTCTTCCAGTCCCGCTGATGTCGATGACGTTTTGCCCGGCTCGCCCCTCCCGCCGTGGGGGCTGAACTTCGGCGGGACCTGAAGATTCTGCCAGCGGGAAGGGTAGGCATATCCCACCCGTTGTCACTGCTGCGATGTGTGAAACGCAGAACCTAACTTACATGTGGCAAGATCCCTCAGACAACAGCTAGATAATCCACGCTGGGGTGAATTGGCCAGGACACCAAGGACAATTACCCTGCTAGTGGTCACCGGACATTGTTTACTTGCACTTTGAGGCACAGCAGTTTGGTACAGTACCTCGTCCGGCAGTGCAGCACTCCCTCAGTGCTAGAATTGCGCTCAAGGACTCTTTGGTGGAACTCGGTACCTTCTATCTCAGAGGTACCAGCGTCAGCCACTAAGCCTCAGCTGCTCTGTGTCTTTGCCAGGGCTCGGTTTGATTGTATTTGCATTGTGCCTGAGACACACCGTGTTCACAGCACAGGTGCACCTGGAAAGGAATAGAATACAGTTGAAAATACCCATTAGGGTTGGGAAACTGTCAGAGGGAACAAAGAAAGTGGAAAGAAGCAGACCGAAGAATGAAAAGAATAGAGGGAGTGACAGCCACCCAGTAATTTCTCGTCTCGTCCAACTTGTTTATCTTTCAAATAAGCCTTTACATTGTAGAATGCTCATGTACAAACCCTCAATATATTTGCCTAAAACCCATTGTTCTGCTCTTTTATGGATGTGTTGAATTGTTTTATTTTAAATAAAAATAGTAGAGAGTGCAGAGCTCTCACCAGCTATGAAAATGTTGGGGAAAGCTCAGATCCCGTTTCTGAGACTTGAAGAGGGAAGATGGGGTAAGATTATTGCGGGTGGTTCCCAGGTTCTTTGTTTCCCCCCCCCCCCCCCCCCACCCTCGTTTCCTCCATTATCCCCCAGTGGATGTGTGGGAAGGGGACTTTCAGATGAGGCATGCTATGCTACTACAGAGACCCATTTACAAGCCAGGGACTTGCACTGCAGGGGGGATGTTGGGTTTGAGTCAGGACTCTGATCTTGGGATCAAATGAGGATCCCAATCCCACACAGTCAGGAGCTGTTACCCGGCACTGATTTTCCCTGAATTGGACAATTAGTGGCTCACCGAAAGTGGGCAGACTCTAAGAACTGGAGGGGCAATAGGAGTCCCTACAGCATGGATCTTGAGGTGCCCTCGTCATCAACTTTAGAATATTTTAAAATGGCCGCAGCTCCCAGCCACCATTGTGGAGAGGGATCCCCTCTGCAGGGTGTTGGTCCAGAGCACGGGGGGAAGGCCTCAAGCTTGCTTCACACGCTGGTCCCGCCTCAGTCTGTAGTAGGGAGGCTTGTAGACCGGAGCAGTAGGGAAGGCCTCAAAGCCTGTCTCAAGTGTTGGGCCCACCTCAGCCTGGAATGCCAGATGGCCTATAGTCCCCATGTTACATGGGGGCCCAGAAACCATTGGCTCTGAGGATTGGTCTTAATTGATCTTTAACTCAACTTATTGGCTTCCCACTTTTGCATCTGTGATGCCCACGGGGAAATAGCCTGGAAGTAGAATGGTGCCACCAAACTGGTATGCTGGCTGACAATATCAAATTACGCACCTCCCCCCTGCCCACTCATCTCCAAATCAGGGCAATATTTCTTCCCTGGGAGTGAAATTCAACCTGAGTGAGAGTGCGAACTGGGTGATTTTAAATCAGCAGCCAATCCTACATTCCCTTTAATAAGGGGCGGGATTCTCCGACAAGCAATGCTGGAAACGTAAAGCACGATTGGGCAGAGAATCACGCATCAGCGGAAAATCGAGGCCAGCATCGGGCGCCTGACGGAATGCCACGCTCCGATGCCTCGACAGTGGTGTGAATGTATTCTATGCCACACGTACAGTTGGGCCCGTCTCGGTATTCTCTGGGGCTCTGGCGATGCTCCACATCCGCCAGGAGGAATCACCGATGGCGAGGTTCACATGTGGTTTCAAAAACCAGGAAACAGGTGCAGTGTCTGCTGAGGGAGAGAGAGGGGGCAGGATATATTCCCAGCAGTGTGACCGTGGGCCACAGGTCCGGCGGAGCCGCTCCAGTCCTCTCTCTCTCTCTGCAGTTGTGCGCCGCCTTCTCCTGGGGGAGATAGAAAATGCACAGTGTTAGGCAGTCGGAAGCGGGCAGCACAGGGGGTGGTCAGCTGGTGGCCTTCTTCACCAGGGCACCCGGCCATGGTGGGTGTATGGGTGCTGGTGTGTGGTGCAGGGTGGGGTGTGCGCAGACTGTCGGTGTGTCGGTCAACCTCCGGGTCGGGTGGGGGAGGAAAGGGGGGTTTAACGGGTGTGTGGGAGGGGGTTGGTGCCAGGCGCATGGTGCTGGCTACTCACTCGGGCCACCCTGAGGAAGTCCGGCACTGTTGGCTGGTCCTGGCAGTGGGACCCACGGCGCTCATGGTCTCTGCCACCTGTGCCCAGGCCTGGTGTACAGCAGCGGGTGGCAGCCTCCTTCCCACCCCGGGGTGCATGGTGCCCCGCCTCTCCTCCACGGCGTCCAGCAAGTTCTCAAGCTTTGCATCTGCGAAACGGCTTGCCGCTCTTCGGGGGGCCATCTTGTTGGCTGGAATGAGCGTGTGTGGGGAGTGGAGAGCTGATATGTGGCTACAGCTTGCCAGTCTCTCGAGTGCCAATCCTGACCCTGGCGTATCGGGTACCGTTTTCCATTGGAATTGCATTAGTTCCATGTGACGCCTGTGCTAGCCCATTAACTGATCCTGAATTTCTCTGGGACGGCATCGTTTCTGTGATCGTAGAACACCACCGATTCAGTCCCGGCGTCAGCACGTAACTAGCTCATGGTATCAGCGGTGTCTCGATGGTCAGCACTTGCATCTCGAGTCAAGCGTTTTTTTGGGGGGAAGTATTTTTATTATTCTTTTTAACAATTTTAATACCAAACATACAAAAACACAGAGTAACAATTAAACAGTAAGAGCCCCCTCTGCCACCCCCGTCTTCCCCCTCCTAACAGCTAACAGTGACCAGCTCCGTAAAGTACATTATAAACAGCCGCCATCTGCAGTAAAACCCTTCCACCGACCTGCTCATGGTAAACTTAACCTTCGAGTGTAAAATCTCCACCAAGTCACCCAGCCACGCCGAGGCGCTTGGCGGTGTAGTCGACCTCCAGCTCAGGAGGATCTACCTTCTTGCGGCCAGTGAGGCAAAGGCAAGGAGGTCTGCCCCACCCCCATCCGGAGTTCCGGCACGACCAAAACCCCCAAAATCGCCACCAAGGCTCCAACCCAATGTTCAGAATTGCCAGTCTCAAACAGGACCTCCAGAAGTCCGCCAGCTTTGAGCACGACCACAACATGTGCACATGATGCGTCGGGCCCCCCAGACACCGATCATATCCTTCAACCACCCCTTTAAAAAAACTGACTCATTCTAGCCTTAGTGAGCTGTGCCCGGAACACCACTTTCAGCTGGATGAGTCTCAGCCCCGCACAGGATGAGGTCTAGTTCACCCTCCTGAGCTCCACACTCCAAACCTACTCCTCTAAGATATGTCAAAGCTCCTCCGCCAACTTTGTCTTCATACCCTCAACAGAGCACGTCTCTTCCCACACCATCCGCTGGTATATACCCGACGTGCTGGCCACCTCTGAGTCGAGCAGGATAAGATCCTCTGGAGCAAGATTCACTGGAAAAGCTGAAAATTACTTCTTGACCCAGCTGCGCACCTGGGTGTACCTGAACCCATCAGCGTCTATGAGCCCATATTTTTCTTTCAGTTTCCCACGGCTAGCGAACCGTCCTTCTAAAAATAAGTCTCACACTTTCTCAAACCTCTGTCCTTCCATTCCTTAAATTTCACATCCGACCTATCAAGTTCGAATAACTGATTCGCACAGATGGGGGTCAGCCTGGAGGCAGTCCTAAAATTAAAATGTTGGCGGAGTTGTGTCCAAATTTTTAACGTGGCTACTACTGCCAAGTTAGACGAATGTTTCTTTGGTACCACTGGTAATTGAGCTGATACGAGCGCCGCTAGGCTTGCTCCCCATACAGACCTTCCACCCGAACCCAAAGCTCATCCGAATCTCCAAACCACTCGAGCACCTTTTCAGCATTAGCTGCTCAATAATAGTATTGAAAGTTTTGCAAGGCAAGCCGCCTAATTGCCTCTCCCTCTGCAGCAACATCTTCCTGATCCTCAAGCTCTTACCCACCCAAATAAACCCAGCCACCAGTTGGTCAATCTCGGAAAGAAATCCTTGGGTAAGAATATCGGAAGGCACTGGAATAAAAATGAAAACCTCGGCAAGATGTTCATCTTAACTGAGTGCACTCGGCCAGCCAGGGATAATGGGGCACTGTCCCATCTTTGCAGGTCTGCTTTGACCTTCTCCACCAGGTCCGTATAATGCAACCTCACAGGTTTCCCCCATTCATGTGCTATTAGGACTCCCAAATACCGAAAATGACTTCCAGCTGGCCGGAACGACACTCCCCTAAGCCTCTCTCTCTGCCTCAACATCTCAACCACAAAGTATTCACTCGTTCCGATATTTATCTCGTAACCAGAAAAGGCCCCAAAACTCTGCAAGATCCCCGTAATGTTACCCATTGACGCCTCTGGATCCCTCACATTTAATAGTACGTTGTTGTTGTAAAGCGAGACCCTGTTCTCCACCCCTCCTCTAACTATTCCTCCTCATGTATTCAAGGACCTCAGGGCCATGGCTAGTGGCTCAATTGCCAGTGCAAACAGCAACGGGAACATCGGGCATCCCTGCCTGGTATCCCGGTCATGCCAAAAGGGGTCGGAGGTCACTTTGTGACTGCAAACATTGGCGAATGGGGCCGTATACAACAGCTGCACCCACGCTACTAAGCCCGGCCCAAATCCAAATTTTTCTAAAACCGTAAACAGATAGCCCCTCTCTACCCGGTCAAATGCATTCTCCACATCAAGCGAGATTATGATCTCCAGGACCAGACATTCCCCTGGAGTAAGCACCACATTCAACAGCCATGTCACATTCGCCATCCCCCTCTGCCCCCGAATGAAACCTGTTTGGTCTTTTCCCACCACCTGCGGCAGACATGGGGCGAAATTCTCCCCCAACGGCGCGATGTCCGCCGACTGGCGCCAAAATCGGCGCCAATCAGACGGGCATCGCGCCGGCCCAAAGGTGCGGAATGCTCTGCATCTTTGGGGGCCGAGCCCCAACATTGAGGGGCTAGGCTGACGCCGGAAGGATTTCACCCCGCCAGCTGGCGGAAATGGCGTTTGTTGCCCCGCCAGCTGGCGCGGAAATGCGGCGCATGCGCGGGAGCATCAGCGGCCGCCGACAGTTTCCCGCGCATGCGCAGTGGGGAGAGTCTCTTCCGCCTCCGCCATGGTGGAGACCGTGGCGGAGGCGGAAGGGAAAGAGTGCCCCCACTACACAGGCCCGCCCGCGGATCGGTGGGCCCCGATCCCGGGCCAGGCCACCGTGGGGGCACCCCCCGGGGTCAGATCGCCCCGCGCCCCCCCCCCAGGACCCCGGAGCCCGCCCACGCCGCCTGGTCCCGCCGGTAAATACCAGCTTTGATTTACGCTGGCGGGACAGGCAATTTCTGGGCGGGACTTCGGCCCACCCGGGTCGGAGAATTGAGCGGGGGATCCCGCCAACCGGCGCGGCCCGATTCCCGCCCCCGCCCAATCTCCGGTACCGGAGACTTCGGCGGGGGCGGGGGCGGGATTCACGGCGGCCAACGGCCATTCTCCGACCCGACGGGGGGGTCAGAGAATGACGCCCATGGTTCCATTCTTAACACCAACACCTTAGCTAATAGCTATGCGCCCACATTTAACAGGGAAATTGGTCGAGACAACCCACAGTCTAAGCAGTCTGTGTCTTTTTTCAAGAGCAGGGAAATCAGCATCTGTCTCAGCATCTGTGGCAAAATACCTCTGTCCATGGAGTCCCTGAACATTCCTAACAATAGAGGGGCTAATAGGTCTATGAATTTTTAATAGAATTCCACTTGGAATCGGTCGGGTCCTGGTGCCTTCCCCCACTGTATCAATTTCAGCGCCTGCTGGATCTCATCCAACTCCAGCATCGCTTCAAGGTCCTCCTGTAACACCGCCTCCACCTTGGGAAAATCCAACTCACCCAGGAATTCCACCATATCTTTCCCATACCATGGAGGGTCAGACCTGTATACATTTTTGTAAAAAGTCCTAAATACCTAATTTACCTTCTCCTGATATGAGACCAACCCTCCCATTCCGTGTTGTAATCTTGGTGATGTCCCTCTCAGTCTCCTGTTTCCTCAGTTGATATGCCAGGAGGCACCTCACTTTCTTCCCATATTCGTAAATAGCCCCTTTAGCTAATCTCAGCTGTCGTACTGCCCTATCCGTGAAGGTCAGATTAAACTGCGCTTGCAGCTTTCTCCTCTCCGCTAATAGTCCTGGGTATGGACTGTCCACTTGCGATCTACCTCTATAATATTGAGTACTGGTAGCACGGTGGCGCAGTGAGTAGCACTGCTGCCTCACGGCGCCGAGGTCCCAGGTTCGATCCCAGCTCTGGGTCACTGTCTGTGCAGAGTTTGCACATTCTCCCCGTGTCTACGTGGGTTTCGCCCCCACAACCCATGTGGAGGGTAGGTGGATTGACCACGCTAAATTGCCCCATACTTGGAAAAAATGAATTGGGTACTCTCAATTCATTAAAAAAAATAATATTGTCTACCAGTTTTTCCCCGATCTCTCCTTACCTCCAGCTCTTTGTGGGCCTTGAAAGACATGTGTGCGATTTTCCATTTCAGAAACTAAGCGTTGACTCCGGGACTGAATCGGTGATGTTCTATGACAGGAAATTTGGTGCCATACTCAGAGCAATTCATCAACAATTAATGGGCTAACTCCGAATCCACATGGAACCAATTCCAATCAAAAGCAGTGTCTGATTCGCCAGAGTCGGGATTGACACTTGAGAGGCTGACAAGAATGAAAACACAGTAAATGTATGAAAAAGTCTTTACTCAGTTTGTTCACCCGTTACAGTGATCTGACCTTGCAATAAAAGGCTGGGGCTTTGCATTGAAGAAGGCCTCGAGTTAGCTCTGGAAAAACGTATCTTTTTCTGCTTAGCTTAGCGTGCAGTTTTTGGATATGCGCAAAACATTCCACCCTGTCGTCAATGCAGTTTGTCATGCTTTTGGTGTTTTCGTGCTGCAGTGCGAAATACCTGAGCATCTCTATGCCCTTTGAAGCATCAGCCAAGGAGAGTGAGCGGGTGGGCATTCAGTGAACTCTTCAGGATAATATGAACTGCAATGAACACTCCCATAGTTGCCACATTCCGCCGCCTGTTCGGGTACACAGAGGGAGAATTCAGAATGCCAAATTCACCTAACAAACACATCTTTCGGGACTTGTGGGAGGAAACCAGAGCGCCGGAGGAAACAGACGCAAACACGGGAGAACGTGCAGATTCCGCACAGTCAGTGACCCAAGCCGGGAATCAAACCCAGGTCCCAGGCGCTGTGAAGCATCAGTGCTAACTGCTGTGCTACCTTGCCACCCTCCTCGGTTGAAGAACATACTGTATATAAAATGGCAGTGCTTGCCAATTCCGTCATGCATCGTCCTACCTCTGTAAGTTTCCACGGTTGTGTCTGCTGGAATTTCCATGCCAGCCTCCCACAGCCAAGTGAAGGCCTTGTCATCAGATTGGTTGGACTCGCCCTGCTCCTCCTCATTCTCATCATCTTGTGCACTCCGGACGTGTTTAAACAAAGAGTGGTGGAACCAGTTAGCAATCATGGCTTTCGTCATCATCGGTGGCACAATGGTTAGCACTGCTGCATCACCATTAGCCCAACTGGTAACAACATGAATAATAAAAACAGCAAAATAGTAACATCCCAAAGTCCAACTGGCCACCTGCATCCCTCAAACCGTGCCCAGTCCATAATCTCTGATAAAGTCCTCAGCCTGCTCGGGAGTTTTAAAATAGAAATCTTTTGAGTCAAAACATGACTCTTAGCTTAGCTGGGTACACAACCCCAAATTGCACTCCTCGATTGAACAGGACTGTCTTCACCTTATTGAAGGCCGCCCTACGACTCGCCAGTCCTGTGCCAATGTCCTGGTAAACCCTTACCATGTTACCATCCCAGTTAATGTTCCGTGCTTTCTTGACCCATTTAAGGACCCGCTCCTTTCTCTGGAAACTATGAAACTGAATGATAGCCGCTCGATGTGGCTCATTCAGTCACGGTTTCTGCCTCAACACCCTGTGTGCCTTGTCCAGCTCCGGTGCAGCAAATACCTCATTGCCGTTCATCAACTGGAAGAACTTCACAGCGAAGCACTCGGTCAGCTTTGAGCTTTCAACTCCCTTGGGTAGACCCACCAGCCTCAGGTTCATGCCCGGATCTAGTTTCTTTATCATCCAATGTCGCCTTGAGGCTGTTATTCCTGGCCCCAACAATCTCCATTTCATCCTTCAAAGACGCAAGTCTGTCAGTGTGTTGAGATAAAGCCTCCTCCATGCCATTCAACTTTTCTTCCTGCTCGCCTAATGCCTTAGTTGTCTTGTTCAGTTGCTCCCTGGCTGGGCCCAAAGCTTCCTCTACTGTAGTTTTAAATGAAGCCTTCAATTCTTGGCCATGCTTCTGCAAACGTTCATCCATCTTGCCATCAAACATTCAAATTCTCTTGCTACCACTCCCGCCATCATTTCGAGGGTGATGGGCATGGACGCTTCCCCCACCATCTTTAATGAGTCCTTGCTTGGGCTCTTTGAGGAGTCAAGGGTTTGGTTCAAGCCTTACTCCAAAGATCTGAGCACATAATCCAGGCTGTCATTCCCAGTGCAGTACTGACGAAGCACCGTATTGTCAGAAGTGCCATCTTTGGGCTGAACCGTGGTATCATCTGCCCTCACCGGTGGAAGTAAAAGATCCCCCGGTGGCCTGGACAATATTTATCCCTCAAACTACCTCATTAAAGCAGGCATCCAATTATTATTATCATGTTGTTTTTGTGGGGCCTTGCTGTGTGCAAATTGGTTGCTGCATTTCCTACATTACAACAGTGAACACATTTCAAAGCACACTTAATTGATCGTAAAGTGCTTTGTCTTGAGATTGTGCAAGGTGCTATATAAATGCGGTTTCTTTCCTATTATATCAAATAGAGGTAGAGAGAGAGCAAACCACTTGATCTTAAACCTCCACCAGCAGCACACAGTCGCTGCAGTGCACACTATCTGCACGGCAATAACTCACCAAGGGTTCTTTGCCAGCACCTGCAGAAGGCACCTCTATCATTGAGAAGCACAAGGGCAACATATGCATCAAAACACCACTACATCCACGTCGCTGAGGTCCCAGGTTCGATCCCGGCCCTGGGTCACTGTCCTTGTGGAGTTTGCATATTCTCCCCGTGTTTGTGTGGGTTTCGCCCCCACAACCCAAAGATGTGCATGGTCGGTGGATTGGCCACGCTAAATTGCCCCTTAATTGGAAAAATGAATTGGGTGCTCTAAATTTTTTTTTAAAACACCACCACCTCCAGGTCACACACTATCCTGACCCATGGGACACATATCTCCCAGTCCTTCATTGTCACTGGGCGAGGATTGTGGAGGGTCAAGGTTTGAATTCGATATTGAAATTGAAGGAGGTTGGCTTGTTGTTGAACCTAGAATATACCCAACCACTTGATTGGCACTTCATGCACCATCCCAAACATGTCATTCCCGTCATCACTGGAACATGTGAGTCTGCAAAGCGTACTATCGATAGGATCGCAAACCTGCAATCTCCACCATCTAGAAGGACAAGGGCAGCTGGCCACTCTCAGTCACCTGCCACCCCAACTTTGGCACAGAATCTCTACAGCACAGAAGGACACCAGTCGGCCCATCAAGTCTGCACCGACCCTCTGAAAGAGCATGCTACCCAGGCCCACTCCCCTGCCCCATCCCCGTATCCCCGTGCATTGATCGTGGCCAACCCACCTATTCTGCACATTTTTTGGCCATGGGAGGAAATCGAAGTAAACCCACACAGACACGGGTGAACGTGCAAACTTCACACAGGCGGTCACCCAAGGCCGGAATCGAATCCGGGTCCCTGGTGCAGTGAGGCAGCAGTGCTAGCCACTGTGTCTGGCACGTGTTGCTGCTCCGTCTCTGACTTTGTGTTAGCATCTTGGGATTCCCTATCTAACAGCACCGTGGGTGCAAGTAAATTCCACACATTGCAGCGATTCAAGAAGGCAGCTCGACTCTACCTCTCAAGATTTTGCTGGGGATGGGCAATAAATGCTGGCCTTGCCAGAGATACCGACATTCCAAGAACAAATAAAATATTATCCTCCTGCACAATTCATCCTCTCCGAGAAGGTGAGTAGAACACTATTACGCAAATATGGAATCCCCTTTCTGAACACGGGTGACAAACCTCAGACAATCTCTCTGTTTCACATCTTCGCACACCAGTCATTAGCGCAGTTACCATGGCAACATCTGTCTAATCTCCTCAGGTTTAAAAAAAAGGCTAACCACTGTTTAGCTGCAATTTCCTAGCAGAATTATTATCTGTCAACCGTCACCAAACTGTCCCACCCAATCGGTAAATAATTTCCCTGTTTGAAGATTGCGGGCTGAATCTTTTGTTGTGTGGCAATAGCCACTGGGTTGTCACTCCACTCCTTCTTAATTACCCGAGACTGGAACTGCTGATTTCACTCCCGGCTAGCACCTGCTGAGAAACGTGCAGCATAGCAGCTCCTGGAGTCTGCTCAATGCAGGACAGCAACGTCAGAGAGGGTGAAGCTGCGCCCCTTTTAATAAAGCAGTACAGCTAAAGGTCCCAGCTACTTGGACGGGAGAGAAATAAAGTGCGTAAAGGCAAGTGGGAGGAGGTCAGACAATTGTCTGGGGGAGGGTAGATTTTGAGGGGTGTCAGGTGGTTAGGGTGGGAAGGGGGGGGGGGGGGGTAATGCCATTGAATGTCAAGGAACGATAGTTAGATTCTCTCTTGTTGGAAGTGGTCATTGCCTGGCATTTGTGTGGCATGAATGTTACTTGCCACTTATCAGCCCAAGCTTGAATGTTTTCCAGGTCTTGTTGCATATAGGCTTCAGTATCCGAGATGACACAAATAGTACTGAACATTGTGCAGTCATCAGCAAACATCGTAATTCTGACTTTATAATGGAGGAAAGGCCATTGATAAAGCAGCTGAAGATGGTTGGGCCTAGGGCACTACCCTGAGGAACTCCTGCAATAATGCTTGAGACTGAGATGATTGACCTGCAATAACCATAGCCATCTTCGGGGGAGGGGGGGGGGGGGGTGGCGGTTACACTCATTTCCCATTAACTTCAATTTTGTCAGGGTTCCTCAATGTTACACTCAGTCAAATTCTGCCTGGCTGTTAAGACCAATCACTGTCACCTCACCTCTGGAGTACAGCTCTTTGTCCTTGCTTGGCCCAAGGCTGTAATGAGGTCAGGAGCTAAGTGGCCCTTAATAGAGAAGAATCATAGAATCACTGCAGGGCAGAAGGAGGCCATTCAGCCAATTGTGTCTGCACAGACACTCCAAAAGAGCACCCCATGGTAGGACCACTATCCCAACCTTTCCCCATAACTCCACCTAACCTTTGAACAATAAGGGCGCAAACTTCCCAAAAAGGGACAAAGTCTTCGAGCAAGCGCTTTTAACCGATTGCTTCCCAGCACTCACAGTGCTGAGAAACACATGACTATTAAACGCGACTCGCATTGAATGACGGCCTGAATGGGGAACGCACATAGCCCCGTTTTTTATAATGGGGATCTCCGCCCGCCGGAACTCCCCATTGTAGCGAGAGATCGAGGCACCATTTTTAAACAGAGACTCAATCTCCAAAGCCCCCCAAAATTCCTGACCGCTCCCCCCCCAGCCTGAACGCAATATGAGAGCCCCCCCCCCTCCCAACACATACGGTGGGAGGGGAGGGCCCTCCAGTACACCCCAGCCCAATCACACACATACTAAAAATGCCATCTTAGCAGTGCTAACCTGGCAGTGCCCATACCAGTTGGCATTGTTACCTGGTCACCTTGGCAGTGCCAGGCTGGCACCAACAGGATGCCAGGCTGGCACTGCCAGGGCACCACCTTGCCCAAAGAGCACGCAGCTGGATGCCTCTGAGTCCCTTGGAGACCCCCACAAGTGCTATTCTGTCTGGTCCCCATTTGTGGGGATCAGTGATAAACAGCGCTCACCCGAGTTTTCTGAGGCAAAGGGATTGAATCTCAAAGCCTCATGTACCTCAGGAACCTGCGCATTAGAATGAGGCTAGCTGCCTCGCTCTAATATGCAGATTTTCCCAAAGTGATCCGACCCATTGTGGTGCGGGATTCACTTCGCAACATCTCGTGTATTGCGAGTCAGATAGATCCCAGCTTTGAATGACCGCGCTGCGCCGTGGCGGGCTGCTTTTCCGGCGCAGCATGGCGATAGGATCGCGCCCTAAGGAACAATTTAGAATGGCCAATCAACCTAACCTGCACATCTTTGGACTGTGGGAGGAAACCGGAGCACTCGAAGGAAACCTATGCGCACACAGACCATCATCCAAGGTCGGAATTGAACCCAGGTCCCTGTCTCTGTGAGGCAACAGTGCTAATAACCACTGTGCCACCGTGCCGCCACAGGAAAACTATGAAGCTCTGAGCTGTGGCAAATTGGGAAACTACATTGCAAGGCATGATGATAGACAGACAATGTCGAGCATTAAAGAATTAATGCATGGTTTACGACTGATAAACACAGACAAAAATAGAATATGAAAGAATATAATAGAATATTGGGCAGCACAGTAGCACAAGTGGATAGCACTGTGGCTTCACAGCTTCACAGCACCAGGGTCCCAGGTTCGATTCGCAGCCAAATAGCTGGCTTTTAAAGCAGACCAAGGCAGGCCAGCAGCGCGGGTTCAATTCCCCGAACAGGCGCCGGAATGTGGAGACTAGGGTTTTTTCACAGTAACTTCATTTGAAGCCTACTTGTGACAATAAGCGATTTTCATTTCATTTCATTTTCATTTTCATTTTCATTTAATTTTCCCTGCTGAGTCACTGTCTGTGCGGAGTCTGCTTATTCTCCCAGTGTCTGCGTGGGTTTCCTCCGGGTGCTCCGGTTTCCTCCCACAGTCCAAAGACTTGCAGGTTAGGTGGATTGGCCATGATAAATTGCCCTTAGTGACCAAAAAGGTTAGGAGGGGTTATTGGGTTACGGGGATAGGGTGGAAGTGAGGGCTTAAGTGGGTCGGTGCAGACTCGATGGGCCGAATGGCCTCCTTCTGCACTGTACGTCCTATGTTCTATGAAAGTAAACTAGTGAGAAACATAAAGATGAACTGTGAAGCGTTCTATAGATCTGTAAAAAGAATAAGATTATCAAAGACAAATGTAGGCCCTTTGTAGACAGAGACAGGCAAATATAATAATGGGGAATAAGGAAATGATAGAGGTGTTAAACAAATACTTTGGCCTGAATATTTGTGCAGAAGGAGAAGGCGAAGCTACCCACCTGTGTGAAAATGCTGGCAGTGCCCTAATTCCAGAAGCCACACTCCCAATGGTTCCTGGGGGCAGCTGCCCACATAAATCAGCAGCTGCCTCTGCTCATGTATGATTTGGTGAAAGAGGTGTCTGAAATCCGATGTGTACAGATTATACCTGTTATGCGCAGATTTGAAAACTTTTAGAGAGTTTTAAAAAACATAAATTTAGAGTACCCAATTACTTTTTTTCCAATTAAGGGGCAATTTAGCGTGGCCAATCCATCTACCCTGCACATCTTTGGAGAGAATGTGCAAACTCCACACGGGCCGGGATCGAACCTTGGACCTCGGTGCCGTGAGGCAGCAGTGCTAACCACTGTGCCACCGTGCTGCCCTCTAGAGAGTTAAGATAAGTCTTTGGATATGGTCCCAGGATATCTTTGGGAGTGGTAAAGCAACCTTTGGGACAGGCCAGCTGCCCACTGGGAATTTTAAAAGTAGACAGTCCAAGCTGTCAAAAGAACTGTAAAAATTCATTTCAACTGATAACTTGTCAAAGAGCTGTCAAAATTCATTGAAACTATCAAAGCTCATTGGAACCATCAAAGCTGTCAATGGATTTAACTCTGCTTGGCCAGAAATGTAAAGAAAAAGTGTGGAGTCAAATAAATCAGCACTTGATATTTTACTCTGTCTGCCGACATACGCCTGAGGGTTGTCGTAATCGAATATGTGCTGCATGACTGAGTTTACAAGCTAACATTATCATAGTGGGGTGCCTGATTAGTGAACAGTGTGATTGACAGCTTGATGTGGTTATAGAATAGAAATGTTTGTTATCAAAACAGATCAGTTGAAGGAATTTCAAAGTATTCATTTAAAAAGAAAATCAGAGTGTTTTTTAAAACAACTGATATTGTGGTTGGACACAACTTTATTTGATGTCAGCATGGCTTCATGATGTTTGCCTTTGCTGGGCAATAGGTGAGTTGGCAAGGCAGGGCGAAGAGAAAATGGTGGCAGGTGGCATGGTTTGTAATGAGTTAGCACAAAGTTGGTACGGTGGCTGTAGATGATTTTGGCAATGAGGGGGATATGGGATGGCATTGGGGGTATAAGGAGCCAAGGAGTGGATGCAGAGGCAAGTCCACCTCTGCACCTAGAAACCCCCGCAGTTGTTCAGCGGGTGTTGGGTCTGACTTCTAATTCAGCACCGTCTGCCCCGGTCCAGAATGAAAATCCGACCTCCTGGACCTCTTTTACTCAGGTGATATTGAAGGAGCTGGGAAGAATCCCATTTTGTAGCCCCAATCTGGGAGCATAAATCCAGACCTTTGTGTCTTCCTTCACAGAGGAAGATACAAAAAGCCTCCCAGGAGTATTAGAGAGCCAAGGGACTAACGAGAATGAGGAACTGAAATAAATGAGTATAATAATTAGTACTGGAGAAATTAATAGGACTGAAAGTTTTTTTTTTAAATTTAGAGTAGCCAATTCATTTTTCCAATTAAGGGGCAATTTAGCGTGGCCAATCCACCTAACCTGCACAGCTTTGAGTTGTGGGAGAGAAACCCATGCAAACACTGGGAGAATGTGTGAACACGAGGAGAATGTGCAAACTCCACACGGACAGTGACCCAGAGCCGGGATCAAACATGGGACCTTGGCGGTGTGAGACTGCAGTGCTAACCCACTGCGCCACCGTGCTGCCCCCAATAGGACTGAAAGTTAATAAGTCTCTTGGAGCTGATGTTCTATATCCCAGAGTGCTGGAAGAGGTAGTGATCGATATTGATCTTCCAAAATTCTGCTGATTCTGGAACGGCTCCTCCAGATTATTTAAGAAAGATGAAAGAGAAAAAAATGGGGAACTACAGACCTGTTAACCTTGCATTAGTGGTAGGAAAAATGCTAGAATCTATACTGAAGGATGTGATAACGGGACACTTTAGAAAATAATGGTAGGATTGGGCAGAGTCAACATAGATTAGTGAAAGGGAAATCATGTTTGACAAACCTGTGAGAATTTTTTGAGGACGTAACTAACAGAATAGATTAGGTGGTGTCTTTGAATTTTCAGAAAACCTTTGATTAAGTCCGACACAGGGGGTTAATAAGCAAAATTAGAGCACATGGGCAATATACTGGCATGGATTGAGAACTGGTTAACAGAGAGAAAACAACAAATAGAATAGACAGGTAACTCTCAGGTTGATGGGCTGCGTCTATAGGGTAACACGTCCAAAGGAGAAATAAAAGGTCACACACAGTTCCCATGCGTGTGCTATACTCTTCTCCTTGATGGCACGAGTTGGTTGCACCAAAAGAGTTGAACCCGGTACCTGATACCCTGTCAGGAGGGAAGCCACCAGACACACGCAGCAGCGACAGGCGACTCTGTGCAGTGTATCCCGAGGATCTTGGCAACTTGACAGTGGGGTAACACAATGATCAGTCCTCGGGTCCAAGCTGTTCACAATCATGATCAATTATTTGGATGTGGGGATCAATTATAATATCTACCAGTTTGTTGTGACACAAAACTAAGTCGGAATGTGAGCTGTGAGGAGGATGCAAACAGGATCAGGAAGATTTATATAATATCATCGAATCTTTACAGTGCAGAAGGAGGCCATTCAGCCCATTGAATCTGCACCAACCCTCTGAAAGAGCACCTTACCTCGGCACACTCACCTGCCCTAGGCCTGTCACCGCAGCTAATGTTTGGACACTAAGGAGTAATTTTTTTAACATGGCCAATCCACCTAACCTGCATATCTTTCGACTGTGGGAGGAAACCAGAGCACCTGGTGGAAACCCACGCAGATACGGGAAAAAAGGGTAAACTCCACATAGACAGTCACCAGAAGTTGGAATTAGAACGGGGTCCCTGGAGCTGTGAGGCAGCAATGCTAACCACTGTGTCAATGTGCCACCCCCCAGACAGATTAAGTGAGTAGGCAAGAAAATGGTCGATGAGAGACTTCTAGTGACGGTGATGAGCTGAGCCGATGCACATCAGGTGGCTCTCCATCCGACCAGAATAAAATAGGCACTTTTAGACGAATTATGCCCGAAAACCCAACAAAAAACAATCCCAATGGAGGAAAAAGAACAACGGGGGGAAAGATGCCGACGAATGGGTGCTCAAGAGGATGAAGAGAGGGCAGAAGTGGCCGAAAGGGGCACGAGCAAAGAGCGAACAAACCGGTAGACCCACGAGGTGGGGAGTCCGTCGACCCGAGCATCAGCCTCCCCCTCGCCACCAGGAGACGGATGGAGGACCATCCGAAAGAAGGAGCTGGCTGCCATGAAGGAGGAGATTGGAATCAAAATCCAGGTACGGTGAAGGTGGTGATTATGGAGGCGATGGTCTCCCTACAAAGGACGATCAACGGACTGGGGAAGAAATTGGAGGCGCGGGAGAGGACGATTGAAGACCTCGAGAGAGCTTCGACGGACCAGAGTGACAGGATCATTGCTCTGGAGGCAGAGATGAAAAGGTTGGTGGCGGCCCAGGGGAGCTTGAAGGAGAAGGTCAAGAAGCAGGAAAACAGGCAGACGGCAGAACGTACAGATCGTGGGTCTGCCGGAAGGCATGAAGGGCAGAGATCCAACATACTATATCGCCAAAATGCTGGGCAACCTAGTCGGAAGGGACAGCTTCCCCAACCCCCCAGAACTCGGCAGGCCACTCAAGCCAAAGCCCAAGGCGGGGGTGCAGCCGAGCGCGATCATAACGAAGCTTCATCGATACCAGGACCGTGAGAGGGTCCTGCGGTGGGCTAGACAGATGAAAGCGAGCGCATGGGAAGGACATAGAATACATATCTATCAGGACATTGGGGCAGTCCTGCAAAAAAAAATGGGCTGCATTTAATCAGGCAAAGTCGGTGCTTTACAAGAGTGGGATGCAATTCGGCATGTTATTCCCGGCCAGACTCTGGGTCACGCACCAGAGTAAAAGGGTACGATTTCAACACCCCGGCAGAAGCAAATGACTTTGTAAGGGCCAGCGGCTTGGACAAAGAGCAGGCGAGGCAGCGATGGACGCGTGTCGGAGGAGGATCGCTGAAAGCAAGAATCAGAGACTCATAGACATTGTTATATGTTTGCGCAGTTCAGACACGTGCCCCAGCCCCTATAACTAGTCTGTGCCCTGCACTGTGCCAACTTACCCAGTGTCTAATTTTCTGGCCTATGACTACATCTAGGTGCTTTTCCAGGCGGTACAGCAGAATTGGAGGCGGACTCCTGTGATTCCTGCCCTGTGACTAGAGATCCCTTTGCTGGCCATTTCCTGGGGAGGCCCAGCCTGGATGGGCCAGGCTGTGCCTCGGGCGACTGGGATGGCGAGCTGCCAGCCTTTTCTGTTGCCCACCAGATGCCCCTTGGACGGAATGGTAATTCCGAGGTAATTTTCATAGAATTTACAGTGCAGAAGGAGGCCATTCAGCCCATCGAGTCTGCACCGGCTCTTGGAAAGAGCACCCTACCCAAGGTCAACACCTCCACCCTATCTCCCATAACCCATTAACCCCACCCAACACTAAGGGCAATTTTGGACACTAAGGACAATTTATCATGGCCAATCCACTAACCTGCACATCTTTGGACTGTGGGAGGAAACCGGAGCACCCGGAGGAAACCCACGCACACACAGGGAGGATGGGCAGACTCCGCACAGACAGTGACCCAAGCTGGAATCAAACCTGGGACCTTGGAGCTGTGAAGCAATTGTGCTATCCACAACGCCACCGTGCTGCTGAGGTGTCGCGGTGTTCCGGGACCTCCCCTGCAGGGGGACCGAGAACGGCCCCAGCACCTCCTCCTCCCTCGGGGTGCCCGATGAAACCTGGGGCTCTCGATGGGACGGGGGTGCGAGCGGATTCAACACCCGAGGCACCCCCGGCACCTGCCGCTGCCAGTCCTAGAGGCCTGCCCTGGTATCAACAAGGGTCTGTAAGCTTCCAGCCATGGAGCTCAGGGAGTTGGTCATCCCTGCCTATGTCTGGGTGATGCTGGCCAGCACCTGGACAATGGCACCGATGCTCTCAGCCATGGCCTGCAGAGACTGGGCCATGGCTTGTTGAGACCGGGCCATGGCGTTGAGCGCCTCTGAGATCTGCTGCTGGCTCTGGCTCATGGCTGGCTGTGAGAGGGCAGCCATATCGTGGGCCACGGACGCCGCCAGCACGGGAAGCCCCAGGCCTTGCATACTGCTCCCCATGTCCAACACTGTCACACCCATTGCCTCCACCGCGGTGTTGGCCTGGGTGGCACGCATGACCGGCATCACTACCAGCTCCTGCACACGGGTGGACTCCTCCACCTGTGTCTGCAGCTGCTGCAAGCCGGCCATCGTCCCCTCCACTTGTCCCAGAGTCCCTGACTGCATCAGGTCTATGGGTGGGTGTGTTAACTCCAGGAACCCGGGACCCGTCTGGGCAGCGGCTGGTTGCTGGGGCCGGGCTGCCCTCCAACCGTCCGGCCCCTCGGCTGCACCTACCTCCACCTGCTGTACCGAGATGGCTGTGTTGTGCGCACCAGTGAGTGTCCAAGATGCCTCGTCACAAAATTTCCCAACTGTGGTGAGAGTCTCTGCGCTGCTGCAGGGTGTAGAAGATAGCAGTGGCGTTCCGTTGAGGTCCTCATCGGACACGAGGTTCAGGGTCCCCTGGGGTGGTGTGTTCTGTCCGTCCGTCCACTGTGTCTGGGTGTCCTGTCCGTCCGTCCCCTGTGTCTGGGTGTCCGGTTCGTCCGTCTCCTGTGTCTGGGTGTCCTGTCCGTCCGTTCCCTGTGTCTGGGTGTCCTTCCGTCCGTCCCCTGTGTCTGGGTGTCCTGTCCTCCGTTCCCTGTGTCTGGGTGTCCGGTTCGTCCGTCTCCTGTGTCTGGGTGTCCTGTCCGTCCGTTCCCTGTGTCTGGGTCCTGTCCTCTGTTCCCTGTGTCTGGGTGTCCGGTTCGTCCGTCTCCTGTGTCTGGGTGTCCTGTCCGTCCGTCCCCTGTGTCTGGGTCCTGTCCTCCGTTCCCTGTGTCTGGGTGTCCGGTTCGTCCGTCTCCTGTGTCTGGGTGTCCTGTCCGTCCGTCCCCTGTGTCTGGGTCCTGTCCTCCGTTCCCTGTGTCTGGGTGTCCTGCCCGTCTGTCCCCTGTGTCTGGGTGTCCTGTCCGTCCATCCCTTGTGTCTGGGTGTCCTGTCCATCCATCCCCTGTGTCTGGGTCCTGTCCTCCGTTCCCTGTGTCTGGGTGTCCGGTTCGTCAGTCTCCTGTGTCTGGGTGTCCTGTCCGTCCGTCCCCTGTGTCTGGGTGTCCTGTCCGTCCATCCCCTGTGTCTGGGTCCTGTCCTCCGTTCCCTGTGTCTGGGTCCTGTCCTCCGTTCCCTGTGTCTGGGTGTCCTTCCGTCCGTCCCCTGTGTCTGGGTGTCCTGTCCATCCGTTCCCTGTGTCTGGGTGTCCTGTCCGTCCGTCCCCTGTGTCTGGGTGTCCTTCCGTCTGTCCCCTGTGTCTGAGTGTTCAGTCCTCCGTCCCCTGTGTCTGGCTGTCCTGTCCGTCCGTCCCCTGTGTCTGGGTGTCCTGTCCGTCCGTCCCCTGTGTCTGGGTCCTGTCCTCCGTTCCCTGTGTCTGGGTCCTGTCCTCCGTTCCCTGTGTCTGGGTGTCCTTCCGTCCGTCCCCTGTGTCTGGGTGTCCTGTCCATCCGTTCCCTGTGTCTGGGTGTCCTGTTGTCCATCCCCTGTGTCTGGGTGTCCGGTTCGTCCGTCTCCTGTGTCTGAGTGTCCTGTCCGTCCGTCCCCTGTGTCTGGGTGTCCTGTCCGTCCATCCCCTGTGTCTGGGTCCTGTCCTCCGTTCCCTGTGTCTGGGTCCTGTCCTCCGTTCCCTGTGTCTGGGTGTCCTTCCGTCCGTCCCCTGTGTCTGGGTGTCCTGTCCATCCGTTCCCTGTGTCTGGGTGTCCTGTTGTCCATCCCCTGTGTCTGGGTGTCCTGTCCATCCATCTCCTGTGTCTGGGTGTCCTGTCCATCCATCTCCTGTGTCTGGGTGTCCTGTCCTTCGTCCCCTGTGTCTGGGTGTCCTGTCCGTCCATCCCCTGTGTCTGGGTGTCCTGTCCATCCGTTCCCTGTGTCTGGGTGTCCTGTCCGTCCGTCCCCTGTGTCTGGGTGTCCTGTCCATCCGTTCCCTGTGTCTGGGTGTCCTGTCCATCCATCTCCTGTGTCTGGGTGTCCTGTCCTTCGTCCCCTGTGTCTGGGTGTCCTGTCCGTCCATCCCCTGTGTCTGGGTGTCCTGTCCGTCCGTCCCCTGTGTCTGGGTGTCCTGTCTGTCCGTCCCCTGTGTCTGGGTGTCCTTCCGTCTGTCCCCTGTGTCTGAGTGTTCAGTCCTCCGTCCCCTGTGTCTGGCTGTCCTGTCCGTCCGTCCCCTGTGTCTGGGTGTCCTTCCGTCTGTCCCCTGTGTCTGAGTGTCCAGTCCTCCGTCCCCTGTGTCTGGCTGTTCTGTCCGTCTGTACCCTATGTCGGGGTGTTCTTCCGTCTGCTCCCTGTGTCTGGGTGTCCTGTCCTTCCGTCCCCTGTGTCTGGGTCCTGTCCTCCGTTCCCTGTGTCTGGGTGTCCGGTTCGTCCGTCTCCTGTGTCTGAGTGTCCTGTCCGTCCGTCCCCTGTGTCTGGGTGTCCTGTCCGTCCATCCCCTGTGTCTGGGTCCTGTCCTCCGTTCCCTGTGTCTGGGTCCTGTCCTCCGTTCCCTGTGTCTGGGTGTCCTTCCGTCCGTCCCCTGTGTCTGGGTGTCCTGTCCATCCGTTCCCTGTGTCTGGGTGTCCTGTCCGTCCATCCCCTGTGTCTGGCTGTCCTGTCCGTCCGTCCCCTGTGTCTGGGTGTCCTGTCCATCCATCTCCTGTGTCTGGGTGTCCTGTCCTTCGTCCCCTGTGTCTGGCTGTCCTGTCTGTCCGTCCCCTGTGTCTGGGTGTCCTTCCGTCTGTCCCCTGTGTCTGAGTGTTCAGTCCTCCGTCCCCTGTGTCTGGCTGTCCTGTCCGTCCGTCCCCTGTGTCTGGGTGTCCTTCCGTCTGTCCCCTGTGTCTGAGTGTCCAGTCCTCCGTCCCCTGTGTCTGGCTGTCCTGTCCGTCCGTACCCTATGTCTGGGTGTCCTGTCCATCCGTCTCCTGTGTCTGGGTGTCCTGTCCGTCCGTCCCCTGTGTCTGGATCCTGTCCTCCGTCCCCTGTGTCTGAGTGTCCAGTCCTCCGTCCCCTGTGTCTGGCTGTCCTGTCTGTCCGTCCCCTGTGTCTGGGTGTCCTTCCGTCTGTCCCCTGTGTCTGAGTGTTCAGTCCTCCGTCCCCTGTGTCTGGCTGTCCTGTCCGTCCGTCCCCTGTGTCTGGGTGTCCTTCCGTCTGTCCCCTGTGTCTGAGTGTCCAGTCCTCCGTCCCCTGTGTCTGGCTGTCCTGTCTGTCCGTCCCCTGTGTCTGGGTGTCCTTCCGTCTGTCCCCTGTGTCTGAGTGTCCAGTCCTCCGTCCCCTGTGTTTGGCTGTCCTGTCCGTCTGTACCCTATGTCTGGGTGTTCTTCCGTCTGCTCCCTGTGTCTGGGTGTCCTGTCCGTCCGTCCCCTGTGTCTGGGTGTCCTGTCCATCCGTCCCCTGTGTCTGGGTGTCCTGTCCGTCCGTCCCCTGTGTCTGGGTGTCCAGTCCTCCGTACCCTGTGTCTGGGTGTTCTGTCCTCCGTCCCCTGTGTCTGGGTGTCCTGTCCGTCTGTCACCTGTGTCTGGGTGTCCTGTCCGTCCGTCCCCTGTGTCTGGGTGTCCTGTCCTCCGTCCCCTGTGTGTGGGTGTCCTTCCGTCTGTTCCCTGTGTCTGGGTGTCCTTCCGTCTGTTCCCTGTGTCTGGGTGTCCCGGGTTTGTGTGTCCTGTGTGTCGGTGTCATCGGTGTGGGTCCCCTGTGTCGTGGTCTCTTGAGTCGACTGGGACGGGGGGCTGCTGGTGTGGCTGCCCTCCCCATCGCTGGGTGAGTCCCAACGTCGTGGCCGCCCTTGCACTGGATGGGGGCGGCCTCCGGCATATGACCCGGTTCAGTCCCTGGCTTGTGGCCACCCTGGCACTAGATGGGGGTGGCGTACACCTGATGGCCCAGGTCGGTCCATGGCTTGTGGTCGCCCTGGCACTGGCTGGGGGCGGGCTCCGGCATATGGCCCGGGACGACCCATGGCTTGTTGTCGTCCTGGCACGGCCTGGGAGCTGTCTGCATCCACAGGGACGGGTAGATCGCCGTGTGGCCCTGCAATACACAAGACGGCATGCATGATTAGATACGCAGATGGGGCTGAGGGGGTGGTGAGGGGAGGGGGAAGGGGGGATGGGGGGTGGGGGAAGGGGGGATGGGGGGTGGGGGAAGGGGGGATGGGAGGATGGGGAAGGGGAAGGGAGGAGGGGAAGGGGGATGGGAGGAGGGGCAAGGGGAATGGGAGGAGGGGGGCAGGAGTGGGGGGCAGACAGGGGGTGTCTCACTTGGTGGTGCGCCCCCGACCTCTGCATCCGCAACCTCCTGGTCCTGCGAGGTCCAGGGCCCTCAGTTCATGAACGGTGAGGGGGCACAATTCAGGTGGAGCCCTTCAGGCCCTGGCACGCTCCCGGTTGTTATAGGCATGCGTCTCCTGGGCGAGGAGAGGGGAGAGAAGAGAAAAAGATCATTGTTAAGCAGACATATACTTGCAGCCCAGCGGTTGAGTGTATGTTGGCATAGGTTCACAGGCCATCCTGCCAATGCAGCCTGCATTGGTGGGTGCAGCCATGTGGGTCTCAGCTAGGGCTGTACCACCCATCGTGTGGATGGGGGGGGCGCCGTGCCTCATGTGTGGGGGGTTGGTGCAATGGGTACAGTGGGGGTTACTCACCCTGGCTGCCCTGACTAGGTCATTGGCCTTCTTGTGACACTGGGTGTTATACCCACGGCACGGACAGCTTCTGCCACCTCCCTCCACAGGCCCCGGCTGGTGTTAGCTGTGACCCTACGGCTGTGCCTGGGGTACAGGGCCTCCCTCCTCCGCTCCACGGCGTCCAGGAGCCTCGATGTCCCAGTCCTGGAATCTCGGCGCTGCGCGGCGGGCGGCCATCATTCCACGTTGCCCTGTGTCTCTGCTGTTGCCGTCTATTTAACAGCGATACGTTGCGGCGTCAATGACGGGGTTGTGCCATCGCACTTCCAATAACGCACTTTTGCTGACCTCGACGCCGGAGTCACTCGCGAGAATCCCGGCTGTCATGATATCCATATGAACATATCATGGTGCAATCTCACACACACACTGATGGACAGGTCGACGGACCAATCAACACACACACAACATCACAGCCAATCACCAGTGAGAGCACATGCACTATAAAACAGGAAACACCACAGTTCCCGCTCATTCCACCAGGAGATAGCTCAGAGCACAGAGCTCACAGCGTGCCACTCAGACATACACCATGTGCTGAGTGCCTCACTAAGATAGTGCTAGGGCTGGGTCCACAGGTTAACTGGTGAAGTACGAACCACAGCCAGACGTTAACAGTTGTTATTATACAGAATAATAAAACAGAGTTGTACCATCTACAACCGTGTTGGTTCGTTTGTATATCGGAACACCCAACACGACATCGGCCAGGGACTTTTACATGGGAGACCTGCGACACTGACGGAAGACCTGGAGCTACCGACAAGATAGGAACTTAGGCACCTTTGGGTAAAGTACTTTCTCCACAAGGAGGCAGTAGGATACCCCAGGGCCCCGAGAACCACACTATTAGAGGACCTAATAAACATGGACAGGAAGGAAGGGGGAAACTGCGGGAACATCAACGGACAGCCACTGGACAGGGTGAGACTTCCACAGTACGAAGCCAGATGAAAATGGGGGGCTGACCTGGGGACGCAAGTGGGCTGGGGCCTCTGAAGAGAAGCACTGAGCAGGGCCAGCTCCACCTCATCCTGCGCAAGGCTCAGCCTCATGCAGTTTAAAGTGGTGCACAGAACGCACTTGACCAGAACTCGAATGAACAGGCTCTTCCTGGAGATGGAGCATAAGTGTGAAAGGTGCCAGGGAGACCCGGCCAACCACACCCACATGTTCTGGGCCTGCCCCAGGCTTGTCTGGTTCTGGACAGCCTTCTTCGAGGTGATGTCCAAGATTGTGGGGGTGAGTGTGGAGCTGTGTCCGAGAGTGACAGTCTTCGGGGTTTCGGACCAGCCAGAACTACACATGGGGAAGAGGGCCGACACCCTGGCTTTCGCTTCACTAATCACACGCTGGAGAATCCTGATTGGCTGGCGATCAGCAGCACCACTCACAGCAGCAGTCTGGCTGGCAGACCTGTCGGAATTTCTCCATCTATAGTTAAGAAAGCCCACCAACGATTCTACTTTCTCAGAAGACTAATGGAAATTTGGCATGTCAGCTACGACCCTCACCAACTTCTACAGATGCACCATAGAAAGCATTCTTTCTGGTTGTATCACAGCTTGGTATGGATCCTGCTCTGCCCAAGACCGCAGGAAACTATTAAAGGTTGTGAATGTAGCCCAGTCCATTACGCAAACCAGCCTCCCATCCATTGACTCTATCTATAATTCCTGCTGCCTCGGAAAGGCAACCAGCATAATTAAGGACCCCACGCACCCCGGACATACTCTCTTCCACCTTCTTCCGCCAGGAAAAAGATACCAAAGTTTGAGATCACGTACCAACCAACTCAAGAACAGCTTCTTCCCTGCTGCCATCAGACTTTTGAATGGACCTACCTCGTATGAAGTTGATCTTTTCTCTACACCTTGCTATAAGTGTAACATTATATTCTGCAATCTCTCCTTCCTTCCCTAGGTACAGTATGCGTTGTCTGTCTAGCATGCAAGAAACAATACTTTTCACTGTATACTAATACATGTGACAATAATAAATCAAATCAAATCCATCTGGAGAAGATCAAGTACACCATCCGAGGGTCTAAAGAAGGCTTCCACAAAGCATGGGCGCAATTCATCGGCCTATTCCAAGATCTGCTCAAGGCCAACAGTGACTAGGGAAAGAGGAAAAGAGGGGGAGACGGCAGAGAGCAGACAAAAACACACAACACTAGGAGGTACAAAACGGGGAGGGGAGAGGAAATGAGGAGGAAAGTTCGGGGAACCATAGGGAGAAGCATGGAGGAGGGGGTGGAGTAGGGGCAGGAATCCCCCACCACCTAAACCCACAAGGCCTGCAACAAAAACCACAGGAGGAAGGAGGAAAAGAAGGGGTACAGGTGCTCAGCGATATAACACACAGGGCGGAAGAGGTGGACATCAAGGAGGGGTCGGGAGGGGTAGGGAGAGGGGAAGACGGGGAGAAGATGTACCAAGAAAGCTGTATGTACATAACGAGCAGGATTCTCCGCCCCGCGCTGGGTCAGAGAATCGCCGGCAGGCTGCGTGAATCGCACCACGCCGCCCCCATGCCGGGACACGATTCTCCACAGAGCGGAGAATCAGCACCATTGGGGCCGGCGTGGTCAGTGTGGCGCCAGTCGGGGGCGCTCTATGCGCCCCCCCCGTGATTCTCCTGCCCGGATGGGAAAACCGAGTCCCGCCGCCGCCGTTCTTCCCGGCTCTGAGCCGGTGGGACCTCGGCTTTGACGGGTCCGGGAGCAGCATGTGGGGGGGAAGGGGGGTCCGACCTCGGGGTGGGGGCCTCCGATGTGGCCTGGCCCCCGATCAGGACCCACCGATTGGCGGGCCGGCCTCGCTGTCTCGCGGCCTTCCTTTCTTCCGCGCCGGCGCCTGTACTCCTGTGCCATGTTGGGTCGGGGCCAGCGCGGACATGGGAGACACCGTGCATGTGCAGAAATCGCGCTGGTGGGACTGCGCATGCGCGGGTTCGCGACGGACCTACTGCGCATGCGCGCATCTCCCAGCACCCATTCCACGGCCGGATCAGCAGCTGGAGCGGCGTGAACTGGTCCAACGAGGTGGCCAGAATTACTGACCCTGGGGCCGTGTTGACGCCATCGGGAAACACGACGGTGTTTCCGACGGCATCAACACTTAGCCTCAGGATCAGAGAATCTCGCCCAAGAACTGTGTAAATTGTAAATATCGGACTCAAAAGTTTCACTCTGCACAATTGAAAATGCCAATAAAAATACTTTAAAAGAAAGAAAATGTCCGATGGAATATAACATGGAAAACTGTGACGTTTTCCACTTTGGTAGGAAAAGGAGTTCCTAAGTAGAGAGCGATTGGGAAGTATTGATATTCAAAGTTAACATGTAATGCTAAAATGCAACAAGCAATTAGGAAAGCAAATGGTATACTACCATTTATTGCAAAGCGATTTGAGTACAGGACTACAGAGGTCTTGCTGCAATTGTACAGAGTCTTTGTGAGACTGCAGCTAATGGATTGTGTACGTTTTTTTGCCCCCTTACCTACGGAAGAATATATTTGCCATAGAGGGACAGCAACGAAGGTTCGACAGACCGATTCCTGGGATGACGGGATTGATCTCTGGGAAGGTATTGAAGAGACTGGGGCTGCATTGTCCAGAGTTTAGATGGATGGGAGGTGACTTTATAAAGATGTACAAAATTCTTACAGGGCTCGGCAGGGCAGATGCAGGAAGGATGTTTCCCCTGGCCGGGGGGGGATTGTTCTAGAACCAGGGACACAGTCTCAGAATAAGGGCAGGCCATTTAGCACTGAGATGAGGAGGAATTTCTTCACTCAGAGGCTGGTGAATCTGTGGAATTCTCTACCCCAGAGGGCTATGGAGATCGCTAGACTTCTAGATGTTAAATATATCAAGGGGTATGGGAATGATACTGGAAGATGGCGTTGAAGTAGACCATTGAGAGGCAACAGGTGAGGCAATTCCCGCAGCTCCCGACGCAGGAGGTGCAGGACAGAGTGATCTCAAAGACATGGGTGGGGGACGGTAAGGTATCAGACATATATAGGGAAATGAGGGACGAGGGGGAGATTATGGTAGATGAGCTGAAAGGGAAATGGGAAGAAGAGCTGGGGGAGGAGATTGAGGAGGGGCTGTGGGCTGATGCCCTAAGTAGGGTAAACTCATCGTCCTCGTGTGCCAGGCTAAGCCTGATACAATTTAAGGTGTTACACAGGGCGCATATGACTGGAGCACGGCTCAGTAAATTTTTTGGAGTAGAGGATAGGTGTGCGAGATGCTCGAGAAGCCCAGCGAATCACACCCACGTGTTCTGGTCATGTCCGGCACTACAGGGGTTTTGGGTGGGGGTGACAAAGGTGCTTTCGAAGGTGGTGGGGGTCCAGGTCGAACCAAGCTGGGGGTTGGCTATATTCGGGGTTGCAGAAGAGCCGGGAGTGCAGGAGGCGAAAGAGGCTGATGTTTTGGCCTTTGCGTCCCTAGTAGCCCGGCGCAGGATACTGTTGCTTGGAAGGAAGCCAAGCCCCCGGGTGTGGAGACCTGGATAAATGACATGGCAGGGTTTATAAAGCTGGAACGGATTAAGTTCGTCCTAAGGGGATCGGCTCAAGGGTTCACCAGGCGGTGGCAACCGTTCGTCGAATACCTCACAGAAAGATAGAGGGAATGGAAAAGAAGAAGACAGCAGCAGCAACCCAGGGAGAGGGGGGGGGGGGGGGTGGGGAAGGGGGGGGGGGGAGGAACCAGAAGGACTCTCAGGGATGTTAGTGTATAAGTATAATATGTATAGGTTGTTGTTATAGGTAATTGTATACTGGACAGCTGAATTGTATTTTTTGGAGGGTATTTATTTGGGACAAGGCAATTGCCATTTAGTTTTTTTTTTAATTTTGATGTTGTTTATATATTATTTATCTCTTGTTTAAAAAACTGGCCATTGTTATTTTTATTGTTATATTACTGTGTGAAAGATACACAATGTACTGTTATGGTTGGCCAAAAATTTTGAATAAAATATATTAAAATAAAAAAGAAGTAGACCATCGGCCATTAATTATTTCCAGAGTAGGCTTGAGGGGCCGAATGGCCGACTCCTGCTTCAATTCCCTGGGCTGGATTCTCCGCCTCGCCACGCCACTTTTCAGCCTCGACCCGCCGGCGGGATTCTCCGTTACACCGGCCGGTCAATGGGGTTTCCCATTGTGGGGCAGCCCCACGCCGTCGGGAAACCCCCGGGCTGCTGGCAAAACGGAGAATCCCGCTGGCGGAGAATCCCGCCCCCTATATTCCGATGTTCACGGATTATAGATAATGAAAATGCCTTTGGTTTTATTGCAGAGACCATGATTGTTTCTCATATAACTGAGGTGATACAGTGTTCCAAATGTAGCAGCTAAATTTAACATTTATTTGTTTATTTAGTATCTATGCAAATTATGCATTATATCAGAGACTCTTGGAATTCACCAAGTATTCGGTTTAGAAATGCTACGCTTGGGCAGCACGGTGGCGGAGTGGGTTAGCATTGCTGTCTCACGGCGCCGAGGCCCCAGGTTCGATCCCGGCTCTGGGTCACTGTCCGTGTGGAGTTTGCACATTTTCCCCGTGTTTGTGTGGGTTTCTCCCCCACAACCTAAAAGATCTGCAGGCTAGGTTGATTGGCCACGCTAAATTACCCCTTAATTGGAAAAAAATGAATAGGGTACTCTAAATTTATTTTAAAAAAAGAAATGCTGAGCTTTCGTCTTGTGGCTCCCAATTGTTTTTGTTTTAGACAAATTTATTTTTAAAGGCTCCTCAGGTATCAAAAGGTTGCCAACACCCAGGCTACACACACCGCCCCACCTTAGCAACAGAATAAAACAATTTCTGAGTGCTGCAATCCCACTTATATCAAGCCACGAGAATGAAAAGCTTTCCCAGCACTTGATCAATGGGAAGTTATTGAAGAGACTGGGCCTGTATTCTCTAGAGTTTAGAAGGATGGGAAGTGACTTTATTGAGATGTACAAAATTCTTACAGGGCTCGGCAGGGCAGATGCAGGAAAGATGGGCAGGATTCTCTGACCCCGGGCTGGGTCGGAGAATCGCCGGGAGGGGGGCGCGATTCACACGATGCCACCCCGACGCCGATCTGCCGATTCTCCGGTGACCGGCGCGGTCGGCGTGGCGCCGGTCGGGGGCTGCGGGCGATTTTCTACGCAGGATGGGCCTAGTGGTCGCCGAGATAGGCCGGGTCCCGCCGCTGCCGTTCACCTGTGGTGCTACCCGGCGGGACCTCTGCGTCCATCCTGCGGGGGGCGGCCTGGTGGGGGGGAGGGGGGTCCGACCCCGGGGGGGGCAACACCACCGTGGCCTGGCCCGTGATCGGGGCCTACTGATCGGCAGTCCTGCTTCTCCTGGTGGGGGCCTCTTTTACTCCGCGCGAGGCCCCTGTAGCTCTACGCCATGTTGTGTCGGGGCCGGCGCGGAGAAGGGAACTAACGGCATGTGCGAGTTTGCGCCGGTCGTAGCACGCATGCGCGAATTTGCACCGCCGCAGTGTGCATGCGCAGACCCGAGGTGCCCGTTTGATGCTGGTATAGGCTGGAGTTGTGTGAGTCGCTCCAGTGCATCAACACTTAGCCTCACGATCAGAGAATCCCGACCGATGTTTCCCCAGGCTGGGAGGAATTCTTGAACCAGGGGACACAGCTTCAGAATTGGCTCATCACACAAAAACCTATTTCCCACTCCAAGGGCTGGTTTAGCTCAGTGGGCTAGATAGCTGGTTTGTGGTGCAGAACACCACCAGCAGTGTGGGTTCAATTCCCGTAACAGCTGAGAATTCTGAGTTCTCCCTCTGTGTGCCTGAACAGGCGCCGGAGTGTGGTGACTAGGGGCTTTTCACAGTAACTTCATTGCAGTGTTAATATAAGCCTACTTGTGACAATAAAGATTATTATTATTTATTATCTGTGTTGAAACCTCTTGCACATCCAGCAATAACCCAGACATCTAAACAATGGTGGACTCCATATCCAACATCACGTCGGGAAAGAGAAGCAGAGTCAACGAACAAGATTTTCCCTCTGGCCTCGGGACCCCGACACCGGGAAGAAATAGGAATCCCAGGCCACAAATTGCTGGGAGCCAGATAGACGGAGCTAATTTACCAGACAAGGCCTCTGAATTGGCTCCATCCACTCTTGCCATAGGATGGTGGCTGGGATCCCGATGCTGCCAGTCCAATTAGAATGGCCGCAATGGTTTGCAATTGGGGCAGCATGGTAGCATAGTAGTTAGCACAGTTGCTTCACAGCTCCAGGGTCCCAGGTTCAATTCCCGGCTTGGGTCACTATCTGTGCAGAGTCTGCACGTTCTCCCTGTGGCTGCGTGGGTTTCCCCCAGGTGCTCTGGTTTCCTCCCACAGTCGAAAGATGTGCGGGTTAGGTGGATTGGCAATGCTAAATTGCCCTTAGTGTCCAAAAAGGTTAAGTGAGGTAACTGGGTTACAGGGATAGGGTAGAGAAGTGGGCTTGAGTAGGGTGCTCCTTGTAAGGGCCAGTGCAGACTCAATGGGCCGAATGGCCTCCTTCGGCATTGTAAATTCTATGATTTTATGAATGCTCATCATGCTTTGGAGCTGGCAAAATGCCAGAGGATCCTCCAAATCACTCCGAATTTGGATTTCAAATATGCAAATTGGCTGGTCGCCTCCATTCAGCTCCTTCAGGAAAACTTCCCTGGCAGTGGGAATGCATTGGGAAGCCATCCTGATGTGCCTTCCTGCTATTTTCCTGTCCCCACCATCCCTCCCATCTCTACGGTCACCACCTTGGCACGGAAACTCCATCCCAATATTTCAGCAGTTCTGATGAAAGATCACAAACCTGAAATATCAACTCCCCTCTCTCCACCAATGCTGCCCGATTGGCTGTACATTTCCAGAATTTTCCACAGATTTCTAGAATCTGCAGGTTTTTTTTTGCCTCTATGGTACTGCAGAGCCAGGAGATTTGCACTGGTTAAAATAATCTGGAAATAACAAGTTGCTTTCAGCAATAACTAGTCCTTACTATGTGTCATGTTAGTGACAAGTGAGATTCATAGGTATGATGATTCATTCATTTAGACATCTAGTTAACAAAGCATTTTGAGAAGTTCAACATACAGCACCAAATATTCTCTGCGGCCAATCTCCCACTTTCTTCTCTTCTCAGCCAAGGCCAGAAGCAAGCCGCAAAGAACCAACACCAAATTATTCTCACCCTGGAAAATCGACGAAGGTCAGGAGACATCTTTACGCTGGCCAGAATTCCCATCCTTCCAAAGTTGGACACGGAATCCGCAATGAAAGAAAATCCAGCTGATGAAATATCAGCAAGAGAATTAAAAATCTAATTCGCCAGTTTAGAATAAAACTATGGGAGGCTGCACTTTGCGCCCAGAACGTGGACCTCGAACATTATGGCAAATTTAAGGTTAACAGGTTTCAATAATATGTTGTGATTTGGGAGAGAGTGTGCAGCAAACTTCCAATCTGTCAAGTGACCAGCAGATTCTGGAGGGGCGAAAATGTTAACTTAATGATTCATGCCAGATGTGTTTCTGGTTTGCTTGTGACGATTCAGTACCTGCATTCAGAATTGATGATTCAAATAAACAATAAAGCCTTAACACATATCACTCACATTCAAATAATGAGCTGCCTTTCCCAGAACCAAATAGAAGGAGGCACTGAAGAGAATAATCATGAAAACATAAGAATTAAATTCATTTGACTGTGAATGTTAAACCGATCGAATTATTTGCATTGAACACAATTTTACTTTGGACGTAGTGTTTCCTGATGACACTATCTCTTCTCCCAAGAGAGCCAAAGGTTAATCTGCAGTTCAACCTAAGGTCAATGCCTTGTCAAAGATTGTGCTGCAATGAGCTTGGCACTGACCTTACAACCTTGTTTCTAATGCCAACCCATACCCATGGGGTGAACATGTCTTCATGGTTGTGAGTCCACAGCCCAAAATGGTTGTTTATTTAGGATGAATAGATCGTCTAAAGAACATAAAGATTTGCACATCTGTAATGTATTGTACATTGCAAAGCCCTTTACAACCAATGATATTCTCTGGAATTGTAATCATTACTGCAATACAGGAAACGCAGAAGCCAATTCGCATGCGGCGCTGTGGGTCTTCCTACACCACATGGACGACAGCTGTTCAAAAAGGTAGCTCACCACCACGTTCTCAAGGGCAATTAGGGATGGGCAATAAATGCTGGCTGAGCTAGATTCCATGAACAGATTAAAATAAAGGTCTCACAAACAGCATTGTCATAATTGGCTAAATTGGATAATAGGTTCGACAACACTGTGGATGGTTTTGGTCACCAAGGATCTGGAGGCATTGGAGTGGGTGCAGAGAAGATTTACAGGAATGATATCTGAAATGCATGGATAGACATATTGGGAAGGGTCGACAGGCTGGGTCTGTTTTCTCTTTAAAAAAGAAGCTTGAGGGAGATCTGGTAGAGGTCTTTAAAAATCATGAAATGGTTTTGATTGCGTGGACACAGGGAGAATGGGTTGGATCATACGCTGAGGACTGACTCCATGCATCCCAGCGCAAAGCCCGTCTCCACTTAGCCAGCTCACCCTGATTTCATTTTTTCAGACAATGGCCCTTTAATTAATAAAAGGCCGGATGTCCACCTGTCCCCAGGAGGAAGTCCCGCCTCATGGTGCTGTTGGCCAATTGGAGGCCAGCATTTCTGCACACCAAGAAATCCAATAGGAAATTCAGAAGAAACCCTTTTATCCAAAGTGGGGTGAGAATGTGGAACTCACTCGCGCAGGGAGTGGTTGAAGTGGATAGTATTGATGCATTTAAAGGGAATCTAGTAAAGTATACGAGGGAGTAGGAATAGATGGTTATGATGATAGATTTAGATGATGAAAGACGGGAAGAGGCTCAATGGAGCATAAATGCCAGCTTGGACTTATTCTGTACCACATATCCCATGTAACCCCAAGCAATGGTCAGGTAATCAGTTCTCCAGTGTTGTTAGTTGAGTGATACATTGGCCAGGAGACCAGGGGGAGTCTTCCTGCTGTTCTTCAAAATAGTGCCATGTGAGGACAGACAGGCCCTGGGTTTAACATTTCATCCTCAGTACTACATTGGGTATCCACAATCTCCTGACTCACAAGATGAAAATGCAACAACCAAACCCCCCAACCAGGATTCACATTTATAGAAATATGACTAGGTCACTCAATCTCATTGTTGTCGACTATTACATATTGATGGACAATACCATTCACGGTGGAAGACACCAGTGGGATGCCAGAGCTCCAGGAGAAGCAGGGGGCAGAGGTGAGTGCAGTGACCATTACTAAGGAGAAGGTTCTGGGGAAACAAAAAGGTCTGAAGGTGGATAAGTCACCTGGACCGGATGTACTACACCCCAGGGTCCTAAAAGAGATAGCTGAGGAAATTGTGGAGGCATTAGTGATGATCTTTCAGGAATCACTGGTGGCAGGAAGGGTCCCAGAGGACTGGAAAGTGGCTAAAGTAACACCACTGTTTAAGAAGGGAGAGAGGCAGAAGACGGGAAATGGTACCAACGACATAGGTAGGAAAAGGGGTGTGGAGGTAATAAACAAGTTTAGGGAGTTAGGCTGGAAGTTGAAAGCCAGGACAGACAGAGTTGTCATCTCTGGTTTGTTGCCGGTGCCACGTGATAGCGAGGCTAGGAATAGGGAGAGAGTGCAGTTGAACACGTGGCTGCAGGAATGGTGTAGGAGGGAGGGCTTCAGGTATTTGGATAATTGGAGCGCATTCTGGGGAAGGTGGGACCTGTACAAGCAGGACGGGTTGCATCTGAACCAGAGGGGCACCAATATCCTGGGAGGGAGGTTTGCTAGTACTCTTCGGGAGGGTTTAAACTAATTTGGCAGGGGAATGGGAACCGGATTTGTAGTCCAGCAACTAAGGTAGCCGATATTCAGGACGCCAAAGCATGTAATGAGGCAGTGGGGAAGGGAACACTGACAAAGGAGAATATTTGCAGGCACGGAGATGGGTTGAAGTGTGTATACTTCAACGCAAGAAGCATCAGGAATAAGGTGGGTGAACTTAAGGCATGGATCGGTACTTGGGACTACGATGTGGTGGCCATCACGGAAACTTGGATAGAAGAGGGGCAGAAATGGTTGTTGGAGGTCCCTGGTTATAGATGTTTCAATAAGATTAGGGAGGGTGGTAAAAGAGGTGGGGGGGTGGCATTATTAATTAGAGATAGTATAACAGCTGCAGAAAGGCAGTTCGAGGAGTATCACCCTATTGAGGTAGTATGGGTTGAAGTCAGAAATAGGAAAGGAGCAGTCACCTTGTTAGGAGTTTTCTATAGGCCCCCCAATAGTAGCAGAGATGTGGAGGAACAGATTGGGAAACAGATTTTGGAAAGGTGCAGAAGTCATAGGGTAGTAGTCATGGGCGACTTTAACTTCCCAAATATTGAGTGGAAACTCTTTAGATCAAATAGTTTGGATGGGGTGGTGTTTGTGCAGTGTGTCCAGGAAGCTTTTCTAACACAGTATGTAGATTGTCCAACCAGAGGAGGGGCAATATTGGATTTGGTACTGGGTAATGAACCAGGGCAAGTGATAGATTTGTTAGTGGGGGAGCATTTTGGAGATAGTGACCACAATTCTGTGACTTTCACTTTAGTAATGGAGAGGGATAGGTACGTGCAACAGGGCAAGGTTTACAATTGGGGGAAGGGTAAATACGATGTTGTCAGACAAGAATTGAAGTGCATAAGTTGGGAACATAGGCTGGCAGGGAAGGACACAAGTGAAATGTGGAACTTGTTCAAGGAACAGGTGCTACGTGTCCTTGATATGTATGTCCCTGTCAGGCAGGGAAGAGATGGTCGAGTGAGGGAACCATGGTTGACAAGAGAGGTTGAATGTCTTGTTAAGAGGAAAAAGGTGACTTATGTAAGGCTGAGGAAACAAGGTTCAGACAGGGCATTGGAGGGATACAAGATAGCCAGGAGGGAACTGAAGAAAGGGATTAGGAGAGCTAAGAGAGGGCATGAACAATCTTTGGCGGGTAGGATCAAGGAAAACCCCAAGGCCTTTTACACATATGTGAGAAATATGAGAATGACTAGAGCGAGGGTAGGTCCGATCAAGGACAGTAGCGGGAGATTGTGTATTGAGTCTGAAGAGATAGGCGAGGTCTTGAATGAGTACTTTTCTTCTGTATTTACAAATGAGAGGGGCGATATTGTTGGAGAGGACAGTGTGAAACAGATTGGTAAGCTCGAGGAAATACTTGTTAGGAAGGAAGATGTGTTGGGCATTTTGAAAAACTTGAGGATAGACAAGTCCCCCGGGCCTGACGGGATATATCCAAGGATTCTATGGGAAGCAAGAGATGAAATTGCAGAGCCGTTGGCAATTATCTTTTCGTCCTCACTGTCAACAGGGGTGGTACCAGGGGATTGGAGAGTGGCGAATGTCGTGCCCCTGTTCAAAAAAGGAACTAGGGACAACCCTGGGAATTACAGGCCAGTTAGTCTTACTTCGGTGGTAGGCAAAGTAATGGAAAGGGTACTGAAGGATAGGATTTCTGAGCATCTGGAAAGACACTGCTTGATTAGGGATAGTCAGCACGGATTTGTGAGGGGTAGGTCTTGCCTTACAAATCTTATTGAATTCTTTGAGGAGGTGACCAAGCATGTGGATGAAGGTAAAGCAGTGGATGTAGTGTACATGGATTTTAGTAAGGCATTTGATAAAGTTCCCCATGGTAGGCTTCTGCACAAAGTAAGGAGGCATGGGATAGTGGGAAATTTGGCCAGTTGGATAACGAACTGGCTAACCGATAGAAGTCAGAGAGTGGTGGTGGATGGCAAATATTCAGCCTGGATCCCAGTAATCAGTGGTGTACCGCAGGGATCAGTTCTGGGTCCTCTGCTGTTTGTGATTTTCATTAATGACTTGGATGAGGGAGTTGAAGGGTGGGTCAGTAAATTTGCAGACGATACGAAGATTGGTGGAGTTGTGGATAGTAAGGAGGGCTGTTGTCGGCTGCAAAGAGACATAGATAGGATGCAGAGCTGGGCTGAGAAGTGGCAGATGGAGTTTAACCCTGAAAAGTGTGAGGTTGTCCATTTTGGAAGGACAAATATGAATGCGGAATACAGGGTTAACGGTAGAGTTCTTGGCATTGTGGAGGAGCAGAGAGACCTTGGGGTCTATGTTCATACATCTTTGAAAGTTGCCACTCAAGTGGATAGAGCTGTGAAGAAGGCCTATGGTGTGCTCGCGTTCATTAACAGAGGGATTGAATTTAAGAGCCGTGAGGTGATGATGCAGCTGTACAAAACTTTGGTAAGGCCACATTTGGAGTACTGTGTACAGTTCTGGTCGCCTCATTTTAGGAAGGATGTGGAAGCTCTGGAAAAGGTGCAAAGAAGATTTACCAGGATGTTACGTGGAATGGAGAGTAGGTCTTACGAGGAAAGGTTGAGGGTGCTAGGCCTTTTCTCATTAGAGCGGAGAAGGATGAGGGGCGACTTGATAGAGGTTTATAAGATGATCAGGGGAATAGATAGAGTAGACAGTCAGAGACTTTTTCCCCAGGTGGAACACACCATTACAAGGGGACATAAATTTAAGGTGAAAGGTGGAAGATATAGGAGGGATATCAGAGGTAGGTTCTTTACCCAGAGAGTAGTGGGGGCATGGAATGCACTGCCTGTGGAAGTAGTTGAGTCGGAAACATTAGTGACCTTCAAGCAGCTGTTGGATAGGTACATGGATTACGGGAAAATGATATAGTGTAGATTTATTTGTTCTTAAGGGCAGCACGGTAGCATTGTGGATAGCACAATTGCTTCACAGATCCATGGTCCCAGGTTCGATTTCGGCTTGGGTCATTGTCTGTGCGGAGTCTGCACGTCCTCCCCGTGTCTGCGTGGGTTTCCTCCGGGTGCTCCGGTTTCCTCCCACAGTCCAAAGATGTGCGGGTTAGGTGAATTGGCCAATGATAAATTGCCCTTAATGTCCAAATTGCCCTTGGTGTTGGGTGGAGGTGTTGAGTTTGGGTAGGGTGCTCTTTCCAAGAGCTGGTGCAGACTCAGGGGGCCGAATGGCCTCCTTCTGCACTGTAGATTCAATGATAATCTATGATTAATCTAGGACAAAGGTTCGGCACAACATCGTGGGCCGAAGGGCCTGTTCTGTGCTGTATTTTCTATGTTCTATGTTCTATAGGCCGGTTAGCCTGACTTTGGTCATTGGTAAGATTTTAGTCTGTTATTAAAGATGAGATCGCAAAGTACTTGGAAGTGCATGGTAAAATAGGACTGAGTCAGCAAGGCTTTGTCAAAGGGAGGACATGTCTGACAAATCTGTTAGAGTTCTTTGAGGAGGTAACAAGCAAGTTAGACAAGGGGGAATCAGTGGTCGTGATTTATTTAGATTTCCAGACGGCCTTTGACAAGGTGCCGCATAGGAGACTGTTTAATAAATTAAAAACCCATGGTGTTAAGGGTAAGATCCTGGCATGGATAGAGGATTGGCTGACTGGCAGAAGGCAGAGAGTGGGGATAAAGGGGTCTTTTTCAGGATGGCAGCCGGTGACTTGTGGTGTGCCTCAGGGGTCGGTGCTGGGACCACAACTTTTCACAATATACATTAATGATCTGGAAGAAGGAACTGAAGGCACTGTTGCTAAGTTTGCAGATGATACAAATATCTGTAGAGGGACAGGTAGTACTGAAGAAGCAAAGGGGCTGCAGAAGGACTTGGACAGGCTAGGAGAGTGGGCAATGAAGTGGCAAATGGAATACAATGTGGAAAAGTGTGAGGTTATGCACTTTGGAAGGAGGAATTTAGGCATAGACTATTTTCTAAATGGGGAAATGCTTTGGAAATCAAAAGCACAAAGGGACTTGGGTGTCCTTGTTCACGATTCTCTTAAGGTTAATGTGCAGGTTCAGTCAGCAGTTAAGAAGGCAAATGCAATGTTAGCATTCATGTCAAGAGGGCTAGAATACAAGACCAGGGATGTGCTTCTGAGGCTGTATAAGGCTCTGGTCAGACCCCATTTGGAATATTGTGAGCAGTTTGGGCCCCGTATCTAAGGAAGGATGTGCTGGCCTTGGAAAGGGTCCAGAGGAGATTCACAAGAATGATCCCTGGAATGAAGCAATTGTCGTATGAGGAATGTTTGAGGACTCTGGGTCTGTACTCATTGGAGTTTAGAAGGATGAGAGGGGATCTTATTGAAACTTACAAGGTACTGCAAGGCCTGGATAGAGTGGACGTGGAGAAGATGTTTCCACTTGTAGGAAAAACTAGAACCAGAGGACACCATCTCAGACTAAAGGGACGATCCTTTAAAACAGAGATGAGGAGGAATTTCTCCAGCCAGAGGGTGGTGGATCTGTGGAACTCTTTGCCGCAGAAGGCTGTGGAGGCCAATTCACTGAGTGTCTTTAAGACAGAGATAGATAGGTTCATGATTAATAAGGGGATCAGGGGTTATGGGGAGAAGGCAGGAGAATGGGGATGAGAAAATATCAGCCATGATTGAATGGCGGAACAGACTCGATGGGTCGAGTGGCTTATTTCTGCTCCTATGTCTTATGGTCTTATGGTCTTGAAGATCTGTTCAATGTTCCCATAAATCATTGTGTTAGTTTCTATAGGTCCTACTTGATCTTATGTTCCAATTCTGTTTCATTTCAGGCTTTAACCAAAAGAGGCACCAAGAGACAGTCTGGTGAAATAAGTTAGGAAACTTTACTAAGTTATAAGTTCATACTTATCAAGCAGGGCAGCAATTAACGGGCGTACTACAGCTCTTGTTTTCCGGTTCGGCTTAGGGCAGTAGGTGACACTTGACTTCCGTTCTCTCCCCATAATGTCTGTGGGTCTTCTGCTTCCCCATGGACAGCAGGCACTACAAACGTCACTTTCAAACTTGGTGTGCACTTTGCTCACTGAAAGCTGCTGTGTATTAACCCTTTCCAAGCCACAACCCACAGCATGATCATCTATGATTGGTCTGGACGGGCATGATCAGTTTCCAAATGGTTTCTTGAGGGTGATGGTCATCTATTTGATGTGTTAGGCAGGTAGGTTTGATGTGGACTGCACTCGATGCAGGGAAGCTAGAAACAGACGTCTAACACTGGAGAAGATCCAACACTGTTTTATTCAACGATAGAACTGATATACATATTCAGCTGTGGGTCGACACTATACTGAACTGACTGGAGACCTTGTAATAGCCTGACCAGACTTACTAGCTACCGCATGGTGTTTGCACTTGCTAGCTCGTGGACTCTGACTGTCTCAGTGGCTGGGTCCCGAGAGAGCGGGAAACCTAGTGCCCTCTGGCTTTATAGTGGTGGTGTCCTGTCTGGTGATTGGCTGCACTGTGTTGTGTGCTTACTGGTCATCCTGTATGTCAATCACTGCCTGTCTGCATCTCATTATATACATGAGTGGATATTATGACATCTCCCCCCCTTTTTTTTTAGATAAATAAATACTAAGGTGTGCGTGCGTATATATATGTCTGAATTTGTACAAAAGATGTCTAAATGAACATATATACATAGGAAGGTGTTGATAGTGCAGATACATGGCGAACGAAACAATATTTACAGAGGTTAAATCGATGAAGTCACAAAATGTACAAAAGTTCAGTCTACAGATTCAGTCTTTGTGGTGGGCGACGAATTCTTGTCAATCGCCGCAGAGGTGGATCTGGAGCCGCCTGCACGTGGATAGGCGGGATTGCTGCCATCGCGGTGGTCACATGGGCCGGCAGGATTGCTGGTAGATCGGTGGCCTCGTGGCAGGGTACGTCCGGAGGAAGCATCGTAGGCGGCGGGGCACTTCGGTCAGGTAGCAGGCGTGGAACTCTTTGCAATGCCCGTCTGTTGCGCTGTAGCAGGGAGCCATCAGCCATGGGGACAAGGAACGATCTTGAGGCCACTTGTTTGATCACAACAGCTGTGGCTGACCAACCGCCCTCAGGCAACTGGACATGAACATGATCAGTTGGGGCCAGCTCGGGTAGATACGTGGCATGAGCATCATATGTGGCCTTCTGTTGGGCCCGTGACTGCTGCATTTTATGTAAGACCGTGAGGTGGTGAAAGTCTGGGACATGGATGGCTGGAACATTGGTCCTCAGAGTGCAATTCATGAGCATCTGCGCTGGAGACAACCCTGTGGACAGTGGGGTTGCCCTGTATGCCAGCATCGCCAGGTTGAAGTAGGAGCCTGATTCTGCAGCTTTGCACAACAACCGCTTTACAATATGGACCCCTTTCCCGGCCTTCCCGTTTGACTGCGGGTAGTGGGGACTGGAGGTTACGTGACAGAAGTTGTAGGACTGTGCAAAATCAGACCATTCCTGACTGTAAAAGCAAGGACCGTTGTCGCTCATTACCGTGAGCGGAATCCCATGCCTGGCGAACGTTTCTTTGCAGGCTTTGATTACCGACTTTGATGTGAGGTTGGACAGTTTCACCACTTCTGGATAACTGGAGAAGTAGTCGACCAGCGGTACGTAGTCACGCCCCTTGGCGTGGAAAAGGTCTACACCGACTTTGGACCATGGAGAGGTCACAATCTCATGCTGTTGCAGCGTTTCCTTGGGTTGAGCTGGTTGAAACTTCTGACAGGTAGGGCAGTTGAGGACTGTGTCGGCAATGTCCTGGCTGATGCCCGGCCAATAGACCGCCTCCCGAGCTCTGCGTCGGCATTTCTCGACCCCAAGGTGACCCTCGTGGATTTGGCCCAGCATCATACCCCGCATGCTCTGAGGAATTACGATCCTGTCGAGTTTCAGAAGGATTCCCTCCACCATCGTCAGGTTGTCTTTTACGTTATAGAACTGGGGACATTGTCTCTTCTGCCAGCCATTGCTGAGGTGCTGCATCACGCGCTGCAGCAGAGGATCCTTGGCTGTCTCCTCACGAATTTGGACCACCCGTTCGTCGGAGGCCGGAAGGTTGGTGGCAGATGAAGCCACTTTGTTCACACGGTGTGGTAATGGACCTGGATAGGGCATCTGCAACGATCAGCTCTTTGCCTGGTGTGTATACAAGTTCGAAGTCGTAGCGGCATAGCTTAATAAGAATTCCCTGTAACCGAGGTGTCATGTCATTTAAATCCTTCTGGATTATATCGACTAGAGGCCTGTGGTCTGTTTCTACCGTGAATTTTGGCAGGCCGTAAATGTAGTTGTGAAACTTGACTATCCCTGTCAGGAGGCCCAGACACTCCTTCTCTATCTGAGTGTACCATTACTCAGTAGGCGTCATGGCCCTGGAGGTATACGCCACTGGAGCCCAGGACGCGGAGTCATCCCGCTGAAGGAGCACCGCCCCAATGCCGTCCTGGCTTGCATCAGTCGATATCTTGGTTTCCTTGGTTGGGTCGAAGAATGCAAGAACCGGGGCTGTGGTGAGCTTTGCTTTCAGCTCACGCCATTCCTCTTCATGCATGGGGAGCCACTGGAATTCCGTCGACTTCTTGACGAGATGGCGGAGGGCCGTGGTGTAGGATGCCATATTGGGAATGAATTTCCCGAGGATGTTGACCATCCCGAGGAAGCGGAGGACCGCCTTCTTGTCCTCCGGGGTCTTCATGGCGTTGGTCGCCGAGACCTTGTCGGCATCTGGCCGCACGCCTTGCTGCGGGATGTGGTCACCCAGGAACTTAATATCCGATTGACCAAATGAGCACTTGGCCCTGTTGAGCTGGAGACCATGTTCATGAATTCTCTGGAATACCTTCTTGAGGCGAGCGATGTGTTCCTGGGGCGTTGTGGACCAGATAATTACGTCATCAACGTATACTCGCACCCCCTCGATGCCCTCCATCATCTGCTCCATGATGCGGTGAAATACTTCAGAGGCAGATATGATCCCAAAAGGCATCCGGTTGTAGCAGTACCGACCAAACGGGGTGTTGAACGTGCACAGCTTGCGACTGGACGCATCCAGTTGTATTTGTCAAAAACCCTGAGTAAAGATTTTGGCATGAGCCATCTCACTGGTCAACTCTTCACGTTTTGGTATCGGGTAATGCTCCCTCATGATGTTGCGGTTTAGATCCTTAGGGTCAATGCAAATGCGAAGCTCCCCTGACGGTTTCTTGACGCAGACCATGGAGCTGATCCAGTCTGTGGGCTCTGTGACCTTCGATATGATGCCCTGGTCTTGGAGGTCCTGTAATTGCTTCTTCAAACAATCCTTGAGGGGCGCCGACACCCGGCGAGGTGCATGAATTACTGGGGTGGCGTTCGGCTTGAGCAGGATTTTATATCGATATGGGAGCGTGCCCATTCCATCGAATACGCTATGGTACTGCGTGATAATGTCATCTAGTTTCCATCAGGCGAGGCCATTGCCGATGATGATGACATGGTGTGGACTCGCTGAACCAGGTTCAGGAGCTTGCAGGCACGAGCACCGAGCAGGGACGCTCTGTCAGGCCTGACGATTTCAAACCGCAGTGTTGCCTTGATCGCCTTGTTGGATACCCCTAGTTGACAGGAGCCACTGGCAGCTATGGCATTGCCATTGTAGTCAAGGAGCTGGCAGGCCAGTGGAAGAATGCTCGGTCTGGCGCGGAAGGTGTCGAGGTCGGACTTTGAGATGAGGTTCGCTGATGCGCCGGTGTCCAGTTTAAATCGGATGCGAGCCTTGTTAACTGTGAGGACAGCACACCATTCGTTGTTGGGATCCATACTGAGGATCGAGAGGCGTTTCGCCATTGTGGTGGAAGGCAGCGCATGTGTAGATATGATGCCCACCTGGTATGGGGACTTGAGGCACTCAGCATCAGGGTCTGTTGGGCTGTCGGGATCGGAATCTGGCATGCCTTGTTGTATTGAGCGGACACTTCTGCGCCGCACCTGGGATCGCTGGCTGCTGAGCGGTGGAGCAGATCTGCAAAGGGCTGCGTAGTGGCCAAGCTTTCCACACTGTAGACACCGGCGTCCTTTTGCCGGACATTGGTGCTTTAAATGGGTGGAGCCACAATTCGGACATGTCATGACACCGACGTCAGCGCGTTCCGTGTGCCATCGCACATGCGCAGTGCGGTCGGTCGATGTACGCACCTGCGCAGTCGGGGTGTCGGGCTCGTCATCTATTCGGTCGTGGCGCGCATGCGCAGGGACCCGGGAAAAGCGCGCGAAACGGCCACTCTCCTCGATGCTCAGGCCCTGCATTTGTGCAATGGCCTGCACCCGTTCTGCCTCGTGGGAGGCCAGCTTCGCAGTTTCTGCCGCCCTGATGTGGGAGTAACGATTCTTCGCATGCTCATGGACAACGCACGTCTCGATAGCAACAGAGAGGGTCAACTGTGTGACTTTCAGGAGCTGCTGCCGAAGGGAGTCGGAGTGGACCCTGAAAACGATCTGATCCCGGGTCATGGAATCAGCCGTCGAGTCATAGTTACATGACTGCGCTAGGATACGGAGATGGGTGACGAAGGACTGAAAAGGTTCATCCTTACCCTGAAGCATCTGCTGGAAAACGTGCCGTTCAAAGCTCTCATTCACCTCAATGTCGCAGTGGCTGTCAAACTTCAACAGGACTGTTTTGAATTTTGTTTTGTCTTCGCCGTCGGCGAACGTAAGGGAGTTGTAGATGTGGATGGAGTGGTCCTCCGCGGTGGAGAGAAATAGTGCGATCTTCCTGGCATCCAATACTGCTTCGAGGTCGGAGGCCTCGATGTACAAGAGGAACTTTTGCTTGAAGATTTTCCAACTGGCGCCGAGGTTGCCGGAGATGCGGAGCTGCGGAAGAGGCTGGATGTTTTCCATGTCACCGGATGGCTGCTTGCTGGTCAATGCTGATTCACTTGAGGTAGGTCTGTCAAGATCAGTATCACTCTGGTACCATGATGTCTTAGGCAGGTCGGTTCGATGTGGACTGCACTTGATGCAGGGAAGCTAGAAACAGACGTCTAACACTGGAGAAGATCCAACACTGTTTTACTCAACGCTAGAACTGATATACATATTCAGCTGTGGGTCGACACTATACTGAACTGACTGGAGACCTTGTAGTAGCCTGACCAGACTTACTAGCTACCGCATGGTGTTTGCAATGTGCTAGCACGTGGACTCTGACTGTCTCAGTGGCTGGGTCCAGAGAGAGCGGGAAACCTAGTGCCCTCTGGCTTTATAGTGGTAGTGTCCTGTCTGGTGATTGGCTGCACTGTGCTGTGTGCTTACTGGTCATCCTGTATGTCAATCACTGCCTGTCTGCATCTCATTATATACATGAGTGGATATTATGACACTGTTGATATAATTTCCCATAGTCCTGTGCCTGGTCCTCTAAGTTGTCAATTACTTCGGGACCAGCTGTCGCATTAAAGCTTGTTTCTATCACCTCTTGCTCAGATCAAAATATGTTTTGTGGCATCTTCCTTGCCCTTTGTTTAGGATGAAGTATGTTGGCTCATCCTTATGAATAGTGCCTTGAGCACATTGTCGCAGGATTTGTTTAATTGGTGTAAGCTCCTCATTAAATCAAATCCTTTTCAGTCGGTTTTACAGGCCCTGTCCATTACTCTGTAGGTGTTGGGGCTTGGGCTGAGTCACTTCAATGTTAGAACAAAGAATGAAGTGGTAAAGTTGCTTACAATGTAAACTTATATATATCTAATACAGGAAGTTACAATGCAAGTTGTAAAATCAGTAAAGTCACCATAGTCCTAGATGACCATTGACTGTTTTCCCCTTTGACAGGGAGAGCTGACTGGATGGTGATGTAACCTGAGGGTCACCACATCTCAGGCGAAGGGCAAGGTTGAGAAGGCAGAGCCTTCAGAATAACTTCAGTCCATACGGGGATTGAACCCATTCGGTTGGCCTCGTTCTACATCAGAAGTCAGCTGTCCAACCAACTGAGCTAAACTGTCTACAAAACGTCTTGTGAGCTGCACTCAGAACCCTGATGGGTCACATTAAGGGGAGGGAATAGTGGTATTATCGCTGGACTACTAATCCAGAGATGCAGGCTAAAGCTCTGGTGCCTTGTAAACCATGACTATTACATTGGCAACATTGTAACTTGCAGTGTCCAGTTAGCTTAGGTGCAACAGCTGTGGCCCTTGATTGTTTGACCCTCCTTCCTTTTCAGAGGATCAGATGGCCATGAAGACCAACTGTGCTGCAGCACCAAGACTTAATGGATTCTCACCTGAATGCACACCATTAGTAAAGGAGCAAAGCTCATTCATTGTGCATTAGACCCTTGAATCCATTACTCAGCCAAGCCCTGTCCCCTGTGGCTTGAGCCCTTTTAATTTGCCCACAATAGTTGTGCTGAAGTCCTCCCACATGCCTGAGGCCCATCCCACATCATTTATTTCATACTTGATTTTCCAACTTTGTCACTGAAAACAATCATGATGCTCATTAAGATTTGTGAGTGCAAGGGCAGCACGGTGATGCAGTGGTTAGCACTGCTGCCTCACGGCAATGAGGACCCGGGTTCAAACCCGGCCTCGGGTCACTGTCCGTGTGGAGTTTGCACATTCTCCCCGTGATGCGTGGGTACCACCCCCACACCCCAAAGATGTGCCGGGTCGCTGAATTGGCCACACTAAATTGGCCCTTAACATCTCCTCCAACCACCCACCAAGTTCCTTTCATCTTCCTCCATACTCCCCCTCCTAATTCCCATTCCTCCCGTAACTGTCTATGCTACCTTTGACCCCATATTATATATATTGATATTCTCTCCCCTGATCCCTTTCAATGTTGATGTCCCCCATGCTCTTTGTTGGTCTGATCCTTCCTTTTCTTGAGGCCACATGCACTTTTTGAGACCTCCCCATGACACCTTTCAATACCCCTTCATAACTTTTCAGATGCCAATTTACAGAATCCAGATGCCCCTCTTGAATGTTACTGTATGCTCTGTTCCCCAGTGCCATGTTTCAAACTCAGAGGACTCCTGAGCTCACGGACCTACAAGGCATCCCCCACATGATTGTCACTGTCCAGAGAGCCCTTCCCTCAGCCCAATGGTGGCATGGTGGCACAGTGCCTCACAGCACCAATGATCCAGGTTCGATTCCGGCCTTGGGTGACTGTTTGTACGGAGAACGTACGCCCTCCCCGTGTCTGCGTATGCTCCCTCCGGCCGCTCCAGTTTCCTTCCACAGTCCAAAGATGTGCACGTTAGGCGGGGTAATGGGGTTACAGGGATAGGGTGGGCCTAGGTAGGGTGCTCTTTCGGAGGGTTGGTGCAGACCCGATGGGCCGAATGGTCTCATTTTGCACTGTAGGGAATCTGTGGCTTCTAAAACCAGAACGAAGATATCCATATCTCTGAAATGTGTCCCTGAAGGCATGTCCTCAGCCTCAGGGCAGTCTCTCAAACTTCCCTGGACGTTTCTTTTGAACTTTACCCCTGCACAGTCTTTCATCCGTCCACAGACAGTCTTTTAACTTTTGCTCCAAGTCAGTCCTTCACTATTCCCCTCTGTTCCTTTCCCCTCTCCCCCGCAATTCCTGCCTCTGTCTCCCTCTGCCCCTTTGGTTGTGCCTCCCGTGCTCAGTCTTGTGTGACAGGCACCCGATGTATAGCAGTGATAGTATGAAAAGAAGGCAAAAGCAGTGACTACTGACCTTTAAGTTGTGGATGAATTGAAACTCTCCGGGTGCACCACTTGTATAGAGTCGTAAAATAGAGCAATTGAATTATCTGTGGTTGGGCACTTAATTTGGCAGGGTAACGTATTTCTGATGAGTTTAATGAACATTTGTGAAATTCTTTTAAAAAAAAATTTGAGTACCCAATTGATTTTTTCCAATAAGGGGCAATTTAGCGTGGCCAATCCACCTAGCCTCCACATCTTTGCGTTGTGGGGGTGAAACCCACGCAACATAGGGAGAATGTGCAAACTCCACACGGACAGTGACCCAGAGCCGGGATCGAACCTAGGACCTCGGCGCTGTGAGGCGGCAGTGCTATCCACTGTGCCACCGTGCTGCCCTCATTTGTGAGATTCTAATGAATGCAAATGGAGTTCCTGATATTGTTCAGTGGAAAGTATATCTGCCTTTTACCTGCCTTGAACGTTGGGAGAACAAAATTCCGTACTGATTTTTAAATTCACACCAAATTAAGTGCCCTCTGCCCACCACGATTCCAACAGCTGTCAGGAGTGGAAAATTCTACCCGTAGGGTGGTAGAGGGGTACAGGGAGTGAATGCAAAGCTTGGGGCCGAGGTAACTGAAGGCAAGACTGCCAGCAGTGTTGCGAATGAAAATGGATAAACAAGGAGTTTCTCAGGGTAGTGTCCTAGACCCAACAACCTTCAGCTGCTTCATCAATGACCTTTCTACCATCATAAAGCCAGAAGTGGGGATGTTTGACTGATGATTTTTTGACTCCTCACATAATGAAGCAGTCTATATCCAAATGCAATGAGATCTGGACAACATTTAGGCTTGGTTTGATGAGTAGCAAGTAATTTTATGCCACACTTGTGCCATCTCCAAAAAGAAAGAATCTAACCACCTCCCCTTGACATTCAATGGCATTACCATTGCTGAATCCCCCACTATCAACATCCTGGGGAGAGCCACTCATTTGGCTCGCCAGATAAATATTGGGGCTACAAAAGTAGGTCAGAGAGTGGAATCTTTGCAGAGAGTAACTCACCTCCTGACTCCCCAAAGCCTGTCCACGATCGACAAAACACAAGCCAGGAGTGTGATGGAATACTTCCTCGAATGAGCGCAGCTCCAACAACACTCAAGAAGCTCAACACCATCCAGGACAAAACAACCTGCTTGATTGGCACCCTAACCCCCACCTTCAACATCCACTCCCCCCACCACTGAAACACAGTAGCAGCTGTGTGTACCATCTACAAGATTCATTGCAGCAAGTTACCAAGGCTCCTTTGATGGCACCTTCCAAACTTGTGACCTCTATCAACTAGAAGCACATGCATAGGAACATGCATAGGAACACCACCACCTGCAAGTTCTCCTCCAAGCCACACACCACCCTGACTTGGAAAAATGTCAACCATTCCTTCAGTGTTGTTGGATCAAAATCATGGAACTCCCTCCCTATCAGCACTGTGGGTGTTCCTACACTACATAGACTGCAGTGGGTTAAGAAGATGGCTTATCACCACTTCCTCAGAGGGCAATTAGGGATGGGCAGCAAATGCTGGCCTAGCCATCCTGTGAAAGAATTTTTTAAAAAATTGGTAGGTCATAAAAATCACTGGCACACTTGATTTCCTGATATCTAATCCAACTAGCAAGGTGTCCTGGCAGGAGTATCCAATCAGTGAAATCATCGAGTAGGATTTTTGGACAGGATATGGAAACCAGCCAATACTTCATGCCAGATAGCTCACGCTCGGCAACAAGAACCAAAAGGAGTTGGCTCAAGTAATTAGCATTTTTTAACAGTAGGATTTTAATGTTTACCTTGCAACAATAAAAAATAACTTTGTTTTGTAAAATGCCCTTGAGTAAATCCATAGCTAACTGCCCGAGCAGGTACATTCAACAATAAACCTGCCAATTACAGCAGAATTAAAATAATCCCAATGCTGAGCAAGAAACAGTTGAATTACTCCCTGGTGCCCCTCGGCAGCTATAATAAGGTCACCAATGAAGCTTCGAGCCTGCTAGTAATTCCATGGGTTTATCCTGCACGGCATAGACTGCAGTGGGTCAAGAAGATGGTATATCCATCTAACTCTGTCAGTCTTCTGGGTTCAGTCCCCTGCCTGTGTGGAGAAATCTGGTCAAATCTGATCTATGACCGGGATTTTCTGCTCTGGGCCTAAGTCCTGCAGTGGGGGCAGGATGCCGGAGCATTTCCCTCTGTGGAGCCCAGTGGGAAATCGTGCCAAATTGCGGGATGCTGGGCTCACTAATTATGAACTTTGGGTTTCCTGGTGTTTTACGTGGTGGAGCGGGCAAGGTGACCCACGCCCCCCCCATCATATCCAGTCACCATATTTAAAAGGTGCCTGGACAGCTGCTGCTCTTTTTAAAAAAAATTATTTTATTACCAACACGTATCAGAACAGGTTACAACACATCAACACCCTAGGAAACATACTTCAATCAACTATAAAGTACAAACTTTTCCCCCTTATTCACCCCCCCCCCACTCCCCGCCACCCGCGACGAACAGCCCCTCAATACGGTCACAAAGTCCTGAGGTTGCAAAAGGTGCTATATAAATGCATTTTTCCTTCCTTTAATGAAATGAAAATCGCTTATTGCCACAAGTAGGCTTCAAATGAAGTTACTGTGAAAAGCCCCTAGTCGCCACATTCCGGCGCCTGTTCGGGGAGGCTGGTAGGAGAATTGAACCCGCACTGCTGGCTTGCCTTGGTCTGCTTTCAAAGCCAGCGATTTAGCCCTATGCTAAACCAGCCCCTCATTTATCATTGCGGTGGGACCCAATGATTCCAGACCATAACCTCGCCCCTCCAGCTCCACACTAACTAACTGTGACAAAAAACAGAACTTCCAATAAGTCTTCTCACAGTTTGAGTCTCTCTGCTCTGAGTGGGTGGTGAGAAAATAATCCCGAATGTGATGATCTACTGTACAACACAATTTCTATGTATGTAGATATTTGTGTGAGTATGTATGTGTTGGAGTGCATATCTGCATGAATGTGTGTGAACATTTGTTTGTGTATATGGATGTGAGCGTGTGCATATGTGGCCTGTTTAGCTCAGTTGTCTGGACAGCTGGTTCATGATGCAGAGCAAGACAAACAGCACGGGTTCAATTCCTGTACTGGCTGAGGTTATTCATGAACATTATACATGAGGTTATTCAAGGCTTCTCGACCTTGGCCCCTTGCCTGAAGTGTTGCAATCCTCAGGTTAAATCGCCACTGTTCAGCTCTCCCCCCCTCAAAACAAAAAGCAACCTATGGCCATCTGCGACTATGGTGACTTTACTTCATGTGATTGTGTATAAATGCATTCTGTGTTCCATCAAGCCAATTATTGTATGGTAACTTTAGCTGCTTAAGATAAGTGTTCCACTTTGACTTAGAAGTTTAAAGTCGCAATCACTTAGTTCAGTTTCGAGTAAATTTGGAATATTTGGATCACCAACCTAGATATCCAAGAGAAAGAAAGAACGTGCTGTCATGTCTCAACCTGCAGTTTGTTGAAGTTTCTGCTTGTTTTGGTTGGTATGAAGTTTTCTGTAGAACAGACATGGTAGTTGACTGGGAACACTGTTGCCTTCCTGCACGAACATCTCCTTGTTTGTACCTGGCTAAGTTCACCCTGAAAAGCATTCGAAGGAATAACCTCCCGCGTGCCTACAAACCGCCGAGACCCCTGCAGCCCCTTCGATTCTGGTTTCCTTTACATCCTTCATTTTTACTGCTCCACTATTGGAAGCTGTACTTTCAGTCTCTCGACCCTAAGCTCTCGAATTCACTCTTTAAAACTCTCCTTCTCCCTACTACTTTCTTCCCCGACCTTTTTTACTTCTGTTTTCTCCTTTAAATTGCTCTTTGATGCCTACCTGTTTGACTAGGTTTTGGCCACCTGTCCTTTTTTCTTAAATTTAGAGTACCCAATTATTTTTTTCCAGTTAAGGGGCAATTTAGTGTGGCCAATCCATCTAACCAGCACATCTTTAGGTTGTGGGGGTGAAACCCACGCAGACACAGGGTGAATGTGCAAACTCCACACGGACAGTGACCCAGGGCCAGGATTCGACCTGTGTCCTCAGCGCCACAGTCCCAGTGCTAACCACTGCACCGCCCGTCCTAATGTGGCCCAGTGTCAAATACTTTCTGATAACACTCATGTGAAGCAGCTCAGAATGGTTTCCCATGTTAAAGGCACTATATGGGAGTTGCTATTATTGTTGTTGTGAAAACAGTGCCGGATGATATGGGCCGGGATTCTCCGAGCCTCTGTGCCGAAATGGCGCTCGGAGGGGGGGGGGGGGGGGGGGGGGGGGGAGAACGAGGCCTCAGACCCATGATCGGGTCCGACGCTGGGACGTGACTCTCCGGCGATCGGAGAATCGGCGGCGTCGTGCACACGCGGTCGATGCAGCGGCGGTCGAGGGCCGTTGAAAGAAGCCCTCGCGGTGATTCTCTGCGGTCAACTGGCCGAGTTCCTGCCGGTGTGGTTCATGTGTGGTTCCACCCGGTGGGAGCTCAGCGTCGCGGCTGCGGTGGCCGCCCTGGTGGGGGGCAGGGGGATCAGTCTCCGGGTGGGGGGGGGGGGCCTCCATGACGGCCAAGCCTGCGATCAGGGGTCACCATTCTCAGGAGGCCTACCTTCTTCCGCACCGGCCTGCTGCGTGGCTCCGCCATGTTGTGCAGCACGCAAATGGCCGCCGCGTGCATGCACGATCCCACGGCGAGCAGTGCAGGGCCGCGTACGGCAGCAGGAGCAGCACGGAGCACTCCGGACCCCCTGCAGGCTACAGAATCACTGGACCAAGAGGCCCGTTGACGCCGGTGTGAACCGCTCCGGTGTTTACGCCGGCGTCAACACTTAGCTGCATTTTAGAGAATCCCGGCCATGGTCTCCACATCCTACACAGTTGTCGTGTTGCTTGAACCACATCTTCGTGTTGGGCAGGTAGATTAGTGCTGATAGTTTCTTCTCATTTTAGTGTGGTTTAAACGGGATGAACTGAAATATCTATGGCCTTGTGGAGCCATTCTGGGGGGGAGGGTTTCATTGATGTGTAACTCCACGTTTTGAGCTCACACCTGCAGTAGGGTGAAGCAGAAAGTGATACAGCAGCTCACACACTTACATGCTTTTAATAAATTGGTACAGAAGCATGATAGTCATGCTACTAGGCTCGCCCTCCAGAGGCCAAGGATAATAATCTTAAGGTTCAAATCACACCTGGGCAGTTGGGGAATTTAAGTTCAGTTAGTTAAATAAATCATGAATGAAAAGCAAATGTCAGTAATTGTGACCAACTATTACATTATCATCAAAACACATCCAGTTCAGTATATGTCCTTCAGGGCAAGGAAATCTGCCATCCTTACCTGGTCTGCCCTACATGTGACTCCAGATCTATCACAGTGTGGTTAACTCTAGAATGGGGGACCTGTTCATCGACAGGACGTTTGCGAGCCTACGGGCACTGGAGGAGAAGTTCGAGTTACCCCCGGGAAATGCCTTTAGATATATGCAGGTGAGGGCTTTTGTGAGGCGACAGGTGAGGGAATTCCCGTTGCTCCCGGCACAAGAAGTTCAGAATAGGGTGATCTCGGGTGTATGGGTCGGGGAGGGCAAGGTGTCGGAAATACACCAGGAGTTGAAAGAAGAGGGGGAAGCGCTGGTAGAAGAGTTGAAGGGTAAATGGGAGGAGGAGCTGGGGGAGGAGATCGAGGAAGGTCTGTGGGCTGATGCCCTAGGTCGGGTTAATTCCTCCTCCTCGTGTGCCAGGCTCAGCCTGATACAATTTAAGGTGGTCCACAGAGCGCACTTGACAGGGGCGAGGTTGAGTAGGTTCTTTGGGGTAGAGGACAGATGTGGAAGCTGTTCAGGGAGTGCGGCGAACCATGTCCATATGTTTTGGTCATGCCCGGCACTGGAGGGGTTCTGGAGAGGATTGGCGGGAGAAATATCTGAGGTGGTGAAAGTCCGGGTCAAGCCAAGCTGGGGGCTAGCAATATTTGGAGTAATGGACGAGCCGGGAGTGCAGGAGGCGAAAGAGGCCGGCATTCTGGCCTTTGCGTCCCTAGTAGCCCGGCGAAGGATCTTGCTAATGTGGAAGGAGGCAAAGCCCCCCAGCCTGGAGGCCTGGATAAATGATATGGCTGGGTTCATAAAGTTGGAGAGGATTAAGTTCGCCTTGAGAGGGTCTGCGCAGGGGTTCAACAGGCAGTGGCAACCGTTCCTAGACTATCTCGCGGAGCGTTAGAGGAAGGTCGGTCAGCAGCAGCAGCAACCTTGGGGGGGGGGCGTCCTGGGACGGGGGGGGGGAGGGGGTGGAGGGGACTGCCTGGGAGGGTGGATGAGCAAGAGATAACATGAAGGGTTGGGGAAACTGGCACGTACGGGTGAGGGCCAGTGTACAAAGCTGTGTAAATATATCATTTTGCCATGTACATATCTTGCTCTGCGCGATTTCTCGTTTTTTTTTGTTACGAGGGGGGGGTTATTGTTTGTAAGGGAGAAAAATTGTGTTAAAAAACTTTCATAAATATATTTTAAAAAAAAACAACTCTTCATTGTCCTCTGAATTGGCCTAGCAAATCACTCAGAAGTGTCGTACACCTGGGCATGAAGTTTCTGCCCGTTGGGTGTTCACAATCGGACGCAAAATGCGCTCCCTGCCGCGGTCGACCCCGGCACGCCAGCTGGCTAAATAACAGCCTGCCGGTGTGAAACGAGCTGTAAAAGGCAGGCACTAGCAGGAAGGGCAGAGGGAGCGCAGCTGCTGAGAAAAGGGAGGGTGTGGACTAGCGCTTCCAACATACTCCCTCACGGGGACAGCCACCGAGGAGCTGTCTCAGGGAGCTGCCTAAACCGTGAAAAATAAATATCAGTGGAAAGACTTGGCCACAAGTGCCTTGGCAGCACAATCCTACACAGACCTCAGTCCCCAGATACATTTGTTAATTTTATTTGAGCCCTGGGGCTGGATTCTCCGTGACGTTGCGCCAAAATCGCAAAACGTGTGGAGAATCGGCTCCGGCGCCGAAATTGGTCTTGACGCCGGATTTGCTGCGATTTGGAATTGTCCGGACTCCCCAACTCGACTAAACCGCGCGGTCCGGAAGTACAGAACACATCTCATTATCAGTCCTGACGACCGATTCTTCGGGGCCTCAGCGATTCTGCGCCTCGGATGGGCCGATTTCCCGACGTAGTGTTTCTAACCACCTATAAAAATTTGTGAAGCCGGCGTGCTGGCTGAGGTGGCTGCGAGAGGAGGTCGGATATGGTGTAGGGGGACTGCGGGCTCCCGTATCGGACACCGGCCGTGCTTTCTGCGGGGGGTCCTGCCAAGGCCGGGGGAGGGGCGGGGAAGTGGGGGGGACAGGCTGAGCAGCCGGGGAGCCTCCGACATGACAAGGCGGTGCCCATTCACCAAGCCCCATTATGGGGGCCATCTTGTTGGCCACCCAACCCGGCCCCTGGGTGGGTGGCAACGCCCTCCCCAGCCACCCCACTCAACTCGTGTCTGTGGGGGACCACCCAAGGCCACACTGACGGCAGCCTCCAGTAAGGGCGGTGCCATGAAACGGTGGCCCTGGCAGCAGGGACGGGCGCCAGGACCAGGGGCACCGATGAGGCCAGGGTGGGGGATATGCGTGGCTGCGGCGCATGGTGCCAACCGGGGCCACCATGTAGCCCAGGGCACCTGGTTGTGCACGGGTGTATGCGCCAAGATAACATGTTATCCGTGCAGAAACACCCCCTGCAGATAATCATGTTCAGGCATCAACCTGCGATGTTGGCCGCGTGGTGGAGGCCGCTGCCCTGCATGCAGCCCTGTGGCAGCGGGGACGGCTCAGAGAGGAGGCGGATGCTGCAGCAGAGGAGCGGGCTGCAGAGGGGCAGGTGGCAGCCTCTCAGGCTGGAGGGCTGCCCAACCCACAGATCGAGGAGGGGGAGTAGGAGAAGGAGGAGGAGGTGGTGGTGGTGCCAAGGAGGCGCCGGATGAGGCCACGCGTATACCGCGACCGCATGTCCTTTGATGTATTCCCGGATCGAGCCTGCAGGAGGAGACTGCGGGTGAGTAGGGAGATTGTCCGACACATTTGCCACATGATAGCACATCTGGCACCGCAGGGAAGTAGGGGATGACACTGTACCCGGTGGCCGTCAAGGTGACGATGGGGCTGAATTTCTATGCGACGGGGTCTTTCCAGTCGGCGAGTGGGGACCTGTCCGGCATCGCACAGGCATTGACGCACAGGTGCATTCGTGTCTTCACCGACGCCCTGTACGTCCTTGTGGACCGGTACACCCAGTACCCTGTGGACTGTGACCAGGATGCCCGGGCAGCAGGGTTCACTGCCGTCGCCGGGATGCCCCGGGTCGAGGAGGTAATCGATGGGGTGCATGTCGCCTTAGGGCCACCGGTGGATAACAGGCCGCTGTTCACGAACGTTCAGGTGGTCTGTGACTACCAGATGAGGATGCTGCACGTCTGCGCCCGATACCCGGGCAGTGTACATGACTCGTTTGTTTTGGCACAATCTGTGATCCCCGACATGTTCGAGGGATGTCCCCCCCCGGCTCCGGGCCTGGTTGCTGGGCGACAGGAGTTACGCGTGTGGTTGTGGCTGATGACGCCTATAAGGAGGCCACAGACCGACGCAGAGACCCGCCACAATGATGCCCATTGTGAGGCCAGGTGTGTGGTCGAGAGGTTCTATGGGGTCCTGAAAATGCGTTTCAGGTGCCTGGACCATTCTGGCTGGGCCCTCCAGTACGAGGCCAGGAGGGTCGGCCGCATCATTGTGGTCTGCTGCATCCTCCACAATGCAGCCCAGCTGAGGCGTGATGTGCTGGAGAAGGATGAGGAGCAAGGGCAGGCCTCGTCAGACGAGGAGGATGAGGGGGAAGGGATAATGAGCAGGACATGGGGGCTGGCCAGGCACGGGAGGCCGCACTAAGCTATCTGCAGAGCCAGCGAGCATGGAATACATTAGTCGACACACGTTTCACCAATTGGAGGGGGAGGGGGTTGGTCGGCAGGGCACGGACACCACAATACCACACCCCCTCACCACCAGACACCCTCACCTCCCACACCACCAAACCACCCGCATGCACACACCCCTCCGTTACATATACCTGCAATACTACGAGCTGGGGGCACTGGGTTGGCAGTGATACCGGGTCTGGTCCATGGGATGGAGGATGATGACAGCCTGCTCTGTGATGAGCTCCATGCTCAACATCGTTAGGCAATGTCTGACTCGTGCCCACAGTAGCACCTCCCACCTGGGTGATCCCTGCATTCGAGCTGGCCTGTCCATCACGTGGTTCTGTCGAATTGCTGGGGACGGAGTGATGGGACGGTCGGGATGGGAGGGGCCCCACTGGGCCTCACTCGTCCACCACCCCTCACTCCCAGTGGCCATCACTGACCACCCCACACCCATCAGACAGAGCACAGGGGCAGGTTTCAACGGTGTGAGCATGTGTTTATTGTGAAGAGGTATATACAGTCTGTGTCCTAGCCCCTATAACTGAACTGTGCCCTGCACCCATGCCAACTTAATTGGTGCTTAACTTTCTGGCCTTACGGGCCCTAACACTACACCTAGGTGGTTCCCCAGAACATAGAACATACAGTGCAGAAGGAGGTCATTCGGCCCATCGAGTCTACACCGACCCACTTAAGCCCTCACTTCCACCCTATCCCCGTAACCCAATAACCCCCCTAACCTTTTTGGTCCCTAAGGGCAATTTATCATGTCCAATCCACCTAACCTGCATGTCTTTGGACTGTGGGAGGAAACCGGAGCACCAGAAGGAAACCCACGCAGACACAGGGAGAACATGCAAAGGCAGTGACCCAAGCCGAAATCGAACCTGGGACCCTGGAGCTGTGAAGCAACTATGCCAACCATTATGCTACTGTGCAGCCCTGCTAACCACCTTGCACACGCTGACCCATGTCCGACACCGTCGCCCCCATTGCCTCCACCGCGGACACCACCCGTGCGGTTTTGGCCTGGGGGGCACGCATGACAGGCACCACTCCTTGCTCCTGCAGATGGTCTCCTCCACCTGCGTCTGCAAGTTCTGGAAGCCGGCCGTCATCTCCTCCTCTAGTCCCTGGGTCTCTGCCTGCATCTCCACTGTGGGTGGGACTGGATGTTCCAGGAGCCCTGGACCTGTCTGGGCGGCAGCTGGTTCCTGGGACTGGGCTTCCCTCCGACCATCCGGCCCCTTGGCTGCTCCTACCTCCACCTGTTGTACTGGACCGACTGCGCACCAGTGAGTGTCCCAGGAGCCTCTTCACTAATGTGCAAAACCGAGGTGATAGTCTCTGAGATGGCGGAGGGTTTTGGAGACAGATGTGACGGAAAGTCAGTGTCCTCCTCCGACCCGAACTCCGGGGTGTCCTGTGTGTTTGTCCCCTGGGTCGTCCCGGGCAGAGGGCTGGTGTTCCTGTTGCTCTCTCCGTCGGTGCTCGGATTTCTGGGGGGCACCTGCTCTGGCACTGGCTGGGGGCGGGGGCCCCCGGATGGACCGGGACCATCCCCGGCTGGTCCTGTAAGACACAAGACAGCATGTATGGTTATACAGCGGGACGGTGGTGAGGTGGTGAGGGCTGGGGTGAGGGGGTGTGAGGTGAGGGGGGGGTGGGGGTGAGGGGTGAGGGGTGTGTGGGCTGAGGGGTGTGTGTGATGTGGGTGGGTGTGGAGTAAGGGGGGTGTTGGGTATGGGCTGAGGGGGGTGTTGGGTGTGGGGGGTTGAGGGGGATGTGGGGTGTGGGATGTGGGGGGTGTGGGGTGGGGGGATGTGGGGGGTGGGCTGAGGGGGGTGTTGGGTGTGGGGGGTGTGGAGTGTGGGGGGTGAGGGGGTGTGGGGTGAGGGGTGTGTGGGATGTGGGTGGGTGTGGAGTAAGGGGGGTGTTGGGTATGGGCTGAGGAGGGTGTGGGGTGTGGGGGGTTGGGGTGGGGGGATGTGGGGGGTGGGCTGAGGGGGGTGTTGGGTGTGGGGGGTGTGGAGTGTGGGGGGTGAGGGGGTGTGGGGTGAGGGGTGTGTGGGATGTGGGTGGGTGTGGAGTAAGGGGGGTGTTGGGTATGGGCTGAGGAGGGTGTGGGGTGTGGGGGGTTGGGGTGGGCACACATTTGTCGTGAGGACCCACAACCAAGCAGGGGGTCTGATTTTGTGGCGTGCCGCCACACTCCGTGTAGGCGACCTCCCTCTCCTCCGGCCCGCCGACAATGACTCGTGCCCTCTGCTCGGGCACAGTGAGGGGGCGCAGGTCGGGTGGTCCCCCTCTGGTCTTCTCCCGCTCCCGGCAGGCGTAAGGGGGGCGCTAACACAAACAGCAACAGTGTTAGATGGTCCGCCGCATGCAGCCCAGGGGTTGGGTCTCTGATGGCATTCGTGGCCAGGGCACACGGCCATTGCGGCTGGCATGGGTGGGTGCAGCTATGTGGTTCAAGGTGCGTGTCCGACCGTCAACCTGGGGGCGGGGGGAGGTTGGGTCACATGTGTGTGAGTGGTAGCGTGCTTGCTGCCAGGGGCACAGCCCTGGGTACTCACCCTGGCCGCCCTGAGGAGGTTGTGCTGTTTCTTCCTGCACTGGTCTGCAGTCCGGGCAACCTCACTGACGGCAGCTGCCACCTCTGCCCCAACACACCGAACAATGGCGCCTGCTGACCTCTGTCCCAGCCCGGGGTACAGCACCAGCCTCCTCTCCTCCACGGAGTCAAGGAGGGTCTCCAGTTCGGCGTCCCGGAATCGTGGCCTTGCTCTCCTTGCGGCCATTTTGCCTGCGACGCTTGTGTGTGGGAGGGGGAGAATCCATTATGTGCAGCAGCGGCGTTGCGTCAATCATGGGAATCGGCCGCCGGTCCGTTAACACGGTGTTGTGATTCCCGATACGCACATGCTCGCCCCTTGGGAGCAGTTGAATCACTGCAGCTGGGGACCCGATGACGTCATCGTGAAACTCCATCATTTTCATGATGGCGTCAACACTTAGTCTCATTTTCGGTGAATCCAGTCCCCGATCTTTCATCCTGCCCTTGACCAAGGTTGCAGCTTAAACGGAAAGGCCCCCTTGCCAAATGACCTGCCCACCAATCGTAAAGGCAGAGGGCAATGTAAAATCCCAGACAATTGCTGTTTAATTAATTTAAATTGGCTTCTTGATTGTCAGCGGCTGTAATGGAATAGAACATATTTAGTAACTCAAAACTGGGCATCCATGAGGTGCTGTGGATCATCAGCAGCAACACTATTGTGTACAGACACAATATGTAACCTTTTGGACCCCAGGGTTGTCACAGTGGCGCAGTGGTTAGCAATGCTGCCTATGGCACTGAGGGCCCAGATTCGATACCAGCACTGGGTCACTGCTGTGTGGAGTTTGCACATTCTCCCTGATGTGCAGAGTAGATGGATTGGCCACACTAAATTGCCCCTTAATTGGAAAAAATAATTGGGTACTCTAAATTTATAAAATATAATGTAACCTCATGGCTTGGCATATCCCCCACTCTACTATTAATCCAACTGGGGATCAACTCTTGTTCAATGAAGGGTTCAGTGGGGCATGCCAAGAGCAGCACCACATTTACCGAAAAATGTGATGTCAACCCGCTGAACTACAACACAGGACAACTTGTGCTTCAAACAGTGGAACCAGCAAGTGATAGACAGAGCTAAGTGATCCCACAACCAACAGATCAGATCTAAACTCTGCAATCCTGTCACATCCAGCCATGAATGGTGGTGGACAATTAAACAACTCACTGGAGGAGGATGGTCCAGAAATATTCCTATTCTCAATTATGTGGGAGCTCAGCACATCAATTCAAACGACATGACTGATCGCATTTGCAACCATCTTCAGCCAGAACTTGCCGAGTGGATGATCCATCTCTGAGATGATCCATTTCGGCCTCCTCCTGAGGGCACTGATGCCAGTCTTCAGCCAATTCGATTCACTCAATGTAATAACAAGAAATGACTGAAGGCACTGGATACTACAAAGGCTGTGGGCCCTGCAAACATTCTGACAATATTACTGAAGACTTGTGCTGCAAAACTAGCCATATCCCTGGCCAAGCTGTTCCAGTAGATCTACAACACTGGCATGTACCTGGCAATGCTAAAAATTGCCCAGGTATGTCCTGTCCACAAGAAACAGGACAAATCCAACTCGGCCAATTATCCCGCTCCATCAGTCTACTCTCAATCATTAATAAAGTAATGGAAGGGATCATCAACAGTGCTATCAAGCAGCACTTATTCAGTAAAAACCTGCTCATAGACACTCAGTTTGGATTCAGCCAGGGTCGCTCAGCTCCTGGCCTCATTACAGACTTGGTCCAGACTTAAACAAAAGAGCTGAACTCAAGAAGTGTGGTGAGAGTGACTGCCCTTGGCACCAATGCATTGTTTGACTGAGTGTGACATCATGGAACCATGGCAGAACTGGAGTCAGTGGGAGTTGGGGTAACACTCCACTGGTTCGAGTCATATCTCACACAAAGGAAGATAGATGTGATTATTGGAGGTCAATCAGCTTAGTCCCGTGGCGGAGCTGCAGGAGTTCCTCAGGATCGTGTACTGGGCCCAACCATTTTCAGCTGCTTCATCAATGACCATTCCTCCATCATAAGGTCAGAAGTGGGAATGTTCGCTGCTGACTGCACAATTTTGAGAACCATTCATGATTCCTCAGATACCGAAGCAGTCCGTCTCCATATGCAGCAAGACTTGGGCAATATTCAGGCTTGGACTAACACGTGGCAAATAACATTCGTGCCACACAAGTGGCAGCCAATAATCGTCTCCAACAAAACAGAATCTAACCATCTCCCCCTGCCATTCAATGGCATTTACCATCACCAAATTCCTCACTATTAACATCCTGGGTTTAGCATTGACCAGAAGCTGAAATGGACCAGCCATATAAATACTATGGATACAAGAGCAGGTCAGAGGCTGGGAATTTCACAGAGAGTATTTCACCTTGTGACTCCCCAAAAGTTGTCCATCATCGACAAGTCTCAAGTCAGGATTGTGATGGAATACCACAGAGTCACAGAACTGTTATGGTGCAGAATGTATACAAGACATGAGCTAGACCTCAGCTTTACAGCGTAGAGGCAGGCCATTTGGCCCGTCGTGTCTGAACTGGCTCTCCGAACAAGCATTATGACTTAGTACCATTCCTCTACCTTTTCCCAGTAACCCTGCACATTGTTTCCATTCAAGTAACTATCTTCTGCCCTCTTGAATGTCTCAAATGAACCTGCCTCCACTACATTCCCAGGCAGTGCATTCCAGGCCCAAAGCACTCGTTGTGTGAAAAATGCTTTCTCTCAGCTAAAATTTGTTTCTTTTGGCGAATCACTTTAAATCTGTGTCCTCTTTTTACAACTGGGAACAGGTTCTCCCTATCTACTCTGTCCAGCCCCCTCATGATTTTGAACATCTCTATCAAATCGCCTCTCAGCCTTTTTCTCTCCAAGGAGAACAGTCCCAACCTCTCCAACCTATCCTCATAACTGAGGTTTCCCAACCCTGGAACCATTCTTGTAAACCTCATCTGCACTCTCTCCAATGCATTCATATCCTTCCTGTTGTGTGGCATCCAGAACTGTACACAGTACTTCAGATGAGATATAACTAACTAATGTCTTATACAAACTTATGCTCTGTGCTGGGCTCCTTCATCATTGAGGTTGGAGATATTTGTGGACCCTCCTCCTCCAGTGAGTTGTTTAATTGTCTATATCCTTTTGAAGCTCTACACTGCCCTTTTCATAGTTAACAATACTTCCAAGTTTTGTATCACCTGCAAACTTTGAAATTATCCCCTGCACAACAAGATCTCGATCATTAACACATACAAAGAATAGCAAGGGTCCTAATATCAACCCCTAGGGAATGCCACGACAAGCCTTCCTCCAGCCTGAAGAATATTCATTGACCATTACTGACCATTGACCATTAACGGCAGCATGGTGGTACAGTGGTTAGCACTGCTGCCTCGCGGCGCCGAGGTTCCAGGTTCGAATCCCGGCCCTGGGTCACTGGGTGTGTGGTGTGTGGAGTTTGCAGTCTCCCCGTGTTTGCGTGGGTTTCACCCCCACAACCCAAAGATGTGCAGGGTAGGTGGATTGGCCCTTAATTGGAAAAATGAATTGGGTACTCTAAATTACAAGGGGCAGGTTTAGCACAGTGGGCTAAACTGCTGCTTGTAATGCAGAACAAGGCAGCAGCGTGGGTTCAATTCCCATACCGGCCTCCCCGAACAGGCACCCGGAATGTGGCGACTAGGGGCTTTTCACAATAACTTCATTGAAGCCTACTCGTGACAATAAGTGATTATTATTATTGGGCAGCATGGTAGCACAAGTGGATAGCACTGTTGCTTCACAGCGCCAGGGTCCCAGGTTCGATTCCCCGCTGGGTCACTGTCTGTGCGGAGTCTGCACGTTCTCCCCGTGTGCGCGTGGGTTTCCTCCGGGTGCTCCGGTTTCCTCCCACAGTCCAAAGATGTGCAGGTTAGGTGGATTGGCCATGATAAATTGCCCTTAGTGACCAAAAAAGGTTAGGAAGGGTTATTGGGTTACGGGGATAGGGTGGAAGTGAGGGCTTAAGTGGGTCGGTGCAGACTCGATGGGCCGAATGGCCTCCTTCTGCACTGTATGTTCTATGTTCTATATGTTCTATTACTCTCTGCTTCCTTTTATTCAGCTAATTTTGTATCCATGTTGCTACTGTGAGTTACATGAGCTATAACTTTTCTCACAAGTCTATTGTGTGGCACTGTATTGAAAGTCCATGTACATCACATCAACAGCATTGCTCTCATTCACCCTTTCTGCTACTTCCTCAAAAAACTACAGCAAATTAGATAAACATGATTTCCCCATTAGAAGTCTATGTTGGCTCTTCCTAATTAATCCACATTTTTCCATGTGACTGATAATTCTATCCCAAATAATTGTTTCTCGGAGCTTTCCCACCACTGAAGTTAAACTTACTGGCATGTAATTGCCTGGGGTTATCCTTTCAACCTTCTTTGAAACGGGTGTAACATTTGCAAAGCTCCACTTGTCTGGATGAGTGCAGCTCCAGCAACACTCAAGAAACTTGACACCATCCAAGACAAAGCAGCCCACTTGATTGGTACCCCATCTTCTATATTTAACATTCACTCCTTCCTTCACCAACACACAGTGGCAGTAGTGTGTACCATCTGTAAGATGCACGACAGCAACTCACCAAATTCCTTCCAAATTCATGACCTGTACCACCGAGAAGGACAAAGACGGCAGGCATATGGAAACAGCACCCCAAGTTTCCATCCAAGTCACACACCATACTGACTTGGAATTATATCCCCATTCTTTCCTTCTGTTGAATTAAAATCCTGGAACTCTCTCTCTAACAGCACTGTGGTTGCACCGACACCATGTCGACTGTCGCATTTCAAGAAGGTGGCTCACCACCAACTTCTCAATGGCAATTAAGGATGGCAGATAAATACTGGCCTTGCCAGCAACGCTCACATCCAGTGGACGAAAAAAAAAGTTAAACAACGAACCGGTGGAGGAGGCTCCCCAAATCTTCCCATCCTCAATGATGGGGAAGCGTGGTACATTATTGTAAAAGCCAAGGAGGGCCAGAGGGAGGAAGGAAGGAAAGGAAGAAGAATAGGAAGAAAGTTTTCAAAAAGGCTGCTTCAAATGTGGGCAATGTCCAGTTAAAAGGCATTTATGAACATCATTCATCTCTTTCTCACAGCTCATTTGAATTAAGTTGGTGATAAAGATTTTGTGCTGCAGGACTTCCGGTGGCGGCCATGGAGGGGTAGGTCGCACATTTGATAGCTGCCGCCTGTAACGGACTTTTGGACCTTTTCCCCCCAGTTTTTTTTTGGATTTTATGGGTTAAAGCAGTGAAGAGTGAGACAGTAAGGAGAAATCTCCCTCCGGTGTATGGAGAATTGGACCAGAAGTGGCCGTGTGAGATGACAAAGTCCTTTAAGGGAGACGCAAGTAGAGCTGGTAACACGGGACTGCATGGTGGAGGGCAAGGGCCGCGGGGAGACGGCACAGTGGTCGACGGAGCAGTTGGTGAAGATTTTTGAGGATTGCTTCGCCAAGCTGAAGAAGGACACGCTGGACCGAATTAAGGCTTTGATTGATCAAGTGGTTCAGAATCAGGAAGCCCACGGGAAAGCAATCCAGGAGGTCGAACAAAAGTTGTCTGAGTACGAGGAGTATATAACCGTGCTGGAAAGCAAGGTGGGGATAATGAACGACCGCCAGAAAAGAATGCAGGAGAAGCTGGAGGACCTAGAGAACAGGTCCAGGAGGCAGAATCTCAGAATTGTTGGCCTCCCTGAAGGCAGTGAGGAATCGGATGCGAGGGCCTATGTGATGGACATGTTGGAGAAGTTGATGGGGGCTGGGGCGTTCCCTCGGCCCCTGGAATTGGACAGAGTGCACAGAGCCCTCGCGAGGAAGCCCAGAGCGAACGAACCGCCGAGGGCCATGGTGGTACGTTTTCACCGTTTCATGGACAAGGAACACGTTTTGTGGTGAGCCAAGAAATAACGGAGCAGCAAGTGGGAGAACTGTGAGTTTCGCATTTATCAGGATCTGGGAGTGGATTTGGCAAGAGGCGAGCTGGGTTCAATCGGGCAAAAACGACCCTCTTTAAGAAGGGGGTGAAGTTCGGGATGCTGTACCCAGCCCGCCTGTGGGTCACACGAGGAACGGGACTTCTACTTTGAAACGCCAGACGAAGTATGGACTTTTATTAAAGAAATCTAGCTGGAGGCGAATTAAAAGACACTTAAGCCTTGGAGAAGTACTGTGGCAGCGATTTGTGGTCCTGTATTGTAAAATTTTAAGTAGCTCTATATGAAATAATGGGCTGTATGGATGGTTAAAGGTTGGTCTGTCTTGCAGGGACCTTGTTAGAGGGGGATGGGATTTGAATTGTAACATTTTAAGTAGCTCTATATGAAATAATGGGCTGTATGGATGGTTAAAGGTTGGTCTGTCTTGCAGGGACCTTGTTAGAGGGGGATGGGATTTGAATTTTGTTCTGCTTTTTGAGTGACTATTTTTTCTAAAGTGATTGTTTCTTCACTGTTTTTTTTTCTCTGTTTGTTTACTGGGGAATGTGATGCTTTTAAAATGTTTATTCATGTGGGGTGGAGAGAAGAGAGTACAATATGGAGACAGACTGCTTGGTGCCAGGGGCGGGAGCTATCGAGTCAGCATGGGTCAGCTGACTCTCGTAAGTGCAGTGGGGGGTGGACGGGTGTTAAGCTGGAGATTGACTTGGGGGGTTGGGGTTTTAGTGTTGTTGCTAGGGGGGAGGGAGTGGGGGGTGGGGGAGCTGCCTTGCCGACAGGGGAGGAACTGTTACTAGGGACAAATGGGAGGTCGGGAACGGCGACAGCCCGAGTGGGGACTCGAGGAAACGGAGGTCACGAGCTCGAGGTTGGCCTAAAATAGGTGATGGCTAGTTGGCAGGGGGTGGGAGTTGGAAGCCCCCGTCCAGGCTGATCACATGGAACGTGAGAGGACTGAATGGGCCGGTCAAGAGGGCTCGCGTGTTCGCGCATTTGAGGGAACTGAAGGCGGACGTGTCAATGCTACAAGGGACACACCTAAAGCTTACAGACCAGACGAGATTGAGGAAGGGGTGGGTTAGCCAAGTGTTCCACTCAGGACTGGCCTCAAAGTCCAGGGGGGTAGCGATCTTGATCAGCAAACGTGTGGCACTCGAGGCAGGGAGAATCGTATCAGACAAGGGGGGGTAGGTACATAATGGTGAGTGGGAAGCTGGCGGGGGTGCGAAGGGTACTTGTGAACATATATGCTCTGAATTGGGACGACGTGGAATTTATGAGGCGAGTGTTAGTTAAGATCCCTGACTTAGAGTCACATAACCTGATCATGGGAGGGGACTTCAACACAGTCATTGATCCGGAATTGGACCGGTCAAAATCCATGACAGGGAGGAGGCCGGCTGCGGCAAAGGAATTGAAGGGTTTTATGGGACAGGTGGGGAGAGTAGACCCATGGAGGTTTGCACGGCCGAGGACGAAGGTATTTTACTTTTTTTCACATGTCCACAAGGTATACATTCGCACAACTTTTTTGTTCTGAGCAGGGCACTATTACCGAAGGTGGTGGATACTGAGTACTCGGCAATTGCAGTGTCGGATCATGCCCCGCACTGGGTGGATCTACGGGTTAGTGTGGAGAGAGGGCAACGCCCGCTGTGGAGACTGGATGTGGGGCTGCTAGCGGACGAGGCGGTCTGTGGGCGGGTTAACAAGTCCATCCAGAACTACCTGGAAACAAATGATACGGGGGAGGTCTCTGCAGCCACAGCCTGGGAAGCTTTGAAGGCAGTAGTCAGAGGGGAATTAAACTCAATACGGGCCCACAGAGAAAAGGTGGAATGGGCTGAGAGGGATAGATTAGTGGAGGAGATACTCCAGGTGGACAGGAGATACTCGGAGGCCCCGGACACGGGGCTACTGAGGGAGTGGCGGAGGTTACAGGCGGAGTTTGGGCTGTTGACCACAGGGAAAGCAGTGGAACAGTTGAGGAAGGCAAGGGGGGCGATCTATGAGTACAGGGAAAAGGCAAGCAGAATGTTGGCGCACCAGCTCAGGGAAAGAGAGGCGGCCAGGGAAATAGGTAAAGTAAAGAGTAGAGACGGTAATACTGCCCTGGACCCAGCTGGGGTGAACGAGGTGTTTAAGGACTTTTATTGTAAATTATATTATGTCGGAACCCCCGGCTGGGGTGGAAGGGATGAGGCAATTTCTGGAGCAGTTGAGGTTCCCAAGAGTGGAGGAGGACCTGGTGGAGGGGCTGGGAGCCCGAATTGAGATTGAGGAAATAATCAAGGGGCTGGAGGGCATGCAGTCGGGCAAGGCCCCGGGGCCTGACGGCTACCCGGTGGAATTCTATAAGAGGTTTTCATAGATATAGAGCCCACTGCTGGCGAGGACATTTAACGAAGCAAGAGAGAAGGTAGTCCTTCCCCCAACAATGTCGCAGGCCTCGATTTCATCGATCTTGAAACGGGAGAAGGATCCGGAGCAATGTGGGTCATATAGGCCGATTTCTCTACTGAATGTGGATTCCAAACTGCTGGCTAAGATACTGGCCACAAGGATAGAGGATTGTGTCCCGGGGGTGATAGGGGAAGACCAGACGGGATTTGTTAAGGGCAGGAAACTCAAGGCCAATGTTCGAAGGCTTCTAAATGTTATTATGATGCCCTCAGAAGGAGAGGAGGTGGAGGTGGTGGTAGCGATGGATGCGGAGAAGACTTTTGATCGGGTGGAGTGGAATTACCTGTGGGAGGCGCTAGGAAGGTTTGGGTTTGGTGAGGCTTTATTGACTGGGTGTGGTTGCTCTATCAGATACCAGTAGCGAGTGTGTGTATGAACTGGCTGAAGTTGGGGTATTTTGAACTACACCGAGGGACGAGGCAAGGGTGCCCCCTCTCCCTGTACTGTTTGCTCTGGCCATAGAGCCATTGGCCATGGTGCTAAGAGCTTCTAGGAACTGGAAAGGGCTGGTTTGGGGGGAGGGGGGGGGGGAATGGAGCACCAGGTCTCACTCTACGCAGATGACCTGCTCTTGTACATTTCGGACCCGTTGGAGGGGATGGGGGACGTAATGCGAATCTTGTAGGAATTTGGCAATTTTTCGGGGTATAAATTGAACATGGGGAAAAGCGAAATGTTTGCGATCCAGGCAAGAGGACAGGAGAAGAGACTGAGAGAGCTGCCGCTTAGAATGGTAGGGAAGAGCTTTTGATATCTGGGAATCCAGGTGGCATGGAAATGTGAGGTACTACACAAGTTAAACCCATCCCGGTTGGTAGAACAAATGGAAGGGGACTTTAAGAGATGGGACATGCTCCCGCTATGACTGGCGGGGAGGGTACAGGCCGTGAAAATGACGGTCCTCCACAGATTTCTGTTTGTCTTTCAGTGCCTCCCGATCTTCATCCCAAAGGCCTGTTTAAAGCGGGTGAATAAGGTTATTTCGGGCTTTGTGTGGGCGAATAAAACCCCGGGAGTGAAGAAAGTGTTGCTGGAGTGCAGTCGGGGGGAGGGTGGGTTGGCGCTGCCGAACTTCTGCAATTACTACTGGGCGGCTAATATAGCCATGATTAGGAAGTGGGTAGTGGGGGAGGGGTCGGTATGGGAGTGGATGGAGGCGGCGTCATGTATAGGCACCAGTCTGGGAGCATTGGTAACGGCACCTCTGCTGTTCTCGCTGGCCCGATACTCCACAAGTCCAGTGGTAGTCGTGACTCTGAGGATCTGGGGGCAATGGAGGAGATATAAGAGAGTGGAGCGAGCATCGATTTGGACCCCGATTTATAACAACCACAGGTTTGTACCAGGTAGGCTAGATGGCGGGTTCCGGAGTTGGCAGAGGGCACGAATTGGAAGAATGGGGGATCTATTTATAGATGGGAGCTATCCCAGCTTGAAAGCTTTGGAGGATAAATTTAAATTGCCAGCAGGGAACGGTTTTAGGTATTTGCAGGTGCGCGACTTCCTGAGAAAACACGTGCTGGCCTTTCCACTGCTGCCGCCATGGGGGATACAGGATAGAGTAGTCTCCAGTACCTGTGTGGGAGAGGGGAAGGTTTCAGATATTTACCAGGAGCTTTCGGAGGCGGAGGAGCTTAAGGGCAAGTGGGAGGATGAGCTCGGAGGAGAGATAGAGGTGGGTCTATGGGCGGATGCCTTAAGCAGGGTTAATACATCCTCATCGTGCGCCAAGCTTAGCCTGATACAATTTAAGGTAGTCCACCGGGCACACATGACAGTGGCTAGGATGAGCAAGTTTTTCGGGGTTGAGGATAGGTGTGCAAGGTGCGCGGGAAGCCCAGCAAATCATGTCCACATGTTTTGGGCATGCCCGAAGCTTAGAGAGTTTTGTCAGGGTTTTGCTAAGGCAATGTCCACAGTGCTAAAAACACGGGTGGTGCCGAGTCCGGAGGTAGCGATTTTTGGAGTGTCGGAAATCCGGGAGTTCAGGGGGCGAAAGAGGCCGATGTCTTGGCCTTTGCCTCCCTGGTAGCCCGGAGACGGATCTTGTTAATGTGGAGGGACTCGAAGCCCCCGAGTGTAGAGACCTGGGTTAGTGACATGGCTGGGTTTCTCAGTCTTGAGAAAATAAAGTTTGCCTTAAGAGGGTCAATGTTCGGGTTCTCCCGGAGGTGGCAGCCGCTCGTCGACTATCTCCGGGAAAATTAAAAATGTCAGCACATGCAGTATTCCAGCGGGAGGGGGGGATTGTTGTTGTATGGTTAAGGTGTGTGAAGATTGGGCTGGGGGGAGGAAATGTTTATTTTACCACGTTGATGTCATTGTTTTTGTTACTGTTATAAAATTTTTCAAATACCTTAATAAAATATTATTACAAAAAAAAAGATTTTGTGCTGCATTGGCAGTTTTGGAAGTGGGGTTTAAACTCTGTATATTTCAGTGGTGCAATTTTAAATGTCTGAATTAACATTGGGCCCTTTTGGATGCGTTATTTTGAGAAAAGAAGAGGTGACAAGAGTGATTATGTACGAAGAAAGACAAGCTTATATATATTTTTAAAAAAAAACATTTTATTAGGGTATTTGTAGTTTTTATAATAGTAATAACGACAACAGCTCATGAACATGGTACATAAAACATTTCCATCCCTATCACGTTCTTCACACCCCCAACAATGAAACAATAGCCGAACCCACCCCCCCCCTAGATTTCTGCCTCTGCTGCCATTTTAATTTTCCCCGAGAAAGTCGACGAACGGCTGCCACCTCCGGACGAACCCGAACATTGACACTCTTAGGGCAAACTTTATTTTCTCAAGACTGAGAAACCCAGCCATGTCACTAACCCAGTTCTCCAATTTTGGCGGCTTTGAGTCCCTCCACATTAACAGTATCCGTCTCCAGGCGACCAGGGAGGCAAAGGCCAAAATGTCAGCCTCTCTCACCCCTTGGACTCCCGGCTCTTCCGACACTCCAAAGATCGCCACCTCTGGACTCTGCACCACCCGTGTTTTAAGTATTGTGGACATAGCCTTAGCAAAACCCTGCCACGCATGTCCAAAACATATGGACATGGTTTGCTGGATCTCCCGTGCACCTCGCACACCTGTCCTCTACCCCAAAGAATTTGCTCATCCGGGCCACCGTCATGTGTGTCCGGTGGACTTCTTTAAATTGTATCAGGCTAAGCCTGGCACATGATGAGGATGTGTTAACCCTGCTTAAGGCATCCGCCCACAGACCCACCTCTATCTCTCCCCCTAGCTCATCTTCCCGTACCTGCAGATATCAAAACCCAGTCCCTGCCGGCAGTTCAAATTTCTCCTCCAAATCCTTCAAGCTAGGGAAGCTCCCATCTCCAAATAGATCTCCCATCCTCTCAGTCCCTACTCTCATAGAACATAGAACATTGCAGCGCAGTACAGGCCCTTCGGCCCTCGATGTTGCGCTGACCTGTGAAACCACGCTAAAGCCCATCTACACTATTCCCTTATCGTCCATATGTCTATCCAATGACCATTTGAATGCCCTTAGTGTTGGCGAGTCCACTACTGTTGCAGGCAGGGCATTCCACGCCCTTACTACTCTCTGAGTAAAGAACCTACCTCTGACATCTGTCTTATATCTATCTCCCCTCAATTTAAAGCTGTGTCCCCTCGCGCTAGACATCACCATCCGAGAAAAAAGGCTCTCACTGTCCACCATATCCAATCCTCTGATCATCTTGTATGCCTCAATTAAGTCACCTCTTAACCTTCTTCTCTCTAACGAAAACAGTCTCAAGTCCCTCAGCCTTTCCTCATAAGATCTTCCCTCCATACCAGGCAACATTCTGGTAAATCTCCTCTGCACCTTTTCCAATGCTTCCACATCCTTCCTATAATGCGGCGACCAGAATTGCACGCAATACTCCAAATGCGGCCACACCAGAGTTTTGTACAGCTGCAACATGACCTCATGGCTCCTAAACTCAATCCCTCTACCAATAAAAGCTAACACACCGTACGCCTTCTTAACAACCCTCTCAACCTGGGTGGCAACTTTCAGGGATCTATGTACATGGACACCGAGATCTCTCTGCTCATCCACACTGCCAAGAATCTGGCCATTAGCCCAGTACTCTGTCTTCCTGTTATTCCTTCCAAAATGAATCACCTCACACTTTTCTGCATTATACTCCATTTGCCACCTCTCAGCCCAGCGCTGCAGCTTATCTATATCCCTCTGTAACTTGTAACATCCTTCCGCACTGTCCACAACTCCACCGAATTTAGTGTCATCTGCAAATTTACTCACCCATTCTTCTGCACCCTCCTCCAGGTCATTTATAAAAATGACAAACAGCAGTGGCCCCAAAACAGGGGCGAAATTCTCCCGAAACGGCGCGATGTCCGCTGACTGGCGCACAAAACGGCGCCAATCAGATGGGCATCGCGCTGCCCCAAAGGTCCGGAATGCTCCGCATCTTTGGGGGCCGAGCCCCAACATTGAGGGGCTAGGCCGAGGCCGGAGGAATTTCCGCCCGGCCAGCTGGCGGAAACGGCCTTTGTTGCCCCGCCAGCTGGCGCGGAAATGACATCTCAGGGCGGCGCATGTGCGGGAGCGTCAGTGGCCGCTGACAGTTTCCCACGCATGTGCAGTGGAGGGAGTCTCTTCCGCCTCCGCCATGGTGGAGACCGTGGCGGAGGCGGAAGGGAAAGAGTGCCCCCACGGCACAGGCCCACCCGCGGATAGGTGGGCCCCGATCGTGGGCCAGGCCACCGTGGGGGCACCCTCCGGGGCCAGATCGCCCCGCGCCCCCACCCAGGACCCCAGAGCCCGCCCACGCCGCCTTGTCTTGCCGTTCAAAAGGTGGTTTAATCCACGCCGGCGGGACAGGCAATTTATCGGCGGGACTTCGGCCCATCCGGGCCGGAGAATTGAGCGGGGGGGGCCCGCCAACCGGCGCGGCACGATTCCCGCCCCCGCCGAATCTCCGGTGCCGGAGACTTCGGCAACCAGCGGGGGAGGGATTCACGCCAGCCCCCGGCGATTCTGCGACCCGGCGGGGGGTCGGAGAATGACACCCCAGATCCTGATGGTACACCACTAGTAACTGGACTCCAGTCTGAACATTTCTCATCAACCACCACCCTTTGTCTTCTTCCAGCTAGCCAATTTCTGATCCAAACTACTAAATCACCCTGAATCTTTCTCTGCCATCTCCGAAACCCCCCATCCCGGTACAAACCGATGGTTGTTGTAAATCGGGGTCCAGACCGCTCTCCTATATTCCCTCCACTGCTCTCAGACTCTCAGAGCCGCCACCACCATCGGGCTTGTGGAGTACCGGGCCGGCGAGAATGGCAGAGGTGCCGTTATCAGTGACCCCCCCACCACCACCACCACCAACTTCCTGATCATGGCTTAATTAGCCGTCCAGTAATAGTTGCAAAAGTTCGGCAGCGCCAATCCACCCCCCCCCCGACTACGCTCCAACAACGCTTTCTTCGCTCGCGGGGTTTTACTCACCCACACAAAGCCCAAAATCACCTTATTCACTCATTCAAAAACGGCCCTTGGGATAAAGATGGCGAGACTCTGAAAGACAAATAGAAATCTGGGGAGGACCGTCATTTTCATGGTCCGTACCCTTCCCGCTAGTGACAGGGGGAGCATGTCCCATTTCCTAAAGTCCTCCTTCAAGTTTAACTTGTGCAATGTCTCCCATTCCCGTGCCACCTGGATTCCCAGATAGTGAAAGCTCCTTTCTACCATTCTAAACGGCCACTCTCCCAGTCTCCTCTCCTGCCCCCTCGCCTGGTTTGCAAACATCTCGCTTTTCCCCATATTCAATTTATATCCCAAAAACCTGCCAAGTTCCTCTATGATCCGCAGAATTTCCCCGTCCCCTCTAACTGTCCGAAATGTACAGGAGCAGGTCATCCGCGTGAAGTGAGACCCGATGCTGCCCCCCCCGATCAGCCCTTTCCAGTTCCTGGAAGCATTTAACGCCATAGCCAACGGCTCTATGGCCAGAGCAAACAACAGCAGGGAGAGGGGACATCCTTGCCTTGTCCCTCGGTGCAGTTTAAAATAGCCCAACATCAGCCAATTCGTACGCACACTTGCTACAGGTGCCTGATACAGCAACCGCACCCAGTCAATGAAACCCTGACCAAACCCGAACCTTCCTTACACCTCCCACTCCACCCGATCAAAGGCCTTCTCCGCATCCATCGCAACCACCACCTCTATCTCACCCCTCTCTGAGGGCACCATGATAACGTTTAAGAGCCTTCTAACATTGGCCGTGAGTTGCCTGCCCTTTACAAACCCCGTCTGGCCTTCCCCTATCACCCCCAGGACACAGTCCTCTACCATTGTGGCCAATATCTTAGCCAGCAGTTCGGCGTCCACATTTAATAGGGAGATTGGCCTGTATGACCTGCATTGCTCAGGGTCCTTCTTCCGCTTCAGAATCAATGAGATCGAGGCCTACGACATTATTGGGGGAAGGACTCCCCTCTCCCTTGCCTCATCAAATGTCCTCACTAGCAGTGGGCCCAATATCTCCGAGAAAGTTTTGTAGAATTCCACCAGGTAGCCGTCCGGCCCCGGGGCCTTGCCCGACTGCATGACCTCCAGCCCCTGTATTATTTCCTCAATTTCAGTTGGGGCTCCCAGCACTTCGACCAGTTCTTCCTCCACCCTCTGGAACCTCAGCTGACCCAAGAACTGCCTCATCCCCTCCACCCCAGCCGGGGGTTCCGAAAATGACCAGTTAACCTGCTTTTGGTGAGATTTGTTTGCTATGCACCTGAGATGGAAGACAGGAACTCAGTTTAACATCGCAGATGAAAGGTAGCACCTCCAAGCGTGTCGCACTCCTTCAGTGTTGCACTTGGAGTGTCAGCCTCTACTATGTATTCAGGTTTCTGGATTGGGACTTGGACACACAACCTTCCTACCAAGATGTAAGTGTGCTGCAAACTGAGAAAAGGCTGACACCTCTGAAGCAGAGTTATTTTCTCCAGCAGTGTCTCTATCTGTATGTCACCTCCAACTGTCACCTGATCTTTCACATTTTAAAATGTCGGAATCAAGATTCCATTTGGGTGAAGAGGAGAGCTGCCAGTAATTACATTATGAACTGTGAGATCTCACTTACAAATCTACAACTGCAAAATTTATACAGCTGAATTAATATTGAATATGGCTGCGCTCATAAATCACGATAATTTCTCATCTTATTGATCTCCCATTGTGGGGGTCTGCTGCTATGTCACTGGGCTTCTGAATTGAAGAAAATAATCCCAAAACATTTTTAAAATCTTTTAAATTTATTCCAATTAAGGGGCAATTTAGCGTGGCCAATCCACCTTTCTTACACTTCTTTTGGGTTGTGGAGGAGAGACATACGCAGACACAGGGAGAATGCAAACTCCACATTGACAGTGACCCAGGTCCTTGGTGCTTGATAATCCCAAAATATTGAAAGAAACTGTGAAATCCAACCTAATAAAAAGTATTTTTCACTGACTAGCCGCCTCGAAGCTGAGGAGGAAATGATAACATGGGGCAACATTATGGGACTAATTCTCTGGAGACCTGGGCTGGATTTAATGAAGCTCACAGGAGTAGGCGATGGCTGTATGTTCCTTTCCTGCCAACAGGAAACCTAAACTTCCATTAATCAGTGGTGGGAATGGGTTGATGTGGGCAAGCTGCCAGCCTGGCGTATTTGGTTCAGGGCAGGACGGTAGCATTGTGGATAGCACAATTGCTTCACAGCTCCAGGGTCCCAGGTTCGATTCCCGGCTTGGGTCACTGTCTGTGCGGAGTCTGCACATCCTCCCCGTGTGTGCGTGGGTTTCTTCCGGGTGCTCCGGTTTTCTCCCACAGTCCAAAGATGTGCAGGTTAGGTGGATTGGCCATGCTAAATTGCCCTTAGTGTCAAAATTGCCCTTAGTGTTGGATGGGGTTACTGGGTTATAGGGCTATGGTGGAGATGTGGGCCTTGGGTAGGGTGCTCTTTCCAAGAGCCGGTGCAGACTCGATGGGCCGAATGGCCTCCTTCTGCACTGCAAATTCTATGATTCTATGATTCTATGATTAATGAACCACTTAAAGGTCATTGTCCCTGAGCCCACTGTGATTTAATGTTGACTCGGGGATTCTTCCCAACTCATACGAGTTTCCCGTGCCTCCTTAAGGCTTCCCAAAAAACTTTATAGGTTTGCTTAGTTGCCTTCCAGGACGACCCAGCTTTCAAAGGCACTTAGTGCCCGATCGGGGGACCAGGTATCAGGAAGGAGAATAGCAAGCTTGCTGACAGTCACGTCCCCACTTTTGCACCAAACCATCCCACCCCATTGCCATTGGACCCCATACCAGCCTCACTCATTTAAACCTGGGTCCCTCGTCAATCCTAGGCCTCTGGTAGGTGCAGCACCTGCAGCAACCATCGTTCCTTCTGGCGCTGATGGGAATGGAGAGCTGCCAGCCTCTAATTAGCCGGCAGCCTCAGCAGAAAGGACTTCCGTTACTGGGGTCCTCAATCCCAGGAAAGGCCCAAAGCTGGCTACTTACATATCTGACAGCCACTTAATTTGGCCGAGCCCCCCCCTGCCAAAGCGGTGTGGGTCTCCCATTGGCTCTTCAACTATCGGACAGGACCCAACTTGGAAATATTAAATCCAGCCCCTTGAGTTCAAACCCCACCTAGCAACTAGGACATTAAAAAAAAATTCAACTTATAAAATCTCATTAATAATGATCATGAAAGTACCGGATTATTGTAAAAAGCTATCTTCTTCACTAATCCCCTTCAAGAGAGGAAATCTGCCATCCTTACCTGGCTTGAACTATGTGTGCTTCCAGAGCCACAGCAATCAGGTTGATCTTTAAACGGCCCAGCAAGCCAATAAGTATATTGAATCTCTACAAGAGAAATATGGCTGGACCTACACCACCTGGACTGCAGCAGCTCAAAAGGGTAGCTCTCTACTACCTTCTCAAGTGCCGATCTTGAGGTCCAAGACCAAACAAAAATGTGGTTTTGATCATAATAATTATAATAATCTTTATTATTGTCACAAATAGGCTTACATTAACACTGCAATAAAGTTACTGTGACAATCCCCTCGTCATCACACTCTGGTGTCTGGGTACACAGAGGGAGAATTCAGATTGTCCAATTCATCTAACAGCACGTCTTTCAGGACTTGTGGGAGGAAACCGGAGCAACCGGAGGAAACCCACGCAGACACGGGGAGAATGTGCAGACTCCGCACAGACAGTGAGCTAAGCGGGAATCAAACCTGGGACCCTAGTGCTGTGAAGCAACAGTGCTACCACTGTGCTACCGTGCCGTCTTTGTCCTTTGTTCACGGTTGGCACTTCAGCTGTACATTTATTTTTGAGTTGTCAGCTTTTCCAGGTTTTGTATCTGTGATAGTGTGGCCCTTTAAGGATGTGAATTCCCGGAATGTCATGTGACCTGAATGGTCAATGGGGCAAGAGCGTGCAAACCCTGGGGGCGGATAATGGGTTTCCCAGTTAGTTAGGAGTTTGGAGTCTTAGAACATAGTAGCTTTTATATATTGTTTCGTATTTTAATAAACCGTTCATTCATTAATCAACCCGGTGATCACCCGTCTGTCAGGATATTACAGTAGCTTGGTGTGTGTGTGACTCAGGGGAACTAGTGTAGCAGTGTGTAGAAACTCCAATGCATTGCACTGTGTGGTGGTAACACACCTGTCACACTGGCAATCTTTCACAACTACTGACGGTGATTGGTAAGTCAAGCTCAACCCCAATGTTCTTCTACACCTATTGGCTTTGGAGGAGCCCTAATCAAAGATTGCCCAAGCACATTTTGGGGCAAGGGTGGTGTGAGAAGACCCCAGAAAAGGAAGCAAAGAAAATATGTGGAAAGATATGTCTTTGTGTAGGTGACTTGTCTCCCAGAAACATCTCAAAATGCTTTGCATACAATGAACTACTTTGAAGTTCCAAGTATGAAACTTACAAACAGACTTAAGATGAATGATGCAATAAACTGCTTTCTGTGATGTTAAGTGAAGGAGGGAGTGGACACCAGGAGAACTCCCTGTTCCTTTTAGAATAACACTTCAGATCTGCAGTGTCCTCCTGGGCAGACAGGTAGGGTCTCAATCTGCTCTGATCGAAAGGAGGAGATGTCAGCCACATAGAGCTCCCACAGTCCTGCCCTGGAGGGACGGTGCAAATAATGTATTCTGGAATAAGGTTTGAATGTACAACTTTCTGGCTTGGACATAACAGGCCACCTTAAAAAGTTGGCAAAGCCATTCTCAAGAAATAATTACTGGGCCTGTATTTTATGCAAACTGTCTCTTTATTAATATAATCAGCAAAAACCTCTGGAAATTTAAAATAGAAAGTGTAACAAAACCGTTTTTTCCCCAAAATACAGATCTTCAAAAGAGTTGTTCTTTCACATTCTTAACATATTCATGATGTGGAGATGCTGGCGTTGGACTGGGGTGAGCACAATACGAAGTTTTACAACACCAGGTTAAAGTCCAACAGGTTTGTTTCGATGTCACTAACTTTCGGAGCGCTGCTCCTTCCTCAGGTGAATGAAGAGGTATGTTCCAGAAACACATTATAGACAAATTCAAAGATGCCAAACAATGCTTGGAATGCGACCATTAGCAGGTGATTAAATCTTTACAGATCCAGAGATGGGGTAACCCCAGGTTAAAGAGGTGTGAATTGTATCAAGCCAGGACAGTTGATAGGTTAACATATTCAGTTCATGGCTTTTCCCCTGACCTAAAGTTGTACCTTATAAAACGCTTGCTTCCCTTCCCCCAATTAAGCCTGCACCTATAGTGAATAGAGTGTGTTGAACCATACCATGCGGCCGTTCAATGACGCTACAAGAAATAGCAGTCTTGCTCATCTAAACTCAAGTGCTATGAGCAACCTTAAAAAAGGAAAATTGCAGAGAGCACAGTTGTGATTTCCCAGTGGGTGTGGTCAATAGTCCTCGTTCCTTGCTGCCACTACCAACTTGGGAAATAACAAGTTGTTCCCCAGTAAGAACAGAGGCCACAATTCACCAGCCAAGCTTTTCCACTGTCTGAGGTCCTGAGCTCCAGTCAATATTCTGACTGGCTCCAGAGAGGTTTCCTTCCTTCCTAATTGCTGTCCTTTGGTTTGGCTGGGTGAGCCCATGTGCCACAATTGCCAAGGTCGTCTTCAATCTTTCGGATATGTTCTATGCTTTTTGGTCCCGGACTCACTCAAAAATTGATGGGGAATCAGGGGCATTGAACTCCTCCAACTCTCTAATCCATGCTCCCACTAAGCACGGTGCAATGTTGGGAACTCAAACAATTAGCCATAGAGTCGATGATTCTATAGAGAGATATGGGCCAAATGCAGGCAAATGGGGTTAATTTAGATGGGCTTTTTGGTTGGCACAGGCCAGTTTAGGCCAAAGGGCCTGTCCCCGTGCCATAGATTCAATGATATATATCTTATTGAATTGAGTTCCATCACTTCAACACTGCTCCAGCAATCACTGGCAAGTGTTTTCTCATCTATCCATGATCTCAACGGCCCTGAAATTATATCACGTGACGTGGGTATATCGGCACTTAAACTTTTGTTTGAAATTTCTTGATTTTTTTTTTGTTAAGAGGCCTTAACCCACTTAGATCAAACATGAAAAGCACTCAAGTCAAGTAATTAAACAAGAAATTGCTTACCACGGGTGGCACAGTGGTTAGCACTACTACCATCACCAGGGACCCAGGTTCAATTCCGACCGTAGGTGATTGTGGAGTTTGCACGTTTCCCCGTGTCTGCGTGGGTTTCCTCCGGATGCTTCGGTTTCCTCCCACAGTCCAAAGATGTGCAGGTTAGGTGGATTGGCCATGCTAAATTGCCCCCTAGTGTCGAAAGGTTAGGTGGGGTTACAGGGATAGGGGGAGTGGGCCTAGGGTGCTCTTTCGGAGGGTCGTTGCACACCCGATTGGCCAAATGGCCTCCTTCCGCCTCCTCTTTTCCATAAAATTTGATTAAAATGTGTTCATAGTTTGAGAGAGAATACACACAGTGCAATTTCACGATTAAAGAAAGTTAGGGTTGGATTTTCATGGTGGAGCTGAGAATTGAGGGGTGACTTCATCTTGGGATTGCTAACCTGCCCCCAGTGGGAAGTGGAATCTTATTGGCATTTTGGTGGAGGTGAACTGCCAGTTGGGTCAGGAACAGGTTTGCTGGCTAATTAGTGGTGAAATAGTTTTGGTCACTTCTTTCCCTTTTGACACATTCCCAGCAGCAAAGTCCTTAGAATCCATAGAGCACTCAGCATTCACTCGTTTTCTAGGCTCAAGCCTCCAGTGAAAGTAGTCACAACTGCTCTGCACAACTCTAATTTATAAATGGACTCCAGATTTTTGCACAGTTCATCAAGAAAAGAACAAAACCTTTCCTTACAATTTAGCAACAATTTAGATGTCATTTGATTCCTCTTTCCCCAGTTCCCATTGGTTAAATAGTTGATCTCTCCAAGACTTCTCAGTTGATTCCAGCATCTTCCTTCAACCTCGTGATCCCCCCAACCCCCAATGCTCAAGACTGAGCTTTAGTCAGAGAATCATCACAGTAACTAGATCAGGAATAAGGTACAACCTATAAAATGTACCAGAGAATCAAACCCTAGGATTAATTCTTCACTTTTTACAAGTAATTTTCCTTCAATATTTTTGTTCTGTTTTTTACTGCTTCTTTTTGGACCTCCCTATGTCCCCGAGAGATGTGGGTAAGCTCCTCCCAGATTAATTCTGTGTACCACCAGGTAATCCATATTGACTTTCAATCTTTGTACCCCGAGCAGGCTAAAATGAACAAATTAATTTTAAAAAATTATTTTTTCCAACTGAGGGGCAATTTAGCATGGCCAATCCACCTACCCTGCACATCTTTGGGTTGTGGGGATGAGACCCGAGCAGACACGGGGAGAATGTGCAAACTCGACACAGACAGTAACCCGGAGCCAGGATCGAACCCGGGTCCTCGGCGCCGTGAGGCAGCAGTGCTAACCACTGCGCCACCGTGCCGCCCACTAAAATTTTAACCTAAATCCAAAACCTCAATGCATTTATTGGTCGATTAACTTAATCTTATTCACAATTCATTATTGCTGTCACATACTTGCACCTTCCTTTCTGCACCAAAGTACGTACAATGCTCTCACTTCCATATGCTGTATTCACTGACTGAGAAAAAAAGACAGACAGAAAGTCATGCATTTATACAGCGACTTCCAGACATCTCAGAGCACTTTTTGGTCAATGAAATACTGCACTTTTAAAGTGCGGTCACTGTTGTAATGTAGGAAACGCAGCAGTCAAATTCCTTGCAGCAAGCTCTCACAGGAGCAATGTGATAATGTTGCTGGTTGCATGATAGGTATTGGACCTGGACATCAGGGAGAGCTCCCAAGCTTATCTTTGAATAGTACCATTGGATCTTTTACATGTACAGAGAAGATAAGGGAGGCCTCGGTTTAATATCTCATCTGAAAGGTGACACCTCCAGAAGTGCAGTGCTCTGTCAGTACTGCACAAGGAGTGTCACTATGCAACAGTGTCAAATGAATCTGGAAATGGTATTGTAGCAGGATGTGTTCATGTCAGCCAACACAGACACAAGATCCGTTTCAGCAGTGTCATTGCTCCCAAAGACCTTTTCATTCAGTAGCTGGCCAAGTGGATCAGACCAGGAGTCGTTGTTGAGGTACTGGTCAAACTCATTCCGATCCACATCAGCCAATAGTTCAGCGTAGCACAAATTGTCCAGGGCTTCCAAGTCATTCATTGGTTGTGGAGCTTGATATAACTGACCACAGCAGTGGGCTAAAGTTCCAAGCAATGGAGAGGGTCCCACTGTCACGTTGTGGGAACACAGTGTTGTATCATGGGGGGCGGACAATGGGTTTGCCTGGTGGGTTTGACAGCACAGACTCCAGTTGGTTTGAGGATGGTAATAAATCGGGTGAGACATAGACCAGTCCATCCCTATGAACCCACTCCCGGTTTCTGTAATACGTGGATGAGTAAGGCGCCCACTGGTAACTGGAGGTTGTTTTCCAAAGGGGAACATTTCCTGCTTGCTGGACAGTGGGTTTATTTCTGGGGGAAGGTTTGGAGGAGTGATATGGTTCATTATCTGTGTGCTGATGGGGGGCCCCTTGTCTTGATGGCCTCCTGATTCCTGTTGATCGGTGCTATCTCTATGAGCAGAAATGCCATTCCTGTAAGGGCCACGGGTTTGGCTTTTACGCCGTGGCCTGTACTTGTAGTTGGGATACTCCAGCATGTGCTCCACCCGTAGCCTCTCTGCTTCCAGGATGTATGGCCGCTTCTGCACCACAGTAAGTGATTTCCAACACCGTCCTGGAAAATGAAAGGAGAAACCTTGAGACTGACTGAAAATGGTGTAAGAAATACACATTCAGAAAGAAAGAACCCATATTTATCGAGAATTTAATCACACACAATCACAGAATGGTACAGCACAGAAGAAGGCTATTCAGCCCATCGAACCTTACTTGTCATTTAATTATTCCCACTCACCTGTTCTTTCTAATTATCTCCACAATTTCTTGATGCCTCCAATTGAATCCTTTTCTACAAACTAACCATCGCCCCAACAGGGGAGACATTCAAAATCCTGATCGCTTGATAACACCTTATCAAATTTAGCGATTGTAGTGAACACAGTGGCTGCAAAGCACTTTGGGACAACATGAGATCATGAAAGGTGCTAGATAAATGCAAGGCATTTTTCTGAATTAATGGGGAGAAATTCAGCACGATGCATGACATTTCACATCAGTTTTTACACAATTTCTCTATCCGGAGCTCAATTCTAACCAGAGTGTCTTCACCCGGAGACATTTTCTGACCAAATTTCAATCTGGATATTCTTGCTTTCTTATTTATATTTTCTCAATGTCCTGCCCATCTTTTGGTGAAACCCTCATCCATGCCTCTATTGACTTCAGGCTCGTCTATTCCACTTACATGGCCAGCCTCCCACTTAGTAAACTTGAGCTCAACGGAAACTCATTTACCTGTGCTGTGACGGAATGGTAGCACAGCTGTTGGCATTGTTGTTTCATAGCGCCTGGGACCTGGGTTTGATTTCGGCTTGGGTCACTGTCTGTACAGAGTCTGCACACTCTCCCCGTGTCTGCGTGGGTTTCCTCTGGGTGCTCCTGTATCCTCCCACAAGTCCCGAAAAACGTGCTTGTTAGGTGAATTGGACATTCTGAATTCTCCCTCTGTGAACCCGAACAGACACTGGAATGTGGCGACTAGGGGATTTTCACAGTAACTTCATTGCAGTGTTAATGTAAGCCTACTTGTGACATTAATAAAGATTATTATTTCCTGCATCCGAACATTCACCCAGTGTTCACTGACCTACTCTGGCTCCCCTGATATTAAAATTCACATCCTCGTGTTCAAGTACTCCTTGGATTTGCCCCTTCCCTAACTCTGTAACATCCTCCTGTTGCCCTACAGCCCTCTGAGACCTCTGCACTCCTTCAAGCCAACCTCTCTCTAAAACATATTTATTTGACAAAGCTGGTCCACGCTGCGCTACCCTGCTGCCCAAGACTGGGTATACTTGGATTATTTTGTCATTCAGCTCAACAAAATGGAGCCTAATCCTATTCTCATTCAACGTCCATGGAAACGTGCTTTCCAACAGAATTCACTGAATGGCTGAGGCCAATTGGAATGACCCAGTGGAAGCACATGCTGAAATCTGCTGACTCAGCACAAACCAAAGATTGAATGCTGGGTATTTGACTGCACACTGCTAACTGGCTGATGCCTCTACCCAGTAGTCTATTCTTTTTCAGTTTTGCATCGGAATTTGATTGATTATACTGAGGTTGGTGGAGGGTGCAAACAAAATACAACACATTCTGGAAATCTGAAATATGTCATGATCTGAAGATATGAAGGAAAAATGAACATGTATATCTTCATAACATCCTGGCTACATTATAAGAAGTCTTTTTTCAATGGACAAATAACTGGACTATAAAATGGCTGCTGCTGACCACATAACGAGAGTTCTGGAAGTTTCCGAGCAGTTTAAAAATGGACAACAGTTAACACATCGAAACCCTGGTGGGCGGTACGGTAGATGGGTGGCACAGTAGCACATGGTTAGCACTTTGCTTCGCAGCACCAGGGACCCGGATTCGATTCCCAGCTGGAGTCACTGTCTGTGCAGAGTCTGCACATTCTCCCCGTGTTTGCGTGGGTTTCCTCCGGGTGCTCCAGTTTCCTCCCACAAGTGCTTGTTAGGTGAATTCTCCCTCTGTGTAACCGAACAGGCGCCGGAGTGTGTAGCAGCTTTTCATAGTAACTTCAATGCAGTGTTAATGTAAGCCTACTTATGACACTAATAAAGATTATTATTAAATAGCACTCCTCGCATTGTATAATTCTCCTCTCCAAGGCAGCACAAATGATAGTGGACAAGATATCTGCACCAATCAGCTATGGCCAGAGACAGACCTATTTGTGATTCCTTGGGTGTGATTTAACCATCGTGTTGCACCCTGCGCAAACCTGGGTGCGCCGGTTAAAGGCCAAAATTGAGATTCGCGTGAGGCGCCAATGAGTTTGCAATCTAATCGGCCCACTCCCAATGGTGGGTTCCTGATCAGGCCCAAATATGGCGTGCATATCTTTAACCACAATTAGCGGGAATTAACTGACTCCCCAGCGAGAATATCAGGCTGGCGACATTTAGTACTCCTTTTTGAAAACTTGAAGCTGGCGCGATGGCTGCTGAGGGGATCTGAGGAGATGAGTAGCCCGTTCCATTATCGGGCATGCAACTCCAGGGCACTGGAGCAGCTGCCCCTGTGGGGGGATGTGGGGAACCATCAATGGGGTTGGACTTAGTCGTGGGGCAGCAGCGATCTAAGGTAGGGGTCTCCCCTGAGCTTTGTATCGGTACCATTTGAAGGTGACATTTCCTTGTTGTTTTTTTAAAAATCTTTTTATTGGCATTTTCAAAATTCTATACGTTGCCGTTTGTTTTCATTTATTATACAGTGTAAAAAAGGCTTTGTCTTACATTTCTTTATTTACAAATTATTGCCGTCTAGCTTGGCGTGTCCCCACTCCCCAACCCCCATATGACTAACCGCTCCCCCCCCCCCCGATGTCCTCCCTGTTGATCCGGGGGGGGGGGGGGGGTGCTCCCCTTTATCCTTTCTCCCTCCGTCGGCTTCAACCATGTTCTTTTTGTGGATGGGGGGGTTGGGGTTGCAGCCCCTGCCCTGTATTGTCTCTCTTTGTCCCTCTCAGACTCTCTGCCTCCTTCTCCCCCGGGTTGTGCGCCCCTGACATTCCTCCTTGCCTTTCTTTTCCCCCTTTCCTTTTCTAATGCTTTCAGTTTCCTTTGTCTATTGCCTGCTGTTGGCCTGGAACAGGTTTTGGAACAGACCGACAAATTGCTCCCATGCAGTAAGGAAGCCTTCCTCCGACCCTTGTGTTTGATCTTCTCCAGGTGGAGAGATTCCGAGAGGTCAGCGAGCCAGTCTGCAGCTGTGGGTGGTGCTGCCGATCGCCAGCCGAGCAGGATTCTCCGGCGTACGATTAGGGAAGCGAAAGCGAGGGCGTCGGCCCTCTTCCCCATGTGTAACTCTGGCTGCTCCGATACCTCGAAAATTGCCACATTTGGGCACGGCTTCACCCTCACCCCCACAACCTTGGACATTTACTCGGAGAGGGCGTTCCACAACCCAGCAAGTTTGGGACAGGCCCAGAACATGTGGATGTGGTTGACCGGGCCACTCTGGCACCGTTCACATTTGTCCTCCATCTCTGGGAAGAACCTGCTCATTGGGGTTCTGGTCAGGTGCGCTCTGTGCACCACTTTGAGCTGCATTAGGCTGAGCCTTGCGCAGGAGGAGGTGGAGTTGGCCCTGCTCAGTGCTTCGCTCCAGAGTCCCTATCCTACCTCTGTCCCCAATTCATCCTCCCATTTCCACCTGGTCTCGCCCAGTGGTGTTTGGATTCTGTCCAGTAGCTGTCTGTACATTTTCCCACTGTCCCCCCTCCTTATTGTCTGTGTTCATCGAGTCCTCTAATAGTGTGGTCTCCGGGGCCCAGGGGTAATTTCCTTGTAGTTTAGTGGTTAATGTGGTATGTGGAATGTTACATAGTTGATTTTCAAATCTTTGTTAATGTTGACCCATTTTTGCCAATAAAATATTCTCAAGTGCATTCTCGTGGGTACACGTGCCATGTCTCAGACGATGGTTATTGCATCGCATTTCAAACAAAATTTGAAGCCTGGACAGTTTGCCTGACCTCCAGAAGCATCAGCACCATAGAGGCAGCAGCAAACAATCAGACACTCAAGCTGGGCTTCAGCACTGGGGATATCCTCACGACCAACGGGTGAGTGTGTGGATTAGGGGAGAGCACCGGGGCACAGTCTCCCTACTGTAACTGACAGGGTTCTGGGGTCTGGAGTCGAATGCCTCATGCTGTGGCTGGGGTTGAGTGTGCAGAGTGAGGGTTTCCAGCACAACTGGCTTGCTGGATGACACTCTGAGAGAAGGTGGAACATGTAAGAGTGGGGGAAGCTTGGAGGAATTTGGGGGTCCCGAGGTGGAAGCCCAAACTGATTGTTGGTCTCTCTCCTTCTTCAGTTCACTACATAGACTAGGATGGATGGTGGTGCCAGTCCTGCAGAGCAAACCCTCGCGGTGCTGGTGGCAGCCAGATGCTGGAGAAGGCGGCAGCAGCACCGACGCAGGCTGGGGGCAGCACCCCATTTGCAGAGGGCCACTGCAAATTCTAAAGACCCAGCCTACAGGGGACACCTGCTCTCGGTGGCCATGAAAGTCACCACAGTCCTGAACTCCTATGCCACCGGTTCATTCAAGGGCTCGAGCGGGAACCTGTGAGGCATTTCACAAACTACAGCCCAAAGTGCATTTGTGAGGTCACGATTAAATCATGTTACACCTCATATTTTGTGATGCCTGGGCATCAGATTTTACCAACTTTGAACTGGACCAGGCCCATTAAGTTGCCCAGGCAGCAAAATTCTCCATCATCGCCGGGATCCAAGTCCAGGGGGTAATTGATGGCACGCATGTCACCATGCATGTCACCACGCATGCACCAGGGCATCAGGCAGTGCCCTTCATTAACAGGAAGGGTTTCACTCCCTGAACGTGCAATTCATGTGCGACAGCCAGCTCCAGAACATGCACGTGCGTGCACGCTTCCCAGGGAGTGTGCATAACAGCTACATCCTGGGACACTCGGTGATCCCTGGCATTTTTGAGGACCACCCCAGGATAATGGGTTGGCTCTTGGGGGATAAGATGTACCCACTGAGGTCCTGGCTGATGATACCAATGCGGATGCCAGAGACCGAGGTGGAGACCGGATATAACGAGGTCCATGTTGCCGCCCGTTCTGTCATTAAGTTGTGCATCGGTCTGCTGAAAATGTGGTTCCGCTGCATGGACCGCTCCCAGAGGGTCTCCCACTTGTGGTGGTCTGCTGTGTCCTCCACAACCTGGCTCAGTAGCGGGGCGACATGCTGGAGGAGGAAGAGATGGGATATGTGGCCACGTTTGAGGAGGATGAGGAGGAGGAAGGGATGGAGGAAGAGCCCTGGGAGGAGCCTCAGGAGGAGCAAAAGGTTGGAGGATAGGCTGCAGTGAGGGTCCGGCATGCCTGGGCGACCAGGGATGAGGTCATCCTCGCCCGCTTCTCATAGGACGAGGCTTTGTCCATCAGCTCACCTCCTTCCTCTCCTTCCCACTTTTGCCCTCCTACCCCCTTCCCTATCATCCCCTATTTATATAGCACCTTTACTGCAATAGCCAAGGCACTTCACAGAAGTGTTATAAAACTAAGTATGACACTGAGTCATCGTTGACATCCTCCCATTTACAAAAGATGCTGGACATGCAGGACGCAAATTCATTCTTCATAAAGTGCGCCTTTGTTGATGGCTGAAGAGGTCGATTCTTGAAATGCAGGTTCATAGCAACATAAAATCCCTAAAGTGCAGGAGGAGGCTATTAGGCCCATCGAGTCTGAACCGACACTCCAAACGAGCACTGTACCCAAGTCCATTCCCCCACCATATCCCCGTAACCTAACCCTAACATCCCTGGGTACGAAGGGGCAACTTATCATAGCCAATCCACCTAGCCTTCACTTCTTTGGACTGTGGGAGGAAACTGGAGCACTTCTGGGTACACTTGGTCCGCAAGTAGTTGGAATTTTATTTTATTTAAAAAACTATTTTATGCAAGGCATTTTCACATGACCAAACAACATTATAAACAACCTGCACCCATTTCCCTCCTGCTCCCCTAATACCACCCGCTTCTCATATCCCACCTTCCCCATTTTAATCTCCTTAACCCCCTTCAATCCCCCTCAAACCTTCTTAAAGAAATCAATAAACGGCTTCCACCTCCGGGTGGTCCCTTCAAGACAAACTCAATCCTCTCCAGCCTCAGGAATTCTGCCAGCTCGCTCACCCACACCCCCACTTTCGGCGGCTCCAAGTGCCCCCATCCGAAAAAGATCCGTCTCCAGGCTATCAGGGAGGCACTGGTCTCGCTCACCGGGATTCCCGGGTCTTCTGACACCCTGAATATCGCCACCTCTGCTCTCAAACCTACCTTCACCCCCAGCACTTCCGAAATCACGTCCATGAACCTCTGCTCGAACCCTTTCAGCCTTGGACACGCCCAGAACATGTGGACGTGATTCACGGGCCTCCTCACACACCACCCACACTTCCTCCACCTTCTCAAAGAACCTACTCATCCTTGCTACCATTAAATGCGCCATATGTATCACTTTGAACTGGACGAGGCTTAACCTTGCACACGACGAGGACACATTCATCCTCTCCAAGGCCTCTGCCCACGTTTCAGCCCCCATCTCACCTCCCAGCTCCTCCTCCCACATGTCCCCCACCAGGGCCCCCTCCAAATCCATCAACTCCTTCTCGACATCAGACACCTTCCCCTCTCCTATCTCGTCCCTCAACAGCACCTTATCCTGCAACCACAGGGGATAGGACGGCACTCTCTCCTTATGAAGTCCCGGTACCTAAAACCGTTCCTCCTGGGCAGTTTGTAATCTTCCTCCAGGTCCTCCAACTTTGCAAATTTGCCCCCAATGAACAGATTGCCAAATCGCTCATCCCTGCCTGCCGCCACCTCCGAACCCTTGCATTCAACCCCCCTCCCCCTGCTAGAGCTGGGACTCTACGCTGCGTGCCTGCTAGCCCCCCACCAGACGGAGGATCGGTGGAGGTTTGGCAGAATTGTTTGGGGCGTAAAACACCATCGTTCCCTCGTCGGCATCAGCACATAGTTTCCCAGACGGAGAATCCAGCCCAGGATGTAGTTTGAGTTGAAACCCAGGAAGCTGGATTTTAGGTGTTTCCAAGTTTATGGGAGAGTAGAATGTGATATCTGGCCTGGAGTACATTGTAATAGTTAAACCATGAGGTAACAAAAGCATGAATGAGGGTTCCAGTAGCAGATGAGCGGAGATAGAAATTAAGTCTTGTGATGTTGCAGAACCAAAATAGGCAGTTTTAGTGATGGCACAAAATTGAGGGCCGAAGCTCAACTTGGGATCACACGTGGCACCAAGGTTGCAAACAGATTATCTTAATCTCAGAATGTTGGTAGGGAGAGGGATGGAATCCATAGATAGGGAAGGGAGTTTGGAGCGATGATTGACTTCAGTCTTCCCAATATTTAATTGAAGTGAATTTCTGCTTCTCCAGTACTGGATGTCAGATAAACAGTCTGATAATTTAGCGACAGCACACTAATCGAGATAGGCGATGGTGAGGTAAAGCTGAGCGTCAGCAAGTGGCAGACTGTGGATGAGAAACAGAACGTTGGGGGGAGGGGGGACAAGGACAGACTCTTGAAGGAGACGAGAGGGAATGGTGCGGGAGCAGGAAGAGGAGCCATTGCAAGTGATTATTTCACTACGATTAGATAGATAAGAATGGAACTGGGTGAGAATAAACCCAGCTGGACGACAGTGGCGAGGCTTTGGAAAGGGGTGGGGTGGTCAACTATGTGAAAGGCTGCAGACAGGATTAGAAGGATGAGGAGGGAAAGTTTACCAATGACAGAAAATGTGGAAGTATTGCAAACTTTGAGAAGGACAGTGATGAACTTTAAGAGGATGTAGGCTGATGGAATAGTGGGAGATGTGGCAGGTTAAATTTAATGCAGAAAATATTTAAAGTGATACATTTTGGTGAGAATAATGAGGAGAGGCAATATCAAATAAAGGCAATAATTCTAAAGGGAGTTCAGGAACAGAAAATCTGTGGTGAGTATATTTGCATAAATCATTGAAGGTAACAGGCCAGGTTCGGAAAACGATTAGAATGCCATTGAGGATACTGGATTTTATAAACAATGTGTAGAATACAAAAACAAGGAAGTTCATTAAACTTTATAAAACACTGGTTCACCCTCAACTCTAATATTGGGGGTGATCTAGTAGCCCAGCTAGCCGTGGTCGCAAAACCCATAATGACTGCTAAATCTCATGAGCAGCCAAATTTGCGTTGGCGAGATTTCAGTTTAAGATACATAGATACATAGAAGATAGGAGCAGAGGAGGCCTTTTGGCCCTTCGAGCCTGCTCTGCCATTCATCACGATCATGGCTGATCATCCAACTCAATAGCCTAATCCTGCTTTCTCCCCATAGCCTTTGATCCCACTCTCCCCAAGTGCTACATCCAGCCGCCTCTTGAATATATTCAATGTTTTAGCATCAATTACTTCCTGTGGTAATGAATTCCACAGGCTCACCACTCTTTTGGTGAAGAAATGTTTCCTCATCTCTGTCCGAAATGGTTTACCCTGAATCCTCAGACTGTGACCGTTGGTTCTGGACACACCCATCATTGGTAACATCTTCCCTGCATCTACCCTGTCTAGCCCTGTTAGAATTTTGTAAGTCTCTATGAGATCCCTCTCATGCTTCTGAACTCCAGCGAGAACAATCCTAACCTACTCAATCTCTCCTCATATGGCAGTCCCGCCATCCCTGGAATCAGTCTGGTAAACCTTCAGATCATCCCCACCCCCTGTCACTGATGTAATCCGGTTCACACCCTGTGTGTAAACCAGATTTCCATAGATTTAAATACATTTAAAGATAATTAATGGGGCTTGACGCCAAAGCGTCTGCCTAAGACGTATCCTCCCCACCTGGCAGTGTGAAAACCAGTCGTGATGACCAGACCGGGGGTGCGGAGGTGATTGGAGGTCTCGCAAGTTGATGGACAAGGCTAGGAATTGCCCCCTGACAGTGCCACTGATGGGGCAATGCCAAGGGGGCAGTGCCAAGGGGGTAACCATCCTCTACTGGGGGTTTCCTCTTACGTGTGGTGAGGGGAGGGGGGGGAGAGCCACGATGCCCTTGGGGGGGTGGGGAGAGAGTGGAGAGTCCTGATGCCTGTGAGGGGCTGAAGTGGGGGGGGGGGGGAGTGGAAGGGATAGGCCCGATGCCTGCGAGGGACAGTGGGGGAGGCAGTTTTCCCCGATGTTGGCATGGTGGTTGGGGGTGGATCCCGATCTCCATGGTGAGGGGGTGGGGGGAGGGGGCTTAAATGTAACATTGAGATTGGGCGCCCTATAAAGATGGTGCCCCGATCTCTGTGGAGCCAGCGTTGCTTTGTCTATCATGCCCTGCTCCATCATAGTGATGGCACAACCCACATCCCCAAATTCCCTGTGCACTGAGTGCCAGAAAATCTTGAATGAAAACTTGGCTGTGCATCTGGAGAGATAAACGTTGGTTCTCAGTCTGACTAAATTTGGGAAAATTCTTCCCATTGTGCCAATTCTGGGCACTGCACTTTAGGAAGGATATGAAGGTTCTGGAGAGGTCAGAAAAGATTTACAAGTTTGGTTCCCAGGGTGAGGTACATCAATTACGTGGATTGACTTGAGAAGTTGGGGTTGTTGTCCTTCGCGAAGAGAAGGTTGAGAAAAGATTTGATAGACATGTTCAAAATCATGAGTAGATTTTGTAGATAGAGTAGACGGGGAGAAACTATTCCCACTAGGGGAAGGGTTGAGAACCAGAGGACACTGAATGTGAATGACTAAAGAAGCAAAGGTGACAGGGGGAAAATCTTTTCTATGCAGTTTGTGGTTAGGGTCTGGAATGCACTGCCTGAGAGGGTGGTGGTGGCTTTCAAGAGAAAATTGTATATGGACCTGGAGAAAAAAAACTGCAGTGATAGGGCGATAGGGCAGAACAGTGGGACTAGCTGAGCTGCTCTTGTAAAGAGCTGGCACAGACATGAGGGACTAAATTGTCTCCTCATGTGCTTGAATCTTTCTATTCCTCTTTGATTCATGTTATCTCCAGCTCTCTTGTTGAATACCTTCAAACTGTGTCCTCCTGACTCTCCTGCAAGTGGAAGCAGTTTGTCTTTGTTGAATCTAAAAAAATGCTTCATGATGATGATGTCACTGTTGCAATGTTGGAGAGAGGAAATTGGTGGGATCCCAAGGGGTGTTTTGTATGAACACTTCCCTGAGTGTATTTCTCCCAGGAATTGACAAACACACCAGACATTTCCCATGTTGCTCCACAACCAACTGCTACAAAGCACAACAGAGAGGTAGTTGTGTAAACATCACATCATCCGTCACTTTACCACAACAACTTGAATTTAAATAGCACCTTTAATCGATGCCCTACGCTGCTCTTGCTCATGTATTTGCTATGTTTGGCTCTTTACTGCACTGTAACCATTTGTCGATGTACTCTGTTGATTATTCTTTTTGTCTACTATGTATGTACTGTATACGTTCCCTTGGCCACAGTAAAATGCTTTTCACTGTACTTTGGTACATGTGACAATAAATCAATCAATTAATAAAATGTTTCAAGGTGGTTCAAAGGAATGTTATATACAATTGAAAACTTGAGGCTCACAAAGCGATATTAGGATGGATGATCAAGAGCTTGGTAAAAGAAATATGGCTTTAACTTGGCTTTCAGAAATATCTGAAAGGAGGTGAGATAGGTATGAAAGATGGAGAGATGTAGGATGGGAATTCCAGCGTTTGGGACCCAGATAGGCCAAGGTATGACGTCCAGTGGTGGAGGAAAGAAACAAGAGACCAGAAAAAAGGCCTTGTCGGATCAGGATCCACTGTGGAGGAGTGATGGAAGAATGGAACTTGGTGAGAGTGGATACAGTAGTTTTCATCAATGGCACATCTACAGTGGACATTAAACTCAGCAAGGAAAGTGAGCCCCAGTCTCGATCCTGTTCCACCGTCCACACTCTATTATATACATAGGTACCAGAATCCTGGACTATTTGATAATTTACGCAAAATCCACTTTACATGATCGAAGTCTGGCCATCATTTAAAATTTTTTTTTTACAGTACCCAATTCATTTTTTCCAATTGTAGGGGCAATTTAGCGTGGCCAATCCACCTACCCTGCACATCTTTGGGTTGTGGGGGCGAAACCCACGCAAACACGGGGAGAATGTGCAAACTCCACACGGACAGTGACCCAGGGCCAGGATCAAAACTGGGACGTCGGCACCGTGAGGCAGTAATGCTAACCACTGTGCCATCGTGCTGCCGGTCTGGCCATCATAATTGAATTTATTTACTGCCCTTGGGGTTAGGAGGAGAAAACTGCACCTGATTTGTTATCCAGACGTTGTGCATATCTGGATCTGGTATAGCTACAATACCCCTCTGACTAAACTCTCCTGACATGCTGTTCCCATTGGCACAAAATGAATGGGCATTTGTTCAAACAGTCACCTGTGCGCCACAGGGGTCAGGGTGTTCGACATCTTATTTGAGCACAATTTTCAAAACGTAGGCATCTCTTGAGACTGGATAGTCTCCAACTGCCCTGCTAAAAAGGCGTTCGTGAGCCTGCCCTCCATATGGCAACTGCCCCTCAGAAATAGAATACTGGGAGCAGTGTTACTTACTGTACATTTACACTTCTGCCCCTTCCTCGGGAGGAAGTGCCGTCTTAAGGAGCCAATTGGATGGCTGGCAGCTCTATAAGACCATAAGACCATGAGACATAGGAGTGGAAGTAAGGCCATTCGGCCCGTCGAGTCCACTGCACCATTCAATCATGGCTGATTTCAACTCCATTTACCCGCTCTCTCTCCATACCCCATAATTCCTCGAGAAATTAAGAATTTATCAACTTCTGTCTTAAAGACACTCAACGTCCTGGCCTCCACCGCCCTCTGTGGCAATGAATTCCACAGACCCACCACTCTCTGGCTGAAGAAATTTCTCCTCATCTCTGTTCTAAAGTGACTCCCTTTTATTCTAAGGCTGTGCCCCCGGTCCCAACAGTGCCACTGCTGGAACAACAGGCAGTACTAACGAAGAGGGGCCTGGACTAAAGATAAGTCCAGAGTATTGCCTAGGCCAGGCTGGCAGACCTTAGTGAAGGGGTAAGTAAGTATGATTTTAGGGGGTGTGATGTTGCCTCCAATGGGCCTCCACTTGCCCAACAACAGCCCATGCCTCACTTGGTGTAGGCTTCCCCTGCTGCTGTTAAATAGCGACGGGTGCGGGATGAGACCCTTAAGTGGCTATTATTTGGCCACTTCAGTGCCCCAATCAGCTCAAGGGTGAATGGGTTACTCGCGCCGTCACGACGCCTCATTAAATTTCATACAGGTCAGGTGTGGATAGGTAGGTGGTGGGAAGGTGCTGGATTTTACAAATGAACCGACTAACAAGGAAATGTAAAATCCAGCCCTTGGTGCTTCATCCCACCTAATACTACTCACTCCGAGATACTGAATTTTCCCTAGACAGTTAGCTGAATTTTCACTAGACAGTTAGTTTTCATACTGAGTTCACTGGACAAAGATCCGGGGGCTAGAAACTGTGACTATGATATCCTCCAGCTACCCTGGGGTTCTAATGCCATGTGAGCACCCTGATTGCTACACAAGTTCTTATTGCTTAACTAGGCACAGACTGAGAATCTCCTTCTTTTGTATGGTAAGCAACGCACTGCATTAACTGACTAATGAAACGTAATGCACTGAAAGCTGTCGGTAGGCAGCAGGAGTGAAGCTATGTCGGTGAAAGTGTTGGCTTTGTCCTTTCAAAAAATGGGTCAATATTACACATGTATTTTCTAAACACAAAAGCGGCCCTGGGTTTTGAGAGTTGTCAGCTATGGCTCGGTTGGTAGCACCAAGCAAGCTGTTGAAGGTGTCATCTTTCAGGTGAGAAATTAAACTGAAGTCCCATCTGTCCTTTTGGATGGATATAAAAATCCCATGGGAGCAATTCTGAAAGAGAGTTTTCTCTACTGTCCGGGTCAATATTTATTCCTCAACAAAAATCATTAAAACAGATTATCTAGTCATCTTCATTGCTACTTGTGGGGCCTTGCACAGTGTAAATTGGGTTTTGCTTTTCCTACATTTCAACAGTGACTGCATTTCAGAAAGTACTTACTCATTGGCTGAAAAACACTTTGGGGCATCCTTGTGAAAGGTGCTATAGAAATGCAATTTTTTTTTAACATGTCGATGCTTGCATGATCACCAGCATTATATACATGGGTACATGCACATGCATACATATATGTGCAGCTTCATAAGTGTACGTGCATTCACACATGTAAAAACACAGACAGGGCTTTTTGCCATTACTTTGCACACATACACGCAAAGTACATGTTTTGATACACATTTCTATACACAGTCTGGTAATGTGTTGTAGCACAGGAAGAAAGAAAAAATGTAATTTTGTCTTTCAATGTACATATAATATACTATGAAAGAAATAACACAGACAGTATTCTACGACCTATCGATTTCAATGACTAACAATGTCTTAAAGATGTGGTCATTTTCTTTGAGAGAGAGTTAAGTACATAAAACACAGAACGTTGGGGCTATTCCCTGCTGTGCCAAACCTTACCCAATAGCTTGCTGAGCTCTGTGTTCTGAAGGTTGGGGTTCTGTAAAGACAGCCTCTTCCTTTCATCTTTCGCCCACACCATGAAGGCATTCATGGGCCGGGGAATCCGGCTGATGGTGATGTGGGTCCCGCAATCCCTTGGCTGGTGAAGGGTTTCAGTGGCTTTCAGGAAGAAAGCACTAGCGTCGACATAGCCTGTATCGGCAGCCCTCATCTTCATTGGCAATTAGCAGGAGCGACCTTACTCTCACTCCTCGTCTGAAAAGCCAAATCTTCTGTGAGAACAGATAGGCTCAGCGTTTATATCAGGTTCAGTGTTGAATATAGGCTCCTCCTACATGATTACAATATGACTACCAGTCCAAATCCACGCATTGGATTCAAGGCAAACAGAAAATACCATTAAGAATCTGTTTGGATGTTTTTTCCCCTAGATGGTCCATTGTATCATCCTTCACATCAGTATTACACACCGTTTGAACTGAGTCACGGTCAACTGACTGTTCAAACTCTAGTATCCTCCATGTGCTCTTTAAGAGAATTTCTAAGAAGCAATTTATGTGAATACAAAGTGCACTGGAGGTAGAGGAGTGAAATGTAGAGGATCACACAAATTTGCATGTCAAATTAGAACATTTTTCTCATGGCTCTGTGCCCATAACCAGCTAAAAAGGTGAGCCCATTAGGAAAATGTGTGCTTTTCCAGGTCAATCCATTAAATTAGGAACTGCCCATATAAGGGTGAGGCATTTACAAACTCTTCACCACCTGTTCAAAAACAAATAAAACAAACAACGAATGAAACTCCCAAAATCAAAATTTTGAGAAAAGATCGGATTGCCTTGATATCCTGTGATCCAGCTATCTGATGGACTAAGTTTTCAAGCATGTCAATTAGTGAGAAAATGGAATAATTACAGTTTAGTCGGTAAGAAACAAACCTCTCGCTCCGTTGCCAAATATTACACAAGAGCTGAGAAACATCAATTATAGATGCAGGGTATGCAAATTCTTCTTCAGAACGAGCTGTATGCTCATGTTTGTTGACAACAATAGGTTAGTGTTGTGTTTGGTCCCTTGTCCTTTCTGAAGTAACTCACCAAACACTTCGATATGTCCAAACCAGGATCCTTTTATTGTGTCTCGTGTGGTAAGATGGCAATCTGATACAGCGCACATGATCTTGGAGTCTTGATACTCCTCTGGAACTTACACCTGGCACTGACCATTTACATGTATGTCTTATTACCCTCTCACTCTTCTTCTGAAGATGGCCGGATGTGTCTCCCTTAATTTTGGGTCATCGGTCACATGACCTTTGTCTGGAGACCGCATGGTGTGCCTATACCGCCGTCATCTGCTGGTTGGAGCACACCATCCAACTATGATACAGCCCATATTGTTATGGGCCAGGATTTAGAGAACCCCAAAGTGTATCATGGAGTTCATCTGACCCACAACTTTTACTAGATAGTGGTATGGGGAGCACTCAGCCCACTCTAGGTGTGGTACAGCAGAAATGGAAAAGTATCTTTTAAAGCAAAACAATGTTTATTCTATGAACTCAAGTTAACCTTTTTAAAACATACAGTGAACATCTTAACAGCCATTAATTCAAATACAACCCCCAAAGAATATAACACTAAGTAATTCTTAAGCTGTCCTTTTAACATCCAGAAGACTTAAAAAAAAAAACTTTCAGCAGAAGCACATCAGGTTAAAGTAACTACTAAGAGCAGTTATTAGTTTTAAATCACCAAAGGATCGATTTACAGTCTTTAGGTTTCAGAGAGAGACTCTAATACACCTTCTGGCTGTGACTGCAGCTACCCAGCTCTGAAAACGAAACTAAAACACACCCTGCAGCAAACAGTCTAAAATAAAAGTAAAAAGCTGACATCCACTCTCTGACATCACTGCAGTAATAAACACCCATTTCTTAAAGGTATTCTCACTACAGACCAGAGGGAGTTGGAAACTTAGGGACAGGTGTAGGCCATACAGTCCCTGGAGTCTGTTCTGTTGTTCAGATTATGGTTGATTTGTATCTCCATTTACCCATCTTGGTAGCCCTTAATAACCTTTCCTAACAAAAATCTATTGTATGCAGTTTTGAACTTTTCTATTTACCCTGAGCCTGAACAATTCTTTTGGAGAGGGACAGTTCCAGATTTCAAGCACCCATTATTGTAAAAAAGTGCTTGCTGACATCACCCTTCAACAACCTAGCATTAATTTTAAGTTCATGCCCCCTTGTTCTGGAGTGGTAACCAGAGGAATATGTTTCTATCTACCCGATCAAATTCTTTAATCATAAATACCTCAATTAGATCACTTCTTAGTCTTCTACGCCAAGGAAATAATAATAATAATCTTTATTAGTGTCACAAGTAGACTTACATTAACACTGCAATGAAGTTACTGTGAAACTCCCCTAGTTGCCACATTCCGGCGCCTGTTTGTGTACACAGAGGGAGAATTCAGAATGTCCAATTCTCCTAACAAGCACGTCATTTGGGACTTGTGGGTTGAACCTGGAGCACCCGGAGGAAATCCACGCAGACACGGGGAGAACATGCAGACTCCGCACAGACAGTGACCCAAGCCGGGAATCGAACCCAGGTCCCAGGTGCTGTGAAGCAACAGTGCTAACCACTGTGCTACTGTGCCACCCATACAAGCCCAGTTTACATAATTTGTCCTCATAATTTAACCCTCTTTGCTCTGGTATAATTCTGCAACCCCTCCAAGGCCATTATATATATTCTGTACAGTGCCCAGAACTGAAGCAGTATTCCCGATGTGGTATAACCAGGTATATAATTATAGCATCAACTCCACCCAATTTGATTCCAGTACTCTTGAGATAAAAGCCAACACTTCAGTTGCCTCTTTGATAACCATTTTTACTTGCCTATTTGTTTACAGTGATTTCTGTATATGGACCCCTAATTCTTCTGCTCCGCCACAGTTCCTAGCTTCTCACCATTTGGAAAACATCTAATCCATCTTTTTTCGATCCTCATACACATTGAACTCCATCCTCACCAGATTTTCCACTCACTATATTTATCAATCTCCACATTTTATTATACCACTTAACTTAGTGTTGTCCGCAAATTAATATATTTAATATATACAGCTCTTTAGTTCTTCATATAAAGCATTGATAAATGTAATGAATAGCTTGGCATCATTGAGCTCAATCCGGCAATTGTTGCGTGGACTGATATCCTCAAAGCTTTGGAGAAGATGCAAAAAGAACTAGACAGATGATCCCAGAACTGAGAGGCTAGAACTATCGAAAATTTGAATAGGCTAGGACGTTTTGCTCCAGAAAAGAGAAGACTGAATGAAGCTCAATAAAATCATTAAATGATTCAATAGCGTGAAGAGGGGCGGCACAGTAGCATAGTGGTTAGCACTGCTGCTTCACAGCGCCAGGGTGCCAGGTTCGATTCCCGGCTTGAGTCACTGTCTGTGCGGAGTCTGCAAGTTCTCCCCGTGTCTGGATGAGTTTCTTCCAGGTGCTCCGGTTTTCTCCTGAAAGACGTGCTGTTAGGTGAATTGGACATTCTGAATTCTCCCTCAGTGTATCCGAACAGGCGCCGGAATGTGACGACCAGGGGATTTTCCACAGTAACTTCATTGCAGTGTTAATGTAAGCCTACTTGTGACAATAATAAAGATTATTATTAATGTAGAGAAGTTGTTTCCACTTGTCGGTGAAACCAAATCAAGGGTGCATAAATGTACAGTAGTTACTAATCAATCCAATTGGGGAATTCAGGAAAAAACTGCCTTGTCCAGAGAGTCATTTTGTTTTAATTAATTTTATGGGACATGAGTATCACTGGCTAGGCCAGCATTTATTGCCCGTCCATATTTGAGCGGCAACAACATTTCTGTGCAGTCACATTTAGGCCAGACTGGATAAGGATGGCAGATTTCCTTCCCTAAAGGGTTTTTCTGACAATTGGCAATGATTTCATGGAACGGACTTCAAGCAAAAACATTTCTAAGTGTAATTTTGGGCACGTTTGGTGGGGTGTTTCCCACACCAGTATTCAACCAAACTTGGGACACGATTTAATAGAGATGAAACAGAGTCCCATGCCGGGCGCGTTTTCCCGCCGAGGCCACACTTAGTCCCATTTCCTGCACTAACTCAGCTCGCCAGTGCAGGAAGGGAATCGGGGCACAATCTCTGAACCCCCCACTATGGCCTCCTGGATTCCCCCAATACCCCAACTTACTACTGAGGAAAGACATGCTGTTAGCCCACCTCATAAGGGCAGGGTACCCGGGGTCCAACCCTGGCACAGGCCAAATGCCACAGGCACCTTGGCACTGCCACCAGTAGGCTGATTGTGCCACCTGGGCACACTGGCAATGTCAGGGTGACAGTCTGGAAGTGCCACAGTGCCCAGATGGCAACGGGTGCCAGGGTACCACCCGGCCCAGAGCCCAACCATCCAGGGGCCCCCGATTGCCAGGGAGATTGCCCAAGTGCCGGTACACCTAGTCTATGTTGGTGGAGACCTGTGCTAAGCAGCATTCACTTGGACTCGCCAAACCACAGGAGTTAAATCCCTTGGGTAACTTTAGCGACAGCATATTCAAGTGAGCCTTACTGCACACTTGCATGTGCAAATCTGGAACCCGACCTCAATGGGCAAGTGCCAGATTGCAACGTCTCGTTGCACCGAGTCGAATGCGACGAGGGCAGTAGATTACAGCCTCAGTCATTTTTTTGGATCTTGGGGAATTGCTCCATGGCCTCGCCCACACTGAGAAATGTTTTCAGCATGGGCAACTAAACTCACCGGCTTGAGTGGCCCCTCAGAGATTGGGCCGCCATTTTGAAAGGGTGACCCGATCTCTAAGTGAGCTTGAGGGTCTCTCACAGCCCTCATCCATGGACAATGTCACCCCCGCACACAAGGGCATTACCTCCCCCCCCCCCCCCAAGTGAGGATACCCCACTATGGGGTCCCCCCTCTTTCAGACTTACCTAACCCTCACATCAACCCTCCCCCTTTCAGGGCACCCACCCTCACCCCCCACTCCAAGATCTATGAGGCCCCTTCATACATGCTCGGTACCACCACCCCCCCACCCCACAGCCTTCATAGAATCATAGAATTTACAGTGCAGAAGGAGACCATTCTGCCCATCAAGTCTGCCATGGCCCTTGGAAAGAGCACCCTACTTAATCCCACACCTCTACCCTATCCCCGTAACCCCAGTTTTCACACTAAGGGCAATTTAGCATGACTAATCCACCTAACCTGCACATCTTTGGACTGTGGGAGAAAAACCGGAGCACCCGGAGGAAACCAACGCAGACACGGGGAGAAAGTGCAAACTCCACACAGACAGTGACCCGAAGCCTGCATTGAACCTGGGACCCTGGAGCTGTGAGGCAGCAGTGATAATCATTGTGCCACCGTGCCACCATTTTCCCTCCATTCAAGGGTCTGACCCTCCATAGGCCCGTACCCTTGGCAGTGCCACCCTGGCACCCGGGGTCCCTGGCAGTGCCACCTGCGCACCCTGGCAGTGCCAGGCTAGCAGTGCCAAGGTGCCACACTGTCCTGTCCCCGACCACCCAGGTCTCTCCAATGACCTGGGAGACACCCTCCAAGTGCCATTACACCTGGTCCATGTTTGTGTGGACCAGTACTAAACGGCACCTGGTCCAGGCCCTAACCTCGTTGGGCAGGACATTACCTCCTGGGCGTCGGCTCATTTAAATATGCATGTCATTTGAATCTTGCGAGATGTTTCAAAAGTTGCGAATCTTGCGAGAGGCTTCTCGCGTGATTCGTTGGCCTCATCACGACACCAAGTCGGGCGCGGCGAGGCCGGTAAATTGCGCCCATGGTCATTAATGGACTTTTAAAAAATTACAGATTTCTACTGAATTCAAATTTCACCGCCGACCATGGCGGGATTTGAACCCGAATCCCCAGATCTTGATCTGGGTCGTTGGATTAGTAGCCCAGTGACAATACCACTACACCTCTGCCTCCCTTGATAAGTGAATAACCTAGATACATTTAAAGGGAATCTGGATCAGCACGCGAGGGGGGAAAGAAATCAAAGGATATACCGATAGAGTGAGATAAAGAGGGGTGTAATGAAGCTTGGGCAGCACGGTAGCACAAGAGGGCAGCACAGTAGCACAAGTGGATAGCACTGTGGCTTCATAGTGCCAGGTTCCCAGTTTCGATTCCCCGCTGGGTCACTGTCTGTGCGGAGTCTGCACGTTCTCCCCGTGTCTGCATGGGTTTCCTCCGGGTGCTCTGATTTTCTCCCACAGTCCAAAGACGTGCAGGATGGTAGATTGGCCATGCTAAATTGTCCCTGAGTGTCCGAACAGGTTAGGAGGGGTTATTGGGTTACGGGGGTAGGGTGGAAGAGAGGTCTTAAGTGGGCCCGTGCAGACTCGATGGGCCAAATGGCCTCCTTCTGTACTGTATGTTCTACGTTCTTGTCCGAAACATAAACACAGTCATATATCAGTGGCTGAATAGCCTGTTTATGAGTTGTAACTTCGATGTAATTCAATGTAAGATTGCACCCTCACCCCCTCCCCCCTCTCATTTCCGCCCAAGAAAATGGCAACGTTTAACAGCTCATCATTGGTAGCGGTTTTGTAAAAGGTGGAGGCCAGAGGAGGGGGTTTGAAAATAAGGAAGATGGGAGACAACAACTGATGCTGGGAACGAGAGCATTAAAGACACAACTGACTTAGCAGTGATAGAAATGTTACAATAAATAGAGGAGCTGAAAACAAGTTAGCGAGGAAGCTAGCAAGAGATTCTTCATGGATGTATGAAAAGAAATGGTGAGATGAAGGGTGAGTTGAGATTTGAGTATGTACGGCAAAAGAGTTAAGACAGTGCCGAGCCCTGATCTGGTTCAAATTTTAATTCCTTGAGCAAAGAGGGCCATGGAAGGTGATGAGTTTGAAGAACTTGGTGAGGATATAGGTGGAATAGATGATGTGAGGATTATACAAAGGTTGAGATTGGGAAAGGAAACTAGCGGACTCCATTCTGGAAGTTGACAAGTTGTACTCCGAGGCCTCAACCGTAGAGCTGCTGGTGGAGAGGAAAAAGCTGCAAATGGACTTTAACCTGCTATCCACCAGGAAAGCAATGTACCAACTCGGCCGTCACAGGGGACCTTCTACGAACACGGAGACAAGGCTGGCCGCCTACTGGCTCACCAGCTGAGAAAGCAGGCAGCCACGAGGGAAATAGCTCAGGAACAGAATTTCCTCGACGGACTGGAATTACCAGTTGTGAGGGAAAGCAGAAGGTGGGAGCTGGAAGCACCAATAGATCTGGGAGAAATCATGGAGAGCATCAGCTCCATGCAGTCGGGGAAGGCACCAGGCCCCGATGGGTTCCCGGCGGACGTCTTTTAAAAGACTCATGTCTGTCCCGGCCCAACACCTAACGGACATGTTCACGGACCCGCTGGCAAGGAGCACTCTTCCACCTACACCAGTGAAAGCCACAATATCACTGATACCCAAAAAAGATAAAGACCCGACGTAATGTGGATCATATACACCCATTTCACTGCTGAATGTGGATGCGAAAATACTCGCAAAGGTCCTGGGCAAAAGGCTGGAGGGCTGCGTACCAGAGGACCAAACATCCTTTGTCAAGGGTAGACAGCTTACAGTGAACATCAAGCGGCTGCTGAATGTGATAATGACCCCCCCCTGAGGAGAGAACATCAGAGGCGATCGTCTTCTACCACTATGTAGATAGTCCAACTAGGGAAGGGGCTATACTGGACTAGTATTGGGGAATGAGCCCGGCCAGGTGGTAGAAGTTTCAGTAGGGGAGCATTTTGGGAACAGTGACCACAATTCAGTAAGCTTTAAAGTGCTGGTGGACAAGGATAAGAGTGGTCCAAGGGTGAATGTGCTAAATTGGGGGAAGGCTAATTATAACAATATTAGGCAGGAACTGAAGAACCTAGATTGGGGGCGGATGTTTGAGTGTAAATCAACCTCTGACATGTGGGAGGCTTTCAAATGTCAGTTGAAAGGAATTCAGGACCGGCATGTTCCTGTGCGGAAGAAGAATAAATACGACAAATTTCAGGAACCTTGGATAACGAGAGATATTGTAGGCCTCGTCAAAAAGATAAAGGAGGCATTTGTCAGGGCTAGAAGGCTGAGAACAGACAAAACCTGTGTGGAATATAAGGAAAGTAGGAAGGAACTTAAGCAAGGAATCAGGAGGGCTAAAAGGGGTCACGAAAAGTCATTGGCAAATAGGGTTAAGGAAAATCCCAAGGCTTTTTACACATACATAAAAAGCAAGAGGGTAGCCAGGGAAAGGGTTGGCCCACTGAAGGACAGGCGAGGGAATCTATGTGTGGAGCCAGAGGAAATGGGCGAGATACTAAATTAATACTTTGCATCAGTATTCACCAAAGAGAAGGAATTGGTGGATGTTGAGTCTGGAGAAGGTTGTGTAGATAGCCTGGGTCACATTGAGATCCAAAAAGACGAGGTGTTAGGCGTCTTGAAAAATATTAAGGTAGATAAGTCCCTAGGGCCTGATGGGATCTATCCCAGAATACTGAAGGAGGCTAGAGAGGAAATTGCTGAGGCCTTGACAGAAATCTTTGGATCCTCACTGTCTTCAGGTGATGTCCCGGAGGACTGGAGAATAGCCAATGTTGTTCCTTTGTTTAAGAAGGGTAGCAAGGATACTCCAGGAAACTACAGGCCGGTGAGCCTTACGTCAGTGGTAGGGAAATTACTGGAGAGAATTCTTCGAGACAGGATCTACTCCCATTTGGAAGCAAATGGACGTATTAGCGAGAGGCAGTAGGGTTTTGTGAAGGGGAGGTCGTGTCTCACTAACTTGATAGAGTTTTTCGAGGAGGTCACAATGATGATTGACGCAGGTAGGGTACTGGATGTTGTCTATATGGACTTCAGCAAGGCCTTTGACAAGGTCCCTCATGGCAGACTGGTACAAAAAGTGAAGTCACACGGTATCAGGGGTGAGCTGGCAAGATGGATACAGAACTGGCTAGGTCATAGAAGGCAGAGAGTAGCAATGGAAGGGTGCTTTTCTGATTGGGGGGCTGTGACGAGTGGTGTTCCACAGGGATCAGTGCTGGGAGCTTTGCTGTTCGTAGTTATACAAAGTTATACAAAAATCATTAATATATAAATGATTTGGAGGAACATGTAACTGGTCTGATTAGTAAATTTGCAGATGACACAAAGGTTTGTGGAATTGCGGATAGCAATGAGGACTGTCAGAGGATACAGCAGGATTTAGATTGTTTGGAGACTTGGGCGGAGAGATGGCAGATGGAGCTTAATGCGGACAAATGTGAGGTAATGCATTTTGGAAGGTCTAATGCAGGTAGGGAATATACAGTGAATGGTAGAACCCTCAAGAGTATTGACAGTCAGAGAGATCTAGGTGTACAGGTCCACAGGTCACTGAAAGGGGCACCACAGGTCACTGAAAGAGGCAACACAGGTGGAGAAGGTAGTCAAGAAGGCATGCGGCATGCTTGAGGGCCGACCTGATCGAGGTCTACAAAATTATGAGGGGCATAGACAGAGTGGATAGTCAGAGGCTTTTTCCCAGGGCAGAGGGGTCAATTACGGGGGGGGCATAGGTTTAAGGTGCAAGGGGCAAGGTTTCGAGGAGATGTACAAGGCAAGTTTTTTCCACAGAGGGTAGAGGGTGCCTGGAACTCATTGCCGGAGGAGGTGGTGGAAACAGGGACGATAGTGACGTTTAAGGGACAACTTGACAAATACATGAATAGGATGGGAATAGAGGGATACGGACCCCGGAAGTGCAGAAGATTTTAGTTTAAACGGGCACCATGGTTGGCACAGGCTTGGAGGGCCGAAGGGCCTGTTCCTGTGCTGTACTTTTCTTTGTTCTTTGTTGTCTCCCTGGACGCAGAAATGGCCTTCGACAGAGTCGAATGGAAGTACCTCCTCGAGGTACTGCAACGGTTTGGGCTAGGAGCGGGGTTCACCGCCTGGGTGAGATTCCTGTACAACGCTCCCAATGCGAGCGTCTGAACTAACACCACCAGCTCTGAATACTTCCAGCGACAGAGAGGAACAAGACAGGGCTGGTCCCTGTCCCCACTCTTGTTCGCACTAGCGATCAAAGCCCTGGCGATAGCCCTGCGGGACGCGAAAAGCTGGAAGGGAATCTGGAGAGGAGACCGAGAGCACAGAGTCTCACTCTATGCAGATGACCTGCTCCTCTATGTCTCGAAGCCACAGGAGGGTCTGAAGGCAATACTGCAAAGACTGAAAGAGATTGGAACCTTTTCGGGCTACAAACTTTTAAAAAATAAATTTAGAGTATCCAATTAATTTTTTCCAATTAAGGGGCAATTTAGCTTGGCTGATCCACCAATCTGCACATCTTTGGGTTGTGGGGGCGAAACCCACGCAGACACGGGGAGAATGTGCAAACTCCACATGGACAGTGACCCAGAGCCGTGATTGAACCTGGGACCTCAGCGCCGTGAGGCAGCAAGGCTAACCCACTGCCGCCACCGTGCTGCCCCGAGGGCTACAAACTTAACCTGGGCAAAAGTGAGGCATTCCCAGTGAACCCAAATGAGGAGGGGCAGAGCTGTAGGGGCTCCCGTTTAAAACGGCCCAAAACAGATTCCGTTAGCTGGGGATCCAAATAGCCAGAGACTGGACACAGATCCACAAGTGATATCCACATGATAGGTGGGTAACTGTAAGAGGGACTGGGAAAAAGCAGTCAGTGCAGGGATCCCCTGCGGTCGTTCCCCTGAGAAACAAGTATACCGCTTTGGATACTTGTGGGGGGGACGACTTACCAGGGGTAAGCCATGGGGTACGGGCCTCTGGCACGGAGTCTGTCCCTGTTGCTCAGAAGGGAAGGGGGGAGAGGAGCAGAGCATTAGTAATTGGGGACTCTATAGTCAGGGGCACAGATAGGAGATTTTGTGGGAGCGTGAGAGACTCACGTTTGGTATGTTGCCTCCCAGGTGCAAGGGTACGTGATGTCTCGGATCGTGTTTTCCGGGTCCTTAGGGGGGAGGGGGAGCAGCCCCAAGTCGTGGTCCACATTGGCACTAACGACATAGGTAGGAAAGGGGACAAGGATGTCAGGCAGGCTTTCAGGGAGCTAGGATGGAAGCTCAGAACTAGAACAAACAGAGTTGTTATCTCTGGGTTGTTGCCCGTGCCACGTGATAGTGAGATGAGGAATAGGGAGAGAGAGCATTTAAACACGTGGCTACAGGGATGGTGCAGGCGGGAGGGATTCAGATTTCTGGATAACTGGGGCTCTTTCTGGGGAAGGTGGGACCTCTACAGACAGGATGGTCTACATCTGAACCTGAGGGGCACAAATATCCTGGGGGGGAGATTTGTTAGTGCTCTTTGGGGGGGTTTAAACTAATGCAGCAGGGGCATGGGAACCTGGATTGTAGTTTTAGGGTAAGGGAGAATGAGAGTATAGAGATCAGGAGCACAGATTTGACGTCGCAGGAGGGGGCCAGTGTTCAGGTAGGTGGTTTGAAGTGTGTCTACTTCAATGCCAAGAGTATACGAAACAAGGTAGGGGAACTGGCAGCATGGGTTGGTACCTGGGACTTCGATGTTGTGGCCATTTCGGAGACATGGATAGAGCAGGGACAGGAATGGATGTTGCAGGTTCCGGAGTTTAGGTGTTTTAGTAAGCTCAGAGAAGGAGGCAAAAGAGGGGGAGGTGTGGCGCTGCTAGTCAAGAGCAGTATTGCGGTGGCGGAGAGGATGCTACTTGGGGACTCTTCTTCCGAGGTAGTATGGGCTGAAGTTAGAAACAGGAAAGGAGAGGTCACCCTGTTGGGAGTTTTTTATAGGCCTCCTAATAGTTCTAGGGATGTAGAGGAAAGGATGGCGAAGATGATTCTGGATAAGAGCGAAAGTAACAGGGTAGTTATTATGGGAGACTTTAACTTTCCAAATATTGACTGGAAAAGATATAGTTCGAGTACAATAGATGGGTCGTTTTTTGTACAGTGTGTGCAGGAGGGTTTCCTGAAACAATATGCTGACAGGCCAACAAGAGGCGAGGCCACGTTGGATTTGGTTTTGGGTAATGAACCAGGCCAGGTGTTGGATTTGGAGGTAGGAGAGCACTTTGGGGACAGTGACCACAATTCGGTGACGTTTACGTTAATGATGGAAAGGGATAAGTATACACCGCAGGGCAAGAGTTATAGCTGGGGGAAGGGCAATTATGATGCCATTAGACGTGACTTGGGGGGATAAGGTGGAGAAGTAGGCTGCAAGTGTTGGGCACACTAGATAAGTGGGGCTTGTTCAAGGATCAGCTACTGCGTGTTCTTGATAAGTATGTACCGGTCAGACAGGGAGGAAGGCGTCAAGCAGGGAACCGTGGTTTACCAAGGAAGTGGAATCTCTTGTTAAGAGGAAGAAGGAGGCCTATGTGAAGATGAGGTGTGAAGTTTCGGTTGGGGCGATGGATCGTTACAAGGTAGCGAGGAAGGATCTAAAGAGAGAGCTAAGACGAGCAAGGAGGGGACATGAGAAGTATTTGGCAGGAAGGATCAAGGAAAACCCAAAAGCTTTCTATAGGTATGTCAGGAATAAGCGAATGACTAGGGAAAGAGTAGGACCAGTCAAGGACAGGGATGGGAAATTGTGTGTGGAGTCTGAAGAGATAGGCGAGATACTAAATGAATATTTTTCGTCAGTATTCACTCAGGAAAAAGATAATGTTGTGGAGGAGAATGCTGAGCCCCAGGCTAATAGAATAGATGGCATTGAGGTACGTAGGAAGAGGTGTTGGCAATTCTGGACAGGCTGAAAATAGATAAGTCCCCGGGACCTGATGGGATTTATCCTAGGATTCTCTGGGAGGCCAGGGAAGAGATTGCTGGACCTTTGGCTTTGATTTTTATGTCATCATTGGCTACAGGAATAGTGCCAGAGGACTGGAGGACAGCAAATGTGGTCCCTTTGTTCAAAAAGGGGAGCAGAGACAACCCCGGCAACTATAGACCGGTGAGCCTCACGTCTGTAGTGGGTAAAGTCTTGGAGGGGATTATAAGAGACAAGATTTATAATCATCTAGATAGGAATAATATGATCAGGGATAGTCAGCATGGCTTTGTGAAGGGTAGGTCATGCCTCACAAACCTTATTGAGTTCTTTGAGAAGGTGACTGAACAGGTAGACGAGGGTAGAGCAGTTGATGTGGTGTATATGGATTTCAGCAAAGCGTTTGATAAGGTTCCCCACGGTAGGCTATTGCAAAAAATACGGAGGCTGGGGATTGAGGGTGATTTAGAGATGTGGATCAGAAATTGGCTAGCTGAAAGAAGACAGAGGGTGGTGGTTGATGGGAAATGTTCAGAATGGAGTTCAGTCACAAGTGGAGTACCACAAGGATCTGTTCTGGGGCCGTTGCTGTTTGTCATTTTTATCAATGACCTAGAGGAAGGCGCAGAAGGGTGGGTGAGTAAATTTGCAGATGACACTAAAGTCGGTGGTGTTGTCGATAGTGTGGAAGGATGTAGCAGGTTACAGAGGGATATAGATAAGCTGCAGAGCTGGGCTGAGAGGTGGCAAATGGAGTTTAATGTAGAGAAGTGTGAGGTGATTCACTTTGGAAGGAATAACAGGAATGCGGAATATTTGGCTAATGGTAAAGTTCTTGGAAGTGTGGATAAGCAGAGGGATCTAGGTGTCCATGTACATAGATCTCTGAAAGTTGCCACCCAGGTTGATAGGGTTGTGAAGAAGGCCTATGGAGTGTTGGCCTTTATTGGTAGAGGGATTGAGTTCCGGAGTCGGGAGGTCATGTTGCAGCTGTACAGAACTCTGGTACGGCCGCATTTGGAGTATTGCGTACAGTTCTGGTCTCCGCATTATAGGAAGGACGTGGAGGCTTTGGAGCGGGTGCAGAGGAGATTTACCAGGATGTTGCCTGGTATGGAGGGAAAATCTTATGAGGAAAGGCTGATGGACTTGAGGTTGTTTTCGTTGGAGAGAAGAAGGTTAAGAGGAGACTTAATAGAGGCATACAAAATGATCAGGGGGTTGGATAGGGTGGACAGTGAGAGCCTTCTCCCGCGGATGGATATGGCTGGCACGAGAGGACATAACTTTAAACTGAGGTGTAATAGATATAGGACAGAGGTCAGAGGTAGGTTCTTTACGCAAAGAGTAGTGAGGCCGTGGAATGCCCTACCTGCTACAGTAGTGAACTCGCCAACATTGAGGGCATTTAAAAGTTTATTAGATAAACATATGGATGATAATGGCATAGTGTAGGTTTGATGGCTTTTGTTTCGGTGCAACATCGTGGGCCGAAGGGCCTGTACTGCGCTGTATTGTTAAAAAAATAAAAAAATAATAAAAAAAAGTGGAACCTGACCAGCCTGGTGGAGGAAGTAAAAAAGGACCCACAGAGGTGGGGCTCAATCCCACTCTTCCTGGCGGGGAGAGTGCAGACAATCAAGATGAACGTGCTGCCTAGGTTCCTCTTCCTTTTCGATCTTCATCCCCAAGGCCTTTTTCCAAAATGTAGGCGGTCTAATCGTGGCATTTGTGTTGGGGGGTAAGAACCCGAGAATTCCCAAACCCACACTGTAAAGAAGGAAAATCAAAGGGAGCATGGTTTTACCAAACCTACAATACCACCACTGGACAGCAACGGCAGAAAGAGTGAGGGGATGGGTACTCGAACCCGACTCAGAGTGGGTACAGGTGGAGGAGGAATGACCCTCCGGGCCCTGGTTACAGCAGCACTCCCATCCCCCTCAGTAAGATACACAATGAGCCCAGTGGTAGCGGCCACGCTGAGAACATGGGCCTAATTGAGACAACACTTTGGGCTAACTAAGATGTCTCCCATGGCCCCTATTTGCGGCAATCACAAATTCCCCCCAGCCATGTTAGACACCACCTTCAAAAGATGGAGGCAGGATGGGGGCACAATGACAGTGAGGGACTTTTACGTAGGGCACAGACTGGCGACACTGGACGAAATGACAAGGAAGTGGAGGCTAGCAAAAGGACAGGAAATGGGACACCTCCAAATAAAACACTTCCTATGCAAGGAGACAGTAGGGTACCCTGGAGCCCCAGAAACCACACTACTAGAGGACCTGATAGGCACAAGCAGCAAGGAGGGGATCTATGTGGGAAAATATACGGATAGTTACTGGACAGAGCTCGGTCACCACTGGACAAGACCAGACGTAAATGTGATGATGAACTGGGTTCAGAGGTGGGGTGGGAAGTCTGGAGCGAAGCACTGAGCAAGGCTAACTCCACCTCCTCCTGCGCAAGGCTCAATCTAATGCAGCTCAAAGTGGTGCACTGAGTGCACCTAACCAGAATCCGAATGAGCAGGTTCTTTCCGGAGCTGGAGGACAAATGTGAACGGGATGGGATTGCTGCTGTAACCAGGGCCCGGAGGGTCATTCCTCCTCTATCTGTACCCACTCTGAGTCGGGTTCGTGTACCCATGCCCCAAACTTGCTGGGCTCTGGACAGCCCTCTCCGAGGCAATGTCCAAGATTGTGGGGGTGAGGGTGAAGCCGTGCCCAAATGTGACAATCTTCGGGGTATCAGAGCAGCCAGAGTTACACATGGGGAAGAGGGCCAACACCCTTGCTTTTGCTTCCCTAATTGCGCGCCGGAGAATCCTGCTCGGCTGGCGATTGGCAGTACCACCCACAGCTGCAGACTGGCTCGCTGACCTCTCGGAATCTCTCCACCTGGAGAAGATTAAGTACGCCATCCGAGGGTCAGAGGAAGGCTCCCTGGATACTTGGGGGCAGTTTGTCGGCCTGTTCCAAAACCTGCTCGAAGCCAGCAACGAGGAGTAAGCTAAGAAAACGGGAAAGAGAGGGAAAAAAAGTGGGAAGATAGGGAAATAAAAATCAAGATTGATGAGGAACCAAAGGATTGCGCAACCCAGGGGGAGGGAAGTCGGGGAGGAGAAGATAGAAGGAAGGTGGGAAAGCCAGAAAAGGGGAGAAGAGGGGAGCCGGGGTTAACCCCCCCCCCCCACCCCCCCGTCCTTGTATGCAAATGCAAAGCACAGCCACAGCCAACTGGGCTGAGAGGGGGGGGGGGCGGTGGAGAGGAGGGGAGGTACAGGGGAGCACGCAAAGAGGAGGATGGAGGAATGGGGGGTGCGGGAGGGGGGTTGCAAAAGGGAGCATAGGCCGAGCTAGAGGGCGGCAAAATGTATATAGGGTTAATTAAAGGAAGGACAGGATAAACCTTTCTGTACAATAAAGTAATTTAACGCGGTTAAGAAAAATGTGGATGCATATACACAATTGTTTATAAATATGGAAAATGCCAATAAAAATAATTTTTTAACAAAGAGATTGTGAGAGGATAGAGGAGCAGAGAAATTGGTGAGGGTTTAATGAGTTTAGGTGCAGGTTGGAATATTAGAGGGTGAAAAATGCTCAGTACTGATTTAAAGATTTAAATTGTATAAGGTGTTAGTGAGGCCACATCTGGAGTATTTTGTTCAGTTTTGGTCTCCTTACCTGAGAAAGGACGTACTGGCACTGGAGGGTGTGCAGAGGAGATTCACTAGGTTAATCCCAGAGCTGAAGGGGTTGGATTACGAGGAGAAGTTGAGTAGACTGGGACTGTACTCGTTGGAATTTAGAAGGATAAGGGGGGATCTTATAGAAACATATAAAATTATGAAGGGAATAGTTAGGATAGATGCGGGCAGGTTGTTTCCACTGGCGGGTGAAAGCAGAACTAGGGGGCATAGCCTCAAATTAAGGGGAAGTAGATTTAGGACTGAGTTTAGGAGGAACTTCTTCACCCAAAGGGTTGTGTATCTATGGAAGTCCTTGCCCAGTAAAGCAGTTGAGGCTCCTTCATTAAATGTTTTTAAGATAAAGATAGATAGTTTTTGAAGAATAAAAGGATTAAGGGTTATGGTGTTCGGGCCGGAAAGTGGAGCTGAGTCCACAAAAGATCAGCCATGATCTCATTGAATGGTGGAGCAGGCTCGAGGGGCCAGATGGCCTATTCCTGCTCCTAGTTCTTATGTTCTTATGTTCTAAAGAGGTGAGAGAAAGAATTGGATTGGATTGTTTATTGTCACGTGTACCGAGGTACAGTGAAAAGTTTGTTCTGTGATCAGCTCAAATAGATCATTTAGTATATGAAAAGAAAATACGTAATAGGGCAACACAAGGTACACAATGTAAATAATTCAGGATAATTCAGAAAGGGGTCTTCGAATGAGATTGTTGCTGGGCTGGCAAAATGCAACAGTCAATTTCTGTGGCTCTGCGAGATAGTGATGGGTACCGAGGAACACCAGAATCAGATTGCTCCAGATTACTTTGTGGAGACACAAGTGTTTGACAGAAAATCACCACAGAAATAGTCTGCAACAGTCAAAAGGAGCACTTGAAGTGTGGACACACAAAAGCAGAAGGCACTGTCCACAAAACAAGTAATGGCAGGCGACTGTTTCCTCAGTCTTATTGCAGTTAAATGAGTTTTTAGCACTTACAGCCAGACAGGCTGAGCTTTGGAAGATTGTCGGAGCTATGAGAATCTTAGGAATAGTGGGGAGAAGCATTGAGGGATGCAGAGTTCTGGAGAGTGTGGGGGTACAAAAGGAGGGCCCAGAACCCAAAAGATTTACATATACATTTTTTGCATTAATTTTTTAATATGGATTCCTTTGTAAGACTGGGGAGGGCTATATTTCTGTTCTGGGAAGTCTGGATGTCTCCCACTGTACACCCACTTTGCCATCAAGCCAGACTTTCCAGTTCAGGTTATATGATGGGCTTTACTGTCTGGTCCCTTTAGTGGAGTAGACTGTCACTATTTGCACCCAAATGAGGAAACCTTCCACCTGACCTTGCAAACTTTGTTGGGATCAGCGACATGGATTCCTGCTGAGTGCAAATCTGGCTTATATGTTGACACCACTGGTCCATGTATTTCATGGGGTCTTAATTGATGCCAATCTGCTCAGTGTATTCAGACTCCAGAACTGAATGACAGGTAAATAGCCAATTAAACCAGCGAAAGTTAGAAAAACAGATTAGCACTTGATGAGCAAGAATGATAAAGAACTTGCATTTATACACCATGCTTCACAACCCCATGATGTCCCACTACAATTCATAGCCAACTAAATACTTGTTTGAACTGTGGTCAGTATTGTAATGTAGGGAAACAGTGGATTAATGATTTAAGATTTATCCAACAGTAAGGAAACAGAGGCATCATTCCCACCAAACTCAAAGCTGGAGGCATCACTAAATCACAGAATCGTAGAATGAAACAGCATTTAGTCGATTGTGCAGTGCTAGCTCATGAAAGCAATCCAATAAATCCAGCCCTCTGCTCTTTCCCTGTAGCCCTGCAATATCGTCTTCAAGTATTTATCCAAAATGCATTACCTCACATTTGTCCGCATTAAGCTCCATCTGCCATCTCTCCGCCCAAGTCTCTAAATGATCTAAATCCTGATGTATCCTCTGACAGTCCTCATCGCTATCCGCAATTCCACCAACCTTTGTGTCATCTGCAAACTTAGTAATCAGACCAATTACATTTTCCTCCAAATCATTTATATACACTACGAACAACAAAGGACCTGAATGAACAGCAAAGGTCATGATGACTCCTTGTGTAAAAATATGTTAGTTCATGTTGCCCTCATGGGCAAGATTCTCCGTCCCCCCGCCGGGTTGGAGAATCGCCGGGGCTGGCATGAATCCCGCCCCCACCGGTTGCCGAATTCTCCGGCACCGGAGATTCGGCGGGGGCGGGAATCGCGCCGTGCCGGTTGGCGGGGCCCCCCCCCCCCCGGCGATTCTGCGGTCCGGATGGGCCGAAGTCCCGCTGCGAGAATGCCTGTCCCGCTGGCGTGGATTAAACCACCTCTCTTACCGGCGGGACAAGGCGGCGCGGGCGGGCTCCGGGGTCCTGGTGGGGGCGATCTGACCCCGGGGGGGTGCCCCCACGGTGGCCTGGCCCGTGATCGGGGCCCACCGATCTGCGGGCGGGCCTGTGCCGTGGGAGTACTCTTTCCCTTCTGCCTTCGCCACGGTCTCCACCATGGCGGAGGCAGAAGAGACCCCCTCCACTGCGCATGCGTGGGGATGCCGTGAGCAGCCGCTGATGCTCCTGCGCATGCACCGCCCGGCAATGTCATTTCCGCGCCAGCTGGCGGGGCACCAAAGGTCTTTCCCGCCAGCTGGCGGGGTGGAAATCAGTCCAGCGTGGGCCTAGCCCCTCAAGGTTAGTGCTCGACCGCTCAAGATGCGGAGGATTCCGCACCTTTGGGGCGGCGCGATGCCGGACTGATTTGCGCCGTTTTTGGCGCCGGTCGGCGGACATCGCGCCGATTACGGAGAATTTTGCCCATTTTGCCAGTCACCTTCCATCTCTGTCCTCTGGTTAACTGACCCTTCTGTGACTTAAAATGATTCCTCCTTATTTATTCTATCAAAACCATTCATGATTTTGAAAATGCAACCCATAACAGAAACAGATACCGAGAAGCGACTGCAAGAGTGAATTAGTTAGCAGATTCTGCAGGTCACACGAAAAGGATCTTACCGGCTATATTGGGAACGGCTTGTATATCTAGTTCAGTTGTTCAAATATTGCTGTGCCCTGTATGTCAATAATTATTCAGTGTCTGCACCATCCCTTTTTCAAGTTCATCCTTTGCTTTAGCTCCCACTGCTGTCTGCTGATCTTTTAATCTGCCTGCTGTGGGAGGCAGGGTTCAGAAGCTGGAGGAAGAGAGTGAGATTTCCCTCCATTGTCACTCCTCTTCACTCGACTATTGATCAGTCACAAATCAACACATTTATTCACAGAGATTATAACAGCGACATTTTCTGACCATACCCAGTGAAAAAATGCACACTCTTATCCCTACTTTTGCTCCTTTGGCATGCTTCCCTGAACCATCACTTTCCTTAGCTGAAGCCTTGCTAGTCTGGTCCTGGTAGACTGAAGGGAAAGACCAGCCAGTATATTTTTTATAATTTCCCCTTCAATCGGCCATTTCCTGAATGGGTTGAAAAAATGTATTTGCTAACAGACTAAAAACATAACCGTGGATGAAGCCGATAGCAGGAATGTGTTATGTTTCAGAACTTTGGCCTATTTATTCCAGAGACTTCAGCATGTAGAATAGAGGCATAAAATCAACAGTAAATTGCAGCTCAAAGAGAGGCCATCCGGCCTGTTGTGTTTATGCTGGTTCTTTGAAGGACATACAAGTTTGACATTGGGGTGCCAGTACTTTTTTGAAAATTTAGAGTAATTTTTTCCAATTAAGAGACAATTTAGCGTGGCCAATCCAACCCTGAACATCTGTGGGTTGTGGGGGCGAAACCCACGCAAACACGGGGAGAATGTGCAAACTCCACACGGACAGTGACCCAGGGCCAGGATCGAACCTGAGACCACCGCGCCGTGAGGCAGCTGTGGTAATCACGGCACCACTGTGCTGCCCCTGGGGGGATGCCCCTGGGTGGGGGGTTTGGCAGTACTGAGGAATGTTGCACTGAGGGAGTGAGAATTTCAGATCCTGACTCCCCAGAGCTTGTTCACCACCTACAAGACACAAGTCTGGAGTGTGAAGGAATACTATCCACTTGCCTGGGTGACTGCAGCTCCAACAACAATCAAAGATGCTCGACGCCATCCAGGAAAAAGTACCCATTTGATAGGTGCCCTATCAACCACCTTAAACATTTGCTACCACCGCCACGGGCACAACTTGGCTTCAGTGTTTGCTATCTACAGGATGCACTGCAGTGATTGGCCAAGGCTTTTTTCACAGCGTCTCCCAAACCCCTGTTCCTGGCATCTAGAGGAACAAGAGGGATGGGCACCTGGCAATGCCAACACCTCCAAGTCACACACCATCCTCACTTGGAAATATAACACTGCTTCTTCATTAATGGTGAGTTGAAATCCTGGGAACCCCCCCCCCCCACTCCCCCCCACTCGCAGCACTGTGTGAGTACTTTCCACTCATTGACTGCAGCAGATGTAGAAAGTGTCTCAATGTCACCTTCTCAAGGGAAATTCAGGATGGACGATAGATGCCAACTTTGCCAGTGACACCCACATCCCATGAATTAATAAAGTAATAAAAAAATAAGGCCCCATCTGCTCTCTCAGGTGAATGTAAAAGATCCCATGGTACAGAAGAGCAGTTTGAGGAGTTATTCCCTGTGCCTTGCTCAATATTTATCCTTCAAGCAATATTGGCATAAAACAGATGAACTGGTGATTTAACATGCTGCTGTTTGTGGGGTTCTGTGAAAAGTGGCTGCTGTTTTCTTTTCATTGTAATGATGACTTGGCTTCAAGAGTACATCTTTAGGTGTAATATTGTGTTTTGGGACATTCTGAAGCCCTGGGATAAGTTTTAAAAGTGTATTCTTTTGTTCATTCCTTACCAACCTTCCTGCCAGTGGAAACAGTTTCTCGTGATGTACTCTAAAACCTCATATCATTTTCAACATCTCCTCTTAACCTTCTTGTTATATATGTGGGTTATTGTAATTGTGTGTAATGTCTCTTTAAGAGCCAAGTTGCGTGACAGGCCGTGAGGTCATAGGTTACTTTGTGGACTTTTGCCCTTAGTCTAGAGCTAGCCTTTGTATAATAAACATCCATCCAATAAACCTCTGTTGATTATTGCATTCAACCCACATGCATCTGCACTCCTCTTATTTTATGCTGCTCGTACAGAGGTACGACACTTCCCTACTCACCTTCCCTACTCTAAGGGAACAATGTCAGTAACTCTCATCTCTCCACATAATGAAGTCCTGTATCATGCGTATCATTTTTGTACATCTCTGCGCCTCTTCCAAGGCCATAATATGGCCCCTAAAATCTGACGGTTTGTAAAGATTGAACATAATTTATTTGGTTTTTACCTCTGCACTTTAAACAAACTTTTCAACCTGTCATCGGCAAAGGTAAACCTTCAGTTCTCCCTGCTCCTACACTCCCTTTAAAATAGTTTATAAAACCTCTGCTCATTTGTCCTTTCAAAATGACTCACTTCACACTCCTCTTCATAAAATTTCATCAACCATGGGTCCTTTCCCATTTCACTTGCCTGCCTATACATGGAGTCCTTCCAAACCTCATGCCACAGGTCCCTACTAGATCTTATCATCACCAGATGTACTGCCCTCAGCAGTGCCTTCATCATTTGTAACTATCACAGCACTGGCTGTGGCACAGCCCTCTCCCTGGGGTGTTGCAAGGTCAGGCTTCAGCGAAAGAAATTATACCACTCCAGGAGGAAAGATCATCCTTGGATCAACACTTGCCGTACCTCTGACCCAGAAAGGACCGGGAGTTCCTCAGCATCTTCAATCAGGCTCTTTCGGACAAGAAATCCCAAGGTCAGAGCGTTGTGTCAAAATGGGGTCACCTGTGTAACACTCTATAACTCAGCACTAACTGCATACGGAGAAAGCGATCAGAATTATGCGGACTGCTTTGAAGCTTATTGGATTGAACTGGAGCCAGTTACTGCAGCCAAGAGGAGAGCCCTCATAAACTACAAGTGAGTTTGCAAACAAAATCGAAGCCCCCATCGGAGCTGCTAGAATCAAGTCACAGTGCTTGGCACTCTGCCAATCAACATTGAAACTCTGCAAGAGCATAAATCTGTTTGCCGAATCCAGGGATGCTAGAGGGATGTATGGAAGCATCAAGAAGTCAACAGGCTCAGCAGCAATTAAATCAGCCCCTTGAAGACAAAGGATAATCATCACTGAACATAGCAAGCAGGTGGAATGGTGGATGGAGCAATGCCTCAAACTCCACACAATGGAGAACGTTGCCATTGAAGGAGCCCTTGGCACCATTCCAGACATTCCTTTCATGCAGAAGCTGGGCAGTAAGCCCCACCATACTAGAGCTCAACAAAGCCAATGACCATCATGCTAGGCGGGAAGTTCAAGAAAATAATGGCATTCCAACTGAAATCATCAAAAGTGGAAAATGGGCAGGGATGCAGCATTTTCATGAACATTTGTGTCACTGCAAGGCTTGTACCTCAAGACATGCGTGATGCAACTAAAGAGGGGGCGATTCGCCCGATTGGCGAATAAGTTCTCTCGCCAGCGGGAAAACCAGAATGATTCCTGCTGGTGCGAAGAGCAATCCCAACATGCCATCCCATGGCACTTAGAAAAGGTTTTACCCTCAATCGGGTTTTCAGTGCCATTCAGTGGTGTTCTCCCTGGAATTGAGTGGGCCAGGACCTAATCTTGCTGATAGGTATCGCTCCTAAGACACCGGCTGCTACAGTCCCCCATCCCCCAAATTTCTGGTAAGGACCCCCACCACCTTAATCACTGGCAAGGGCCTCCCTATTATCCTCTAATTACCTCATCACGCCACAATCCTCCCTTCAGCCCCCCTCATCTGCCCAGATCTCCCCATCAGCCCCCCATTCACCCTCACTCCCAGTTCACCCCTTCAGTCCCCCTCACTCTCCCATAAACCCCAGTCCCCCATCAGCCGCCCTTTAGGCCCCACCCCTTGGCAGTGCCAATCTGCGACAGGCACTCGGAGGGATGGGAAGGGGGTGAACACACTCCCTAAAAATGCCTCCAAGGTGCCGAGGGGAGGATCCTTCCTGGGAGGTGGGAGTCAGGAGGCTTTGTGCTGGGCTGGAGAGGCTGAGATCAGTATGCCAAGTTTAAAGATCTGTGAGATGAAGGTAAAGGTAATCCCTTTAATGTGGTGGAAACCTTTGAAGTGATTTTCTCACATTCAATTGAAACCTGTAGAAGACTAAAAACTATTGAACTGCATTGTTTACATTCAATTTCATACACACATGACTCCTAAAATCTTTCTGATTGACAGATTGAGCCAGTTTCAAAGGGTGGGATTAAGATTATTTATGTATATAGCTCTGCAGGGATCCATTAACTCAGGGGAGCAGGTGGTTTTCTAACTGCAGTTTTTAATGAGGCCGTCTCTATGCTCTCAAGTGCTTCCTGGAAAGAGGAGGTATGGGTTGCAATGACTACAATAGGTACCGAGGCACCTACTTGTTAAGTATCATGAGAAACGTCTATGCTCACATTGCTCTGACCAGATTGCCATCATGCATCTATGCTGAGTCTCAGTCTGGTTTCAACAAGCTGGCAGGTCGATAATTGACATGAGTTTCTCACTTTGACAGTTACCAGATGTCACGACACCCTGGGCCAATTCTAGACCCACTTGACCTGGAGTTACAACACAGGTGAAACTTGATTTTATGTTAGCACCTGTGGCCTTGGTTGAATTAAATTGACTACAGTCACCAGGTCCTAGCCACAGTAACCTTTTATCATTAACAGTAATTATAATTAAATATGCAAAACATACAACTGGCTATCTATTCCTAACTGCACCCCACGTTCTAACTCCCCCCACTCTCCACACATGAACACACACACACACACACGTGCTCACATGCGCGCGCACACAAACACACGCACACAAAGAGGGAAAAGGGTGGTTGAGAGGTAAAGAAAATAGAATAAAATAAAAGGAAAAGGAACTTTGATTCAGATTTATGTCTTCCAGTTAGTTCCTTTCTGACGTTTAGGCCTTCAGATGGGCACAGCTTTGTAATGATCTTCACTGCGGACTCAGAGAGACAACAGGCAACCGGCAGCAAAGAGAGGGAGAAAACTCAGCTCCTCTTTCTTCAATGACCTGGCAGGAACCAATTGCTGACCATTGTCAGGCAGAACACTGACCCTGGCCAACCCACCAGTTGCCAGTTAGCCAATCAAACCAACTTCCTCCAAAATTGGTTGCTAAGATTCACCTGGCGCTGACGAGTCTGGTTTCTCCTTTCCAAAATATAAAACTTGGAATACACTGTCCTTGCAAGCACGCTTCTGCTTAAAGGCACATTTCGATTATGGGTCCAAAAATAATTTTTAAAAGAAATGCCTTGATGGATTGGACATTCCAGTCGTGGGGGAGGGCAGTAAACGGGGCCTGGAAGCACCACGGGCATTTGGAGAGATCATGGACAGCACTAGCTCCATGCAGGCGGAGAAGGCGCCAGGACTAGATGGGTTCCCGGCGGACATGTACAAAAAATTTGCAGCAGCACTGGCCCCGCACCTGTGGGAGATGTTCACAGACTCGCTAGCTAGGGGTGCACTGCCACCCACGCTAGCACAGGCCTCAATCTCGCTGATACCTAAGACAGATAAAGACCCAACGGAATGTGGGTCATACAGACCCATCTCACTGCTGAACGCAGATGCCAAAATACTGGCCAAAATCCTAGCCAAAAGGCTAGAAGACTGCGTGCCAGAGGTGGTCGCAGATGACCAGGTGGGCTTTGTCAAAGGTAGACAGCTAACCTCGAACATCAGGCGCCTGCTGAACGTGATAATGACCCCCTCCGGGGAGAGAATACCAGATGTGATCGTCTCCCCAGTTGCAGAAAAGGCCTTCGACAGAGTCGAATGGAAATACCTCATAGAGGTACTGGAGCGGTTCGGGCTTGGAACAGGGTTCACCTCCTGGATAACGCTCCTATACAACGCTCCCATGGTGAGCGTACGGACCAACAATAGCAACTCCCGATACTTCCAGCTGCACAGGGGCACCAGACAAGGATGCCCACTGTCCCCGCTGCTGTTCGCTCCAGCGATCGAGCCATTAGCAATTTCTCACAGAGCAGCTAAAAGCTGGAAGGGGATCCGAAGGGCCAGCAGAGAGCACAGAGTCTCACTCTATGCAGATGACCTGCTCCTCTACATCTCGGACCCACAAAGCAGCATGGACGGAATCATCGAGCTCCTGAAAGAGTTTGGCGCCTTCTCGGGCTACAAACCCAACATGAGCAAATGCGAGATCTTCCTGGTACACCCACAAGGAGCGGGGCAGCACTAACGGGACTGCCGTTTAAACAAGCCTGACACAAATTCCGCTATCTGGGGATCCAAACAGCCCATGACTGTAAAGAGATCCACAAATGGAACATCACCAGTCTGACAGAGCATAGATGGAACACACTCCCACTCTCCCTCGCGGGGAGAGTCCAGACGATCAAAATGAATGTACTGCCCAGGTACCTCTTCCTACTTAGATCCATCCTGATCTACATCCCGAAGGCCCTTTTCAAAGCACTAGACAAACTAATCATGACGTTCATATGGGGGGGGGGAAGAATGCTAGGATCCCAAAGAAGGTCCTCCCAAAGACAAAATCCAGGGGGGGGCGGCTAGCCTTCCCAAATCTACAATTCTACCACTGGGCGGCGACGGCCGAGCGAATAAGGGGATGGATCAAGGAGCCAGAAGCCGAGTGGGTGCGCGCGGAAGCGGCCTCCTGCAAGGGGACCTCCCTCCGGGCCCTCGCCATGGCGGCACTCCCATCCCCACCCAAAAAACACTCCAGCAGCCCGGTGGTGATAGCCACCCTCCAGTCCTGGAACCAACTCGGCAGCAATTTGGCCTGACCAAAATGTCGGACAAAGCCCCATCTGCTGGAGCTACAACGTAGCTAAGGATAGCTAGGCGGGTTGTGCGGAAAGTGCATTTTTCCTTATAGGTGAGGCTCAGGAGTTTAGCAGTGTGGAGGAAGTGCCGGAGGTTTTCGTCATGGTCCTGTTGGACATGGCTGCAGATGGTGACATTATTTAAGTACTGGAACGTGGCCCGCAGCCCGTACTGGTCAACCATTTGGTCCATTTCTCGTTGGAAGACCGAGACCCCATTGGTGACGCTGGAGGGAACCCTGAAGAAGTGGTAGAGGCGGCCATCTGCCTCGAAGGCAGTGTATTGGTGGTCCTCTGGGCGGATAGGGAGCTGGTGGTACGCAGATTTCAAGTCAACTGTGGAGAAGACTTGGTACTGCGCAATCTGAATTACCATGTCAGATATGCGGGGGAGGGGGTACGCATCGAGCTGCGTGTACCGGTTGATGGTCTGATGTAGTCGATAACCATGCGGTGCTTCGCCCCAGTCTTGACGACCACCACTTGGGCGCTCCAGGGGCTGGTACTAGCCTCAATGATCCCCTCTCGTAGGAGTTGCTGGACCTCCGACCTGATAAAGGCCCTGTCCCGGGCACTGTATCGCCTGCTCCTAGTAGCGACGGGCTTGCAGTCTGGGGTGAGGTTAACGAAGAGCGAGGGTGGGCCGACCTTAAGGGTCCCGAGGCTACAGACGGTCAGGGGGGGCAGGGGTCCACCGAACTTTAAAGTAAGGCTTTGGAGGTGGCACTGGAAGTCGAGCCCCAGTAATAGGGCAACGCAGAGATGGGGAAGGACGCAGAGCTTAAAGTTAGTGTACTCTACGCCTTGTACCGTAAGGGTCGCGACACAGTACCCCCGGATTTCTGCTGAATGTGATCCGGAAGCCAGGGATATTTTCTGGGTCGCGAGTAAAATTGGGAGGGAGCAGCGCCTTACCGTAACTGGGTGTATGAAGCTGTCTGTCCTCCTGGAGTCGAAAAGGCAGGCCGTCTCGTGCCCGTTGATCCGGACGGTCATCGTAGATTTTGTGAGGTGATGAGGCCGGGACTGGTCGAGAGTGATGGGAGCGAGCTTTGGAAGGTGATGGGTAGGCCGGTCGGAGGTAGCGCCGGCCAGCGTATGGCCGGGTGAGCAGGGCTCCCAGGAAGCTGCAAAGTAGTCCCAAGGTGGCGGCCCCCATGGGTCGCGCGTAGTGGATGGCATCGGAGATGGCGTCAAAGATGGCGGGCAGAGTACAAGATGGTGTTAAAGATGGCGGCCCCCATGGGTGGCGCGTGGCGGGTGAAATCGAAGATGGCGGCGAAGATGGCGGCACCCATGGGTTGCACATGGCGGGTGGCGCGGCAGTTGGGGGAAGCCCCGACAGGCAGCAGGCAGCGCTGCTGGGCCTAGGAGTTTTAGGGAGAGATCGGGCTTGGCAGGCTTTCGCAAAGTGGCCTTCCTCCCACACCCATTGCAAGTCGCATTCCGTGCAGGGCAGCGTTGGCTGGGATGCTTACCCTGGCTGCAAAAGTAGCACTTTGGGCTTTTGGCGTTGGCGGGCTGCTGTGCGGCACAGGCTTGCGCCACACTTGAGTCAGATGATGGCGGCGCCCACGAGGTCCACGAGGGTGCCGCGTGGTCGAGGTGTAGGCCTCCATGTTCTGGAAGGCCACCTGCAGTGAGTTTGAGAGCTGCACTGTCTCTGGGAGGCCGGGTGTACCCCCTTCTAGCAATCGCTGGCGGATGTAGTTCGATTTAATACCTGCGACATAGGCGTCCCTGATCAATAGCTCCGTGTGTTGGGTAGTTGATACCGCCTGGCAAGCACAGTTCCGGCCGAGTACCCGCAAGGCACGCAGGATTTTGGCTTGTGATTCCCCAGGGCGTTGTCGCCTCATGGCAAGAAGGTGCCTAGCATACACCTCGTTTACAGACTTTACATATTGTCCCTTCAGCAGCATTATCGCCTCCGTATATGAGGGGGCGTCCCTGATGAGAAGGAAAACTTGCGGGCTCACCCGTGCGTTGAGTATCTGCTGCTTTTGGAGGTCAATGAAGTCTTCGCTGGAGGATCCGAGGTACGCTTCGAAGCAGCTTAGCCAGTGCTCGAATGTTGCAGTGGCGCCGGCTGCCTGTGGGTCCAGCTCCAGGCGATCAGGCTTGAGCGATGAATTCACCTTAGAAGTTTAGCTTATTAAATTGATGTGCCATCAATGAACACAAGACGAGTAGTGAACGTAACTGCGGCTTTAATAAGCTAAACTGAAAGCTTCCTGGCCTCTGATCCCGAACTGGAGCAGAGGCGGAGACCAGCCACCTTTATACCGAGCCTGAGGGGAGGCAGAGCCATCAGGCAGTGGTTTACCACATTACATGCAATACAGTAGCAGTTTACCACAATACATATATATACTACAGTGGTTTACTACAATGGTGACCGGAGTATCGCTGCCAGTCGCGCGTGCGCGGGCGATGCGGCACTGGATGGGGGTAGCTGAAAGCGGCTCCTGCGGCGATTCTCTGCGCTTGACGGGCCGAGAGCCCGCCGAGTCCCGCCGCTGTGGTTCACATGTGGTCCCACCCTGCAGGGCCTCGGCGTTCTGGATGCAGGCACCGTCCTGGTGGGGGGGGGGGGGGGGGGGGGGATCTGGGGGGATCCGACTCCGGGAGGGGCCTCCACGGTGGCCAGGCCCGCGATCAGTGGCTACCGATCGGCGGGCACGTTCATTCCGGCGAGGGGCCTATGTTCCTCCGCGCTGAGCCCCTGTAGGGCTCCGCCATGTTGCGCGGGGGCCAGCGCGAAGACGGCTGCCGCGCGCATGCATGGCCGCGCGGGCGTAACTGCAGGACCCCGCGGCTGCCAGAGCTGCAGGACGCACGCCGGGGCCCAGCTAGCCCCCTTGAAGACGGAGAGTCACCCTGGATTTTCTAGGAAAAGGTCTGGAGTGATTCCCGCCCGTTTTCTGGCGGGCGTGGGGACTTAGCGCCCAGAAGGGAGAATCCCGCCAGGGAGTCTAATATACGGGTAGTTAGGAGCTAGGGCGGCGGGTAGTTGGTTATGTTATTGTAATATTGTTGCGTGTGTCGGGCCGCTAGGCGGTTTAGAATGTTAATTTGTTAAACTGTGAAAATGACAGATGCTTCAATAAAATGTTTTCTAAAAAAAAAATAACATGTCCCTTGATGCTGAATTTAGCAGTAGGATTGCCAAGGTTGCAGCTGTCAGGTCAAAGTTTAAAAAAAGAAATTAAGAGTACCCAATCCATTTTTTCCAATTAAGGGGCAATTTAGTGTGGCCAACCCACCTACCCTACACATCTTTGGGTTGTGGGGGCGAAACGCACGCAAACACGGGGAGAATGTGCAAACTCCACATGGACAGTAACCCAGAGCCGGGATTGAACCCGGGTCCTCGGCGCCGTGAGGCACAGTGCTAACCCACTGTGCCACCATGCTAACCCACTGTGCCACCGTGCTGCTCCTGTCACTTTAAAGTTGAGTGTGGACCAACAGCAAACAAACTGAAAATAGGAAGCTCTGTGTTTACCAGCTGCCCTCAGTACTCTCCTTTACAGTAGTCAAGCTTCAACAACTCATGCAAGCCAAGAAAAGTGGCGGAACGGCTTCCATCTCGGCTGGTTCAGAGAAATATTGGGCATCTCCTGACAGGACAGAGTGCTGAATGTGGAAATACACTGTTGCGCAGATCCCCAGAATGTTGACCCTCATCAATCAGCGCAGATTCTGATGGCTGGGTCAAAGAAGCCGGGCAGCATAAAAGACACCAGAGAGAAATAACCAACACTAGAAAATACAGTAAGTCCAACATACTAAAACAACAAGAAGAAAGAAGATGTTGGTTGCTGTCCAGCCCTCTCACTCTCAGCCCTGCGTGGCTGACCTCTGGCTCTATTCAAGTCACCCCGCTCCCGCTGGCCACTTCTCCCCAATTCCCCGAGACATGATGTCACCACTTGCCTGGCCTTCGTCGTACCTCCCAATTGCTGCTCGGCTCACCTCTCACTCAGGTAGTCAAGCCTTGACCCTCGATGGCCATGTGTGCTCTTACCTGGCTGCCTCTGCTGGCTATCTTACCTGGTGGCCGCTGTTCTTTTTGGTTGGTTGCCTACCACCCTCCTGAACCCGGGCCTGGAGGTTGAGGGTCACCTGCTGCTCCTCTCGACAGCCATTAGCCAGCACCTCCCCTGCACCTTCCTGAAGGTTTTGCTGGCTCGCACCTCAATGTTAAGCCGGCGACCTCACACTTGCCTCAGGCTGCAAACCCCCCCCCACCCCCACCACCATTGGCTGGGGCCCCATCTCTGCCAAGCGGTCACTTACGTCTGCGCTGCAAGGATGTCTGCAAGTAAAATTTCAAATTAACTAGGATTGGAGTCAATGCATGGGAAGCCCTTGTTGCTAACCAGAATGCTAGGAGGTAAGCAGTAAGGGTATGGAGGAAGCAGAGGACAAAGGGAATGACCAGATGGCGGAAAAGACACCACACCAGAAGGAGAAACCTTCTGTCGACATCGGGCCAATGCTACCCATCAGTGCCAGCAATGGAAGGAACTATCATAATGAATCAGCCTGTGCTGCCGCAATAAATGATGTTCTATCCAGAAATGACAGAAACCCTGGGCACAATCCATTGTCCCCCAAGTGACCTGCCTAAACATGGCATCATTCCAAACTCTCTGTGAAACCACAAGCTCTATCTCTCTTCCACGAACTAATGTTTAAAATAATTGTTTGTTCGTGCTTCACATCTATGAATGCAACTGATAAGATCTTTGGGCAGAACCCGATATCTTCACACAGTTTCTGGGGGATATACATAACTCTCACAAAATGGGAGGACAATCAAAGGGAAATTAAAAGATATCGGGCACGATTCAGCGATCGCATTGCATCTGGAATGGATTTGGGCGCGCCAGGTGAATCCTGGGAGAGCCCCAAATCGGGTTCCGGGCCAGGCACCGGGCCGATCACAAGTCACTCATCTCACCAGGGTACACGGGTGGCACTGCTACTGACTTAGACATTATTGCCCACGTTTTTAATTTGAAACCAAGTAAAAGTGATGGTGAAATATGGAATGAGTCTCCAAATAGAATTTAAATGGTTCTTCTGTGAACATTAATGGAAAGAAGATCAGGCCTTGGGTGACTGTGTGGAGCTTGCACGTTCTCCCCGTGCCTGCGTGGTTTTCCTCTGGTTTTCCTCCCACAATCCAAAGATGTTCAGGTTAGGTGGAGGTACAGGGATAGGGCAAAGGGTGGGCCTATATAGGGTTCTCTTTCAGAGGGATGGTTTAGGCTCATAGAATCATAGAATTTGCAGTGCAGAAGGAGGCCATTCGGCCCATCGGGTCTGTACCGGCTCCTGGAAAGAGCACCCTACCCAAGCCCACATCTCCACCCTATCCCCATAACCCAGTAGTCCCACCCAACACTAAGGGCAATTTTGGACACTAAGGCCAACTTATCATGGCCAATCCACCTAACCTGCACATCTTTGGACTATGGGAGGAAACCGGAGCACCCAGAAGAAACCCACGTAGACACGGGGAGAACGTGCAGACTCCGCACACACAGTGACCCAAGCCGGGAATCGAACCTGGAGCTGTGAAGCAATTGTGCTAACCACTATGCTACCGTGCTCGATGGGCCGAATGGCCTCCTTCTGCACTGTAGGAATTCTATGGTTCTATACAGTAAAAAAATCAGCTACAAATCTGTTTTGTTTTGTTGGCATGAGCCAGCTTCGCATCCAGAACCTGTCAAACGGGTTGTTATAATGATTCATTATCTGAATCAGCCATACCTGTAACGAGAAAACAGTATCAATTGGGAGGGGAGGGTGTTAGCATTAATTGAGAGGATGTCAGTATTAATTGGGAAGGGGAAATGCCACTATTAATTAGATAGAGGACACAGCTACTCCTAAGTGAACTAATAGATTTTGCACATTTGCATCTCAAAATTGCAATTGGAGTTCTATGTGCAGTCAGTGTTAGGACACGGATTTGCAATCTACAGGAGGCCTCCCCCTTAAAACAGGCATGCACCCGGCTGCACATCTCAAGACCCCACCCACAATGCTGATGGGTTGAGTGTTAATATAAATAAGGCGGCCACCATGATGGTGGGTTGAGTGTTAATATAAACAAGGCGGCAATATTTTAAATCTTGGTATCATGTTAACTTACCTATATAACACTTCTAAAGTAACAAAACATCCCATTTACTTCACAGGAGCACTAGAAAGCACAATTTCATATTGAACTGCGCAAGGAGACGGCAGCTAGTGCAGATAACCAAAGTGTGATCAAAGAGGTACATTTTAAGGAGCATCTCAAAGGAGGAGAGCGAGGTTGAGAGGATTGGGCCTTGGAAGCTGAAGATATGACTGCCAATGGTGGAGCAATTAAAATTAGGGATGTTCGAGAGGCCAGAATGATTGTAGATAGATCATGGAGGGTTCGGGGCGAGAGAAGACTTGGAGGGATTTGAAAATGAGGATGTGAGTTTTGAAATCAAGTCATTTTTTAACTGGGAGACAATTTAAGTCAGCGAATGTAGGGGCAATTGGTGAACTGGACTCGGTGTGCCATGGTAGCACAGTAGTTAGCACTGCTGCTTCACAGCGCCAGGATTCCTGACTTGGGTCACTGTCTGTGCAGAGTCTGCATGTTCTCCCCGTGTCTGCGTGGGTTTCCTCCGGGTGCTCCGGTTTCCTCCCACAAGTCTCGGAAGACGTGCTTGTTCGGTGAATTGGACATCCTGAATTCTCCCTCTGTGTACCCGAACAGGCACCGGAATGTAGCGGCTAGGGATTTTTTTACAGTAACTTCATTGCAGTGTTAATGTAAGCCTACTTGTGACAATAATAATGATCATTATTATTAGGATACAGGTAACAAAGTTTGGAAGGTAGAATGTGGGACTCTAAAATTTAGAGTTAAAAAAAGCATACATGAGAGTTCTATGTTATGGAGGTGATCAGTAGACAATCTTACTGATAGCACAGATATGTATTCAGATGTTCTTCTTGGGTGCGGTCAAATATGACATCCAGTTTCTGAGCAATCTTGGTTCAGCCTCATACAATTCCTAGGAAAAGGGATGGAACTGGTGGCTAGGGGATGGAGTTTGCAACAAGTGCATTTCTGCTGATTCAGTATTCAATGATAGACAATCGGTCTGATAATTTAGCGACAGTAGCAGAATCAAAAGAGGATTTAAAATATACATATATTTCATGGGGTGTGAGCACCACTGGCTGGGCCAGCATTTGTTGCCCTTGAGAAGGGGATGGTGAAACGCCGTTTTGTACTGATACAGTCTGTCTGATGTGGGTACACCCACAGTGCTGTTAAGAAGCGAATCCCAGGATTTTGATTCTTCAACACTGAAGGAATAATGATATGGTTCCAAGTCAGGATGGTGTGGCTTGGAGGGGAATTTGAAGGTGGTGACGTTCCCATGTCTCTGTTCTTATTATGCAGCCACAGTATTGATATTGCTGGCCCAGTTAAGATTTTAATTAAAGCCAACCTCCAGGATGTTGATGGTGGTAGATTCAGTGATGGTAATGCCTAGAGAAGATGGTTAGATTCTCGTTTGGCTGAGATGGTCATTGCCTGGCACTTGTATGGTGCAAATATTGCTTTCAATTTATCAGCCCAAGCCTGGATATTGTGCAGGATTTGCTGCATATGGACACGGACTGCTTAAGTAAGTTAAACGGTACTGTAGGACAGTGGTTAGCACTGTTGCTATACAGCACCAGGGTCCGAGGTTCAATTCCTGGCTTGGGCCACTGTCTGTGTGGAGTCTGCATGTTCTCCCGTTGTCTGCGTGGGTTTCCTCCGGGTGCTCCGGTTTGCCCCCACAAGTCCCGAAAGATAAAGATGTGCTGTTAGGTAATTTGGACATTCTGAATTCTTCCTCTGTGTCCCCAAACAGGCACTGGAGTGTGGCGACCAGGGTTTTTTCACAGCAACTTCGTTGTCGTGTTCATGTAAGCATACTTCTGACAATGAAGATTATTTAAAAAATCATAATTACTATCTGAGGAACCATGAACGGTACAGAACATTGTGCAATCATTTCCATTCTTGACTTTATGATGTGGGAAGGTGATTGATGAAGCAGCTGAAGTAGAGCTGAGTGCAGACAGCCTACATGTGAAATCTGACGTGTTTTGGGATGATGTTTCCAAGGGGCAGTATATAGTTGGGAAATGGGATAGGGCCAAGGGTAGATTCTTGGAGGCATCAGAGATAGCGAACAGAACATAAGAACATCAGAAGCAGGAGCAGGAGTAGGCCATCTGGCCTCTCGAGCCTGCTCCACCATGCAATGAGATCATGGTTGATCTTTTGTGGACTCAGCTCCACTTTCCAGTCCGAACACCATAACCCTTAATCCCTTTATTCTTCATTCCTTCAGCTCTGGGATTGGAAGCAGGAAGGGAAGCCATTGTATTTGATTGGAAGGACTGTGGTGGCTCATGTATGCATTGCAAGTGCCGCAAACACCATGCAGAGCAACCCAGAATGGATTGCAGGAGGTCTCCACACTGCCCAATCTAACCTGTACTTTATATGTCCAATGCAGAGCCAATTTCACCAACAGAACTCTTTACCCTATCTAAAAGGAAGAACTTGTATTCATGTAACAACTTGCAAATGCTCAGGATATCTCAAAGTCCTTTACAGGTATTCAAGTACTTTCAAAGAATAGACACGGTTGTAATATTCACTGTAAGCTCCCACAAGCAGCATTGTAATAAATAACCAGATCATTAATTTTAGTCAGTCATGCTTGTTAATGGTTAATTATCAGTGAGGACATGCCCTGCTCTTCTTCAAATTAGTGTTGCGGGATCTTTCCTATTCATCAGGGGGGGCAGGCAGGGCATGAGTTTAATAGCTTGTCTAAAAAGTGAGACCTCCAACAGTGCAGCACTCCCTCAATAGTGGTACAGCCTAGATTATTGGTCCAAGCCTTTGCAGGAGGACTTGAAGCACTGCCTTCAGAGGGAAGAGTGCTGCTTATTGAACCAAAAAATAAGCCTCCTTACTTGTCCATCAAATCAGAAAGAATTTTAATTTGATTGTCCTTTGGAGACAGAACTATGCAAATCAGAGTGTGGGAACTTGAGTGAGAAATCTAACTATATGCAAATCACAAACTGATGGGCCTGTGTGGGAGGTTAAATGTGACCTGCCAAACATTCCCGTCACCTGCAAAGCAGCTTTTTAAAGCTTTTACATAACAGAAGGAGAGGCAGTTGTACTCCAAAGTGGTTGCCAGTGGTTATTGCCCCCGATCTTGAAGGAATGTCCATCCCCATAACTCCATTCTGCTGTGACCTTCAGATCCCCTCTAATTTTTAAATTTTTATTTCTCAGTGTACTTTATTTTCCTGTTTTCGACAGCTAAAAGCTCACAAGACAGCAACATGTATATAGAACATAGACCATACAGTGCAGAAGGAGACCATTTGGCCCATCGATCTGCACCAACCCATTTACGCCCTCACTTCCACCCTATCCCCGTAACCCAATAACCCCTCCTAACCTTTTTGGACACTAAGGGCAATTTAGATGTCCAATCCACCTAACCTGCACGTCTTTGGACTGTGGGAGGAAACCGGAGCGCCCGGAGGAAACCCACGAGCACTGAGGAATGATCAGAATTCCCCATCAGTACGATCTCCAAAGTACGAAATAAAGGCGTGAAAAGACCCCGACCTTTCCCAGTATGCAATTATTAACTGGATGAAACACCCTATTGCCAGTGTAAATACGCTGCCTCTACTCTCAGCCTGCAGTGAAGTCGTATGAACTACACCAAACTGTATTCACACATATCCAATACCCTGCATACAGTTGTTACATTATTGTGTGGAAGTATAGTTATTTCAGCAATCACATAAAAGTACAAGTTGTGCTGGGGAATGTTTTGACACTTCTTAAATTCAGACTTTGTTGGAAAAATATGCCACTTTTGTTTTACAAGTGTTTATGGTTTAGTTTACGTTTGATACCAAGAGTTGTGAGACATCAATACCCCAATTTTCTTTATTTTCCTAATCAAATAAAAGCAAAGAACCAAGCAGTTTGAATGGCATCCTACACGCCCACTTTCAATATGAAAATTGATTTATTTTTTCCTCCAAACTCTTTAGAAATCCAAAATATGACCTGAATACAATTAATAAATCTTTGGCACACTATGTTGTTTCAGCTGCTACAGTACAAATTACATAGAACATAGAACAGTACAGCACAGTACAGGCCTTCGGCCCACGATGTTGTGCCAACCACTTATCCTAATTTAAGATCGACCTAACCTACACCCCTTTAATTTACTGCTGTCCGTGTGCCTGTCCAAGAGTCGCTTAAATGTCCCTAATGACGCTGACTCGACCACCTCTGCTGGCAATGCATTCCACGCACCCACCACTCTCTGTGTAAAGAACCTGCCCCTGACATCTCCCCTGTACCTTCCTCCGATGTTCCCTCATGACGGCCATTTCCGCCCTGGGGAAAAGTCTCTGGCTAGCCGCTCTATCCATGCCTCTCATCACCTTGTACACCTCTATCAATTTACCTCTCTTCCTTCTTCGCTCCAGTGAGAAAAGCCCTCACTCCCTCAACCTTTACTCATGAGACATGCCCTCCAGTCCAGGCAGCATCCTGGTAAATCTCCTTCGAACCCTCTCCAAAGCATCCACATCCTTCATACAGTGAGGCTCCCTGTGTCTGCGTGGGTTTTCTCCGGGTGCTCCGGTTTCCTCCCACAAGTCCTGAAAGACGTGCTTGTTAGGTGAATTGGACATTCTGAATTCTCCCTCTGTGTACCCGAACAGACGCCGGAATGTGCTGACCAGGGGCTTTTCACAGTAACTTCATTGCAGTGTTAATGTAAGCCTACTTGTGACAATGAAGATTATTATTAAGCTCCCTTCTCCTTTCCTGGGCACACTGACACAGCCCTCACGCACCCCACTCACAGTAACTCAGTGTCAGTGGAAGTGAAGTTCCAGTATCCTGGGAATGGCTCACACCATGGACATGGATGACAACTGGCTCCTGGCTGGTGTGAGGCTGAGTGACAGCTCCTCTCTGAACCTGCTCCAGCCTCGTTACTAGCAGAGGCTGTTGTCGGTTCTCATTTTCTTCTCCTTGGCATCCCAGAAAATGTTGTAGATCATTCCATGCAGCTGAAAGGCTCCTGCCAGAATAATTGCTACAGCTTGTCTGATCACAGATTCCCTCTCTCCTGCTCTTGGTGCCCCTCCAACTATAGATACTGCCTCTGGAAGAGCAGCAAGCGCAGGAGAGAGGGATTGGAGACGCTGGACCAGTGACTAACATGGGGCGAAATTCTCCGTTATCGGCGCAAAAAACGGCGCAAATCTGACTTGCGTCACGCCGGAAAAATCATTGCAAAGTCTCCGGCCCGAAATGGGCTAGCAGCGACGTGACGGGATCCGCGCTTGCGCACGTGGTTCACGCCGTGCAGCGTCATACACGGCGCACGCCGTGACGGCTCATAAGGCCGCGCTGCTCCCTCCCACCCGACCGGAACACCCGACCGGAACACCCGACTGGATGGCTGGCCACCGCTCAGCCCCGAGGTTCCAGTCACGGGATGTGGAGGCGCTCCTGGACGCAGTGGAGAAGAGGAGGGAGGCCCTGTATCCCGGGCACGGCCGCAGAGTTGCCCCACACCACAGCCGGCGTCTGTGGAGGGAGGTGGCAGAGGCCGTCACCGCTGCAGCCCTGACACCACGGACAGGCACCCAGTGCCACAAGAAGGTGAACGACCTCGTCAGAGCAGGCAGGGTGAGCCTCCCCCGCCCGATATCCATATCCCCCTCCCCATACCCCCCTCCCCCATATCCCCCTCCCCCATATCCCCCCTCCCCATATCCCCCCTCCCCCATATCCCCCTCCCCCATATCCCCCCTCCCCATAACCCCCCTCCCCATATCCCCCTCCCCCATATCCCCCCTCCCCCATATCCCCCCTTCCCCATACCCCCCCTCCCCATATACCCCATATCCCCCCCTCCCCCATATCCCCCCTCCCCCATATCCCCCTCCCCATATCCCCCCTCCACCATATCCCCCCTCCCCATATACCCCTCCCCATATCCCCCCTCCCCCATATCCCCCCTCCCCCATATCCCCCTCCCCATATCCCCCCTCCACCATATCCCCCCCTCCCCCATATCCCCCCTCCCCCATATCCCCAATCCCCCATATCCCCCCTCCCCCACATCCCCCCTCCCCATATCCCCCCTCCCCCATATCCCCCATATCCCCCCTCCCCCATATCCCCCCTCCCCCATATCCCCCCTCCCCCATATCCCCCCTCCCCCATGTCCCCAAGTGAATCCAGCCCTAACCTTAACCTCTGCAATACACGCGCAACCGATGGCGTGCATGCATATACCTGCCGAACACTGTTGCCTTTTACCCCTGCCAACCCCCCCCCCCCCCGCCCCCGCCACAGGAGAAACGTGCGCACAACACCAGGGAGCATGTGAGGACTGGTGGAGACCCCGCTGATGAGAGGCCACTGACCGAACACGAGGAAAGGGCCCTGGAACTGGCTGGCGGACCTGAGGACCGGGAGGTTGCTGATGCAGAGGTCGGGGGCGTACTAGCAAGTGAGTCACCGACAGCCCGTCCCCATATCCCCCCACCCCTATATCCCTCCCCCATATCACCTGATCACTGCCTGATGTCTAACCATGCATGCTTCATTGTGTATCGCAGGACCAAACGTCCAGGCACCCATCCCCGCAGATGCAGACCGCCCGCACGATTCCCCTCGGAGGCCACGGGAGACGGAGAGACCCGGACCCTCCGGCATGCGACGCCCGCAGGATGCCCCTCACACACCACGGGAGACGGAGAGACCCGGACCCTCCGGCATGCGACGCCCGCAGGATGCCCCTCGCACACCACGGGAGACGGAGAGACCCGGACCCTCCGGCATGCGACGCCCGCAGGATGCCCCTCGCACACCACGGGAGATGGAGAGACCCGGACCCTCCTGCATGCGACGCCCGCAGGATGCCCCTCGCACACCACGGGAGACCCGGACCCTCCGGCATGCGACGCCCGCAGGATGCCCCTCGCACACCACGGGAGACGGAGAGACCCGGACCCTCCGGCATGCGACGCCCGCAGGATGCCCCTCGCACACCACAGGAGACGGAGAGACACGGACCCTCCGGCATGCGACGCCCGCAGGATGCCCCTCGCACACCACGGGAGACGGAGAGACCCGGACCCTCCGGCATGCAATGCCCGCAGGATGCCCCTCGTAGGCCACGGGAGAGGGAGAGACCCGGACCCTCTGGCATGCGACGCCCGCAGGATGCCCCTCGCACACCACAGGAGACGGAGAGACACGGACCCTCCGGCATGCGACGCCCGCAGGATGCCCCTCGCACACCACGGGAGACGGAGAGACCCGGACCCTCCGGCATGCGACGCCCGCAGGATGCCCCTCGGAGGCCACGGGAGACGGCGAGACCTGGAGCAACAGGGAGACGACCCCCCCGTCACGTGCAGGTGCGACGACGCAGGCGTGTGCCACCCAGCGACGAGAGGGGCAGCCACAGGCCCCCGTCACAGCCGAGCCAGGACACCACTACCCAGGACACCACTACCCAGGTCACCACTACCCAGGACACCACTACCCAGGACAACCCTACCCGGGACACCTCTACCCGGGACAGCACTACCCGGGACAGCACTATACCAGGAAGACGAAATACCGGACAGTGACTCAGAGTGGATGGGTGGAGACGAACCCCCACCCCAAAGTGCCATGGACTCAGAGTGGGACGAAGAGCACGACACAACGCCACTGCTGTCACCAACACCCTCCACCATCGCAGAAATACTCACCTCGGTTGGGCACTTTAGTGATGAGGCGTCTGGTACACTCACTGGTGCGCACAACACAGCCGCCCCGATACAGCAGGTGGAGGTAGGAGCAGCAGAGGGGCCGGGCGGTCGGAGGGCAGCCCAGCCCAAGCGAACATCTGCCGCCCAGATGGATCCTGGGTTCTTGGAGTTACCACACCCACACATAGATCCGATGCAACCACCGACCCGGAGACGAGCGAAGAGGGTGACGGGCGGCTTGCGGCGGCTGCGGTCGCAGGTGGAGGAGTCCACCCGCGTCCAGGAGCTGGGAGTGGTGCCGGTCATGCGTGCCACCCAGGCTGACACCGCACGGGTGGCGTCCGCGGTGGAGGCAATGGGTGCAACGGTGTCAGACATGGGGAACGGTTTGCGAGGCCTGGGGCTTTCCGTGCAGGCGGCGTCTGTGGCCCAGGACATGGCTGCCCTCTCACAGGAGGCCATGAGCCAGTTCCAGCGCCAGATGGCAGAGGTGCTCAACGCCATGGCCCAGTCTCAGCAGGCCATAGCCCAGTCTCAGCAGGCCATAGCCCAGTCTCAGCAGGCCATAGCCCAGTCTCTGCAGGCCATGGCCCAGTCTCAGCAGGCCATCGCTGAGGGCATCGGCGCCAGTGGCCATGTGCGAGCTGGCGTCGCACAGTCACAGACAGGGTTTGTCAACCCCCTGGGCTCCATGGCTGCAAACTTGCAGACCCCTGTCGATACCAGCACGGGCCTCCAGGACTGGCAGCGCCAGATGTCGGGGGGGCGTTGGATGGCCAGTCCGTTCGCATCCCCCACCCATGTAGAGGCCTGGTGGCCATCGGGCACCCGAGGGAGGAGGAGGTGGTGTGGTCCGACCCGGCTCCCCCTGTAGGGGAGGTCCCGGAACACCGCGACACCTCGGACTCCCCCCCTTCCGTCCCAGGTGCATCGGGTGGGCAACGGGCAGGACAGGCTGGCAGCTCGCCATCCCAGTTGCCCAGGCCGCAGCCTGGCCCATCTAGGCCAGGACGCCCCAGGAAACGGCCGCCAAAGGGATCCTGTGTCAGAGGGCAGGAATCACAGGAGTCCACCTCCAGTTCTGCTGTGCCGTCTGGGGAACCACGTAGACGTAGTCAAAGGGCCCGTAAGGCCAAACACTTAGACACTGAGTAAGTTGGCACGGGTGCAGGGCACAGATGAGTTTTAGGGGCTAGGGCACGTGCATGAACTCCTTTGGTTATTAAAGTCAATGTTACACCTACAGAAGCTGCCTTTGTGCTCTGTCCAAAGCGTACGGGGGTGTCATGTACGTTGAGCGCAAGTGTCTGTGTGAGGGGTGGTCTTACCTCAGCCCCAGGTGAGTCTGCCCCGTTCCCCCTGGGCCGCCATCAACATCCCCCCGGGCAGAGGACGGGACCGTGCGCTGCAGTGTCACAGCCGCATGCAGGGATGGTCCGGGTGGATGGTGGTACTGTGGCCATGGGTCAGACATAGTCCAACGATGTGGAGCCAGGAGCTCATCGCAGGGCGGGTTGTCATCATCCTCCATGGCCTGCAATAGACACGCGTCCACCCGCAACTGTGTGAGCCCGGCCATTGTGCCGCAGGTGGATCGGCAATGGGGGGGGGGGGGGTGTGCATGCGGGTTGGGTGGGTGGGGTTGGGGAGGGGGGTGAGGGTGCTGGGTGGGTGGATGGGTGGGGGGTGTGGGTGGTCGGCTGTTGCCATGGTGTGCGGTCTGTGGCCACACTACCCGATTCCCACGCCCATCTAGTCAGTGAAGCGGGCGGCTATCAGTCTGTCCCGTGCCCGCTGGGCCAGCCGGTAACGGTGGACAGCCACCCGCCTGTGTCTAGCCCGTCTGCCCTGACCATTGCACCCATCCCCCTCATCTGGGAGGACTGCGCCTCTTCCTGCTGCTCCTCCACTCCGCCCTCCTCTGCCTGCGGCACATCGCCCCTCTGTTGTGCAGGACGCAGCACACCACAATGATGCGGCCGTCCCTATCTGACCGATACTGGAGGGTGCCCCCAGAGAGGTCCAGGCAGCTGAAACGCATCTTCAGCATGCCAAAGCACCTCTCTATCACTCCCCTTGTCGCTACATGGGCATCATTGTAGCGGTTCTCCGCCTCATTGCGTGGCCTCCGTATAGGCGGCATCAGCCACGATCGCAATGGGTAGCCCCTGTCGCCCAGCAACCAGCCCCTCAGCCGGGGATGGCGTCCCTCGTACATGCTGGGGATGGATGACCGCGACAACACGTATGAGTCGTGTACACTGCCTGGGTAACGGGCGCAGACGTGCAGGATCATCATGCGGTGGTCGCAAACCACCTGTATGTTCATCGAATAGGTCCCCTTCCTATTGGTGATCACGGCCCTGTTATCTGCAGGTGGCCGCACGGCGACGTGCATCCCATCGATCGCGCCCTGGACCATGGGGAACCCGGCCACGGCAGAGAAGCCCACGGCCCGGGAATCTTGGCTGGCCCGGTCCACAGGGAAGCCGATGTAGCGGTGCGCCATGGCATATAGGGCATCTGTCACTGCCCGGATGCACCGATGCACCGATGTCTGCGATATGCCGGACAGGTCCCCACTCGATGCCTGGAATGACCCCGTTGCATAAAAGTTCAGGGCCACCGTAACCTTGACGGACACGGGGAGAGGGTGTCCCCCGCCAGTGCCACGTGGTGACAGGTGTGCCAGCAGGTGGCAGATGTGTGCCACGGTTTCCCGCCTCATCCGGAGTCTCCTCCTGCATTACCGGTCCGTGAGGTCCTGGTATGACTGCCGGGGCCGGTACACACGTGGCGCCCTCAGGTGCCTCCGTTGCCGTGGGGCCGCGACGTCCTCCTACCCCTCCTCGTCCTGTCGGTCAGGTGTCCCTCCAGCCTGGGCGGCTGCCGCCTGCCCCTCTGCGGCAGCCTGCGCCGCCTCTCTGGCACGCTCCTCCTCCTCCTCATCATCCAGGGCAACATAGACATTAGCGGCTGCCGCCACGGCGGCCAACATCGCTGGATGATCGGAAAACATGACGGCCTGGTTGGGGGGGGGGGGCGGTCGGTGGTGGAACGATGACATGTCATCATTGCCCATATCCCCTCCTTCCCCCCAGCCAGGTGGCATGGACCGCATGGGTCCAACTGTTGGAGGCTGGCACCTGGCCAGGTGGACCAACTCACTTGCCCTCGCATCCCCCTCCCTGGCACGGACCCCCCCATCCCCCTCCCCGGCACGGACCCCCCCCCCCATCCTCCTCCCCGGCACGGACCCCCCCATCCTCCTCCCCGGCACGGACCCCCCCCCCCATCCCCCTCCCCGGCACAGACCTCCCATCCTCCTCCCCGGCACGGACCCCCCATCCTCCTCCCCGGCACGGACCCCCCTCCCATCCTCCTCCCCGGCACGGACCCCACCCCATCCCCCTCCCCGGCACGGACCCCCCCCCAATCCCCCTCCCCGGCACGGACCCCCCCCCATCCCCCTCCCCGGCACGGACCCCCCCATCCCCCTCCCCAGCACGGACCCCCCCATCCCCCTCCCCGGCACGGACCCCCCCCATCCCCCTCCCCGGCACGGACCCCCCCATCCTCCTCCCCGGCACGGACCCCCATCCTCCTCCCCAGCACGGACCCCCCTCCCGGCACTCCCCCAGAGCCCAGCCCACTCTAACCACCCCCCCCCCCCCCCGCCGCACACACACACACAAAACCCTACACGCACCTCTCCCCCACACATTCAGACTGCGGCCACGCCATCGCCTGCCCAGCGGCCAACCCCCCAGGCCGTCACTCACCTCCACGCTGGTCGGCGTGAACCTGGAGCACAGGTTCACGCCGATGAAAAGGAGGTTTGATTTACGTTGACGTGACCGGTCAGCACGTCGACGGGACTTCGGCCCATCCGGAAGGGAGAATATCGGCAGGCCCAAATTCGGCTGCCTTGCGCACACCCGTGCCATTCTGTTGGGGGGTCGGAGAATGACACCCCTGATCACTGAATGCGAAGCCTTGTCTTGTCTCATTGGCTTCCCCAATAATTTGCATTCAGGGTCTTAGCAACTTCAAGGGAAGATAGCCGGAGAGCTTCAAAAGAAAACTGTCCACAGTACACAACACACTTGCTGATCTGTTCATACATTAGAACTTGTCTATTCCTTTTTAATACATAAAATGAAATTGATTTACAGATCAATGGACAAAGCAACTCAGATACAACTATGAGAATCTACTAATAGGCGATCCGGAACTGCCAATAAAAGTAAAACCAAGATGAACCAATTGAATCACTTCAATATTTCTTCATAATTGAAATATCTTGGGTTCAAAATATGTTTGTGAATAAAATGTAAAAAATTGTAGGATGACATACTTTGTGATTACATGGTTAAATCTAGTCAGCTTTGCATTCCTACAGGTTCAACAGCTGGTAGCACAGCTCTCCTCTGAGTCAGATGGCGATGGATTTGAGTCCCACTTTGGTGTAGCATCAAGGGAGTGCTGCATTATCAGAAATACCATATATTGGATGAGATATTAAAAGGAGACTCTTGTCTGTTTGCTTGTGTTGATAAAGAAAGTTCAACTATACAGTTTCTAATGTCCTTACTAATACTTCTGCCACATCTGGCACTACTAAAAGCTGATCTTCTGATCAATCAATCATTTGGGATTTTTTGCAATTAATATTTGGCTCCCGCTGGTCTACTTATCCAACAAGAGGGGCCGCTTCAAAAATAATTTGCTATTTCTAAAGCATTTTGGGATATTGAGAGGGCTTGTTTAAGTTCTATTTAAATGCAAATTATTTTTATTTTTCTGTTAATCGTCACCTGAAGGCCTCAGACCCCACCAAAGGCCTAGTTTGAACGTAGTATTCTTTGCCTGGGGCTGTAGTTCCGCAAGCGGAAGATTTGACAGCCTGAGCGGGAATGCTTATAATTGCCAGGATGAGTCAAGAGAACTTAGTGAGCTCAACAGATGTTTCTCTTCAGTCACTTCAACCTTTGTGGCTACTTTTCAAATGATTTGAAGAAAATCTGGACTGTGAATTATAAAAGCATCATTCGGGTAATGTTCGCATTATGTTTATATTCAAAGCAAACAGGCTGTTTGATTGTGAGTGAATGAGTGAAATCCATTTCAGACATGACAGACTTATACATACCAATTGTAGTTTTTGTTTGTGTTCAAACTGTAAATAATCTATAAAGGTAAATGGAGTAGAGAGCTGATTTTATCCTAACTCATCCAGTAGGCTTGGGTCGGATGTTCATTTTGCACCCCAGCCAAATTTACACTCTGATTAAGTTAACCTTCCTGATGTCCAAAGAACAAAGAACAAAGAAAAGTACAGCACAGGAACAGGCCCTTCAGCCCTCCAAGCCTGCGCCGTCCATGCTGCCCGTCTAAACTAAAATCCTCTACACTTCTGGGGTGCTTATTCCCTCTATTCCCATTATCCTCATGCATTTGTCAAGAAGCCCCTTAGACGTCACTATCGTATCTGCTTCCACCACCCCATCCGGCAGCGAGTTCCAGGCACCCACTACCCTCTGTGTAAAAAAACTTGCCTCGTACATCTCCTCTAAACCTTGCCCCTCGCACCTTAAACCTATTCCCCCTAGTAATTGACCCCTCTACCCTGGGAAAAAGCCTCTGACTATCCACTCTGTCTATGCCCCTCCTAATTTTGTAGACCCATGTCAGGTCGCCCCTCAACCTCCGTCGTTCCAGTGAGAGCAAACCGAGTTTATTCAACCTCTCATCATAGCTAATGCCCTCCATACCAGGCAACATCCTGGTAAATCTCTTCTGCACCCTCTCCAAAGCCTCCACACCCTTCTGGTAGTGTGGCGACATGAATTGAACACTATACTCCAAGTGTGGCCTAACAAAGGTTCTATACAGCTGCAACATGACTTGCCAATTCTTATACTCAATGCCCCGGCCAATGAAGGGAAGCATGCCGTATGCCTTCTTGACTACCTTCTCCACCTGTGTTGCCCCTTTCAGTGACCTGTGGACCTGTCCAGGATCAGCTCTGAACATTTATAAGGTATTATAGCATCCAAGCATGTGTAGGTAGGTGGATTGGCCACACTAAATCGCCCCTTAGTGTCCAGGGATGTACACATTAGGTGGGGTTACAGGGATAGGGTGGTTGTGGGCGGTGGAGTGAACTGAGATATAGTCCTCTTGTGGAGGGTTGGTGCAAACCTGAAGGGCTGAAAGGCCTTCTTCTGTACTGTAGGGATTTTATGATAATTATTTCAGGCTGCAACTGACCTTGGGCAGCTTTGTGAATTTCCAGCGGACTGTGAAAACAAATGGGGAAAACAAAGCTCCCTGAAGATTGAAAACAGCAGCGCAGTAACCAGCAGTGAAACTGATCTGACAGTTCGACTTATTTTAAAGCCTGTCTTTTGGGCTGAAACTGTGGCTGCTGGACAATGACAAGAACTTAATTCGCAACAACTGGCCTGGGTCCCCCTAACACCCGGGATTCAGAGTTTTGCATCTTATGCACCTCTCTCTCCCAAGCCATGCCCTGCTGAAACCTCCTATTACTAAATTCACATTCTCACTCAGCGGCTCGCTAGTGAATGTGGACAGTTATTGGGCGGGGTCTCAGGATCTGTAATTTAAATAAAACTCTGCCATTAAGACCGACAGGGTTGAACTGACCCTGAACTCCCTGGCTATTTCCTGATTTACCGGCGCTAACACACCTCGTACTACCACCTCTCTGCCCACCAAACCCGTGTAAACATTCAACGCCATTGTTTCTGTGTATACACACTCCTGGACTGGTGACAGCACTGAGATGAAGCCAGCAGTGCGTGCAAATACTACCTGTGTTGATCGAACTTAACCTGACTCTGAAAGTCATGGCTCAGTGGGTAGCCCTCTCGCTACTGAGGCAACAGGTTGTGGCTTTGTGGTAGTCACCACTGTTGTGTATATCACATATGAGATGTAATACGGTAAGGCTCCTGTACTACAGGTACGGGGGTAGATCCCTACCTGCTGGCTCCGCCCAGTAGGCGGAGTATAAATGTGTGTGCTCACCGAGCTGCAGCCATTTCGGTAGCAGCTGCAGGAGGCCACACATCTCTGCTTAATAAAGCCTCGATTACTCTCTACTCTCGTCTCGCCGTAATTGATAGTGCATCAATTTATTAAGTAGAGATTTTACAACGATGGACCTCCCCATCAAGCCTGATCACCTGCAGCTGCATCCTCAAGCAGACAACGTCAAGTCAGCCTTCGCACATTGGCTAGCTTGCTTTGAAGCCTACGTCAGATCTGCGACAGAATCACCCTCAGAGGCACAGAAGCTCCAGATCCTGTATACGCGGCTGAGCTCCGATATCTTTCCCCTCATCCGGGACGCGACTACCTACGCTGAGGCCAACGCGCTACTGAAAGAGAACTACACTCAGCAGACCAACAAGCTCTACGCCAGCCACCTCCTGTCCATGCAGCACCAACTCCCCGGTGAGTCTGTGAAAGATTTCTGGCATGCCCTGCCCACCTTGGTGAGAGACTGATTGCCAGGCCGTTTCGGCCGTTGAACATTCTGAACTCCTAATTAGGGACGCTTTCGTTACGGGCATAGGGTCGGCGTACATCCGCCAGCGCCTCTTAGAAGGGGCTACCCTCGACCTCGCGGCGACCAAGAAACTCGCGATCTCACTAACGGTCGCCTCCCGTAATGTACAAGTGTACGCCCCCGACCGCACGCCGCCTCCCTCCTGGACATCGTGGACTCCACCAGCGACCGCCCCCAGCCAACCCCAAGCCTGCGCTGTGCGGCAGCCAGTCAACCCTGGGGGACCCAAGTGCTACTTCTGTGGACAGACAAAGCACCCCCGGCAGCGCTGCCGGAGCGCGCTCTGCAAGCCCTGCGGGAAGAAAGGACATTTCGCTGCTGTGTGCCAGGCCCGCTTGATCGCCGCTGTAACCAGGCCCATTGTTCCTGCATCCCCCACGTGTGGCCCGTGGGCGCCGCCATCTTCCCCGCCTCAGGACCCCTGCTCGTTGGGCACCTCATCGGACCGCTCATCGCCTGCCGACCAGCCAGGGGCCTTCCAACACCAGCTACAGCTCGCGATCCCTTCATCACGATCGACCAGTCCCAGCCGCACAACCTTGCAACAGCATCGACGACGGTAAAGGTCGATTGGCACAAATCATAATGCCTTCTTGACTACAGGAGCACAGAGAGCTTCATCCACCCCAATACGGTAAGGCGCTGCTCCCTCGTGGTACACCCCATTAACCAGAGAATCTCCCTGGCCTCCGGATCCCACTCTGTGGCGATCCGGGGGTACTGCACCGCCACCCTCACCATCCAGGGCGTAGAGTTCAGCGACTTCCGGCTCTACGTCCTCCCCAACCTCTGCGCTGCCTTGCTACTCGGCCTGGACTTCCAGTGCAACCTCCAAAGTCTAACCCTGAAATTCGGCGGGCCCCTACCACCCCTCACTGTCTGCGGTCTCACGACCCTTAAGGTCGACCCGCCTTCTCTGTTTGCGAACCTCACCCCGGATTGCAAACCCGTTGCCACCAGTAGCAGATGGTTCAGCGCCCAGGACAGGACCTTCATCAGGTTCGAGGTCCAGCGGCTGCTGCGGGAAGGCATTATCGGGCCAGCAACAGCCCCTGGAGAGCCCAAGTGGTAGTTGTGAAAATTGGGGAGAAAAACAGAATGGTCGTTGACTACAGTCAGACCATCAATCGGTACACGCAGCTCGACGCGTACCCCCTCCCACGCATATCTGATATGGTCAATCAGATTTCACAGTACCGGGTCTTCTCGACAGTGGACCTGAAATCTGCCTACCACCAGCTCCCCATTCGCAAGGCAGACCGCCCGTACACCGCGTTTGAAGCGGACGGCCATCTTTACCACTTCCTTAGGGTTCCCTTCGGCGTCATTAATGGGGTCTCGGTCTTCCAACGGGAGATGGACCGAATGGTTGACCGGTACGGACTGCGGGCCACCTTCCCGTACCTGGATAATGTCACCATCTGTGGCCACGACCAGCAGGACCACGACGCTAACCTTTCCAAATTCCTCCACACTGCCAAACTCCTCAACCTAACGTACAGCAAGGAGAAGTGTGTGTTCAGCACCAACCGCTTCGCCATCCTCGGCTATGTGGTGCAAAATGGAGTTCTAGGGCCCGATTCCGATCGTATGCGCCCCCTCATGGAACTCCCCCTTCCCCACTGCCCCAAGGCCCTCAAACGATGCCTGGGGTTCTTCTCATACTACACCAGTGGGTCCCTAACTATGCGGACAAGGTCTGCCCACTCATTCACTCCACCGTTTTCCCCCTGACGGCCGAAGCTCACCAGGCCTTCAACCGTATCACGGCCGACATCGCCAAGGCCGCGATGCACGCGGTCGACGAGACGCTCCCCTTCCTGATCGAGAGCGATGCATCAGACGTCGCTCTGGCCGCCACCCTCAACCAGGCAGGCCCGTGGCATTCTTTTCACGCACTCTCCATGCCTCCGAAATTCGGCACTCGTCTGTCGAGAAGGAGGCCCAAGCCATAGTAAAGCTGTGCAGCATTGGAGGCATTACCTGGCCAGCAGGAGATTCACTCTCCTCACTGACCAACGGTCGGTTGCCTTCGTGTTCAATAACACACAGCGGGGCAAGATCAAAAATGATAAAATCTTGAGGTGGAGGATCGAGCTCTCCACCTACAATTACGAGATTTTGTATCGGCCCGGTAAGCTCAACGAGCCCCCCGATGCCCTATCCCGAGGTACATGTGCCAGCGCACAAGTGGAGCGACTCCAGACCCTACACGACGCTCTCTGTCACCCAGGGGTCACCCGGTTCCTTCACTTCATAAAGGCCCGCAATCTGCCCTACTCCATCGAGGAGGTCAGGGCTATCACCAGAGACTGCCAGGTCTGCGCGGAGTGCAAAAGGCACTTCTGCCGGCTAGACCGTGCGCATCTAGTGAAGGCCTCCCGCCCCTTTGAACGCCTCAATGTGGATTTCAAAGGTCCCCTCCCCTCCACCGACCGAATCACGTACTTCCTGAACGTGGTCGATGAATACTCCAGATTCACCTTCGCCGTCCCATGCCCCGATATGATGTCTGCCACCGTCATCAAAGCCCTCAACACAATCTTCGCGCTGTTCGGCTTCCCCAACTACATCCACAGCGACCGGGGATCCTCCTTTATGAGTGATGAGCTGCATCAGTACCTGCTTAGCAAGTGCATCGCCTCGAGCAGGATGACCAGCTACAACCCCCGGGGAAATGGGCAGGTGGAGCGGGAGAATGGGACGGTCCCATCCGGGGATGAAGATGAGGTCTAGACGCTCCCAGAATCACCGGCGACCGAGCCGACGCCTGCATCGCAACCGGCACTGCGGCACTCACAATGGAGGATCAAGGCACCCAATCGGCTGAATTTGTGAACTTTCCCCAAAATGTTAACGTTAAAATGCATGTAAATAGTGTTCCACCCCCCCCGCTGGACTCATTTTTTAACAGGGGTGAATGTGGTAGTCACCGCTGTTGTATATATCACATACGAGATGTAATACGGTAAGGCTCCTGTACTACAGGTACGGGGGTAGATTCCTGCCTGCTGGCTCCGCCCAGTAGGCGGAGTATAAATGTGTGTGCTCACCGAACTGCAGCCATTTCGGCAGCAGCTGCAGGAGGCTACACATCTCTGCTTAATAAAGCCTCGATTACTCTCTACACTTGTCTCGTCATAATTGATAGTGCCTCAGACTTCAAGTCCCACTCAAAAAAAATTGAGCACCAGGTCTAGCTGCAAAATGTTAAACCTAGGCCCTGTCTATCTTTGCAGGATGAATGTAAACGATCCCATGGAATTAATCTGAACTAGAGCAGGGAGTTATCTCTGCTATTGTGGCAATTATTTATTCTTCAAAACAGCGTCACTGAAACAGATTATTTGCTCATTATTACATTGCTATTTATGGAATCTTGCTGTGCACAAAATGTCTGCCTTATTTTTTAATATCGCAACCGTGGCTACACTTGGACCATCCACTGGCCATAAAAGTCACTCTAAAAATGGATTTTTGGTTTTCAGGGAAATGAAGTTGCTCTGAAAGTTCTTGATCTTTAATTGCTGCATGAAGTGACCCAGAAAGACACAGAAAGACTCTCAGTTTTATCAGACCAGTGAACAATGACTCAAGAAGAAGGGTCTTGACTGCCTTCTCAGTGCACCGAGGGACTGCCGATAAAGGCGACTTGCCGGAAATGGCCACATGCCAGAAGTGAATTTGAAACAATTAGGTTTGTTTTCTTGAAGTTCCAATATTTCCCTCCCTCTTCAAACGATAATTGAATAATTATCTGAAGTGCAGAATGTGACAGAGCCAAGGGGAAACGGTGTGGAGGGTTGGACTCGGTCAGTTGCTCTGACGGAAAGGTGACACCACCCAATGGAACTCAGCCTTATTCTTGCTAATTCCATTCTATGGTTCTTTCCAGAAGGTCTTCATGACACAATTTCTCAAGTGTCAGCTGCCACCCTACAAAAGGGCTACCCAGTAGCCAACCGCGCCCTCCCCCCTCCCACCCAACCCAAAGAATGGGTGGCAATGGACTATTCTTCAATGGGGGAATCACAATCAAAATCGACCCCATTTTCACCAGTTGTTGACATCCAGGTTGTCAAATGCCTCACTCGGTGGACCTTCCATTGCATTTCAGAACATCCTTGAAGTCTCTCTCTCCAAAAGATGTTCAATACAAACCTTGGGAGCATTTTCACAGCGGACCCTTCAGCTCTGTCGTGTGAACCAACAACTTCAAAGCTTTTCCTGTTTTCTTTCCTGTTTCTCTTTTGGGCGTTTTCATTCCGCTCCTCCTCCTCCTTTGTTTTTTGTCCTGACCTGCAATACATGTGAATGAAACCCTCCCTGCTGGGAACCCAAAATCACTGAAAGAAGCCGGCCTTCTATCCATTCTAAATGGGGGAGGGAATGTGGGAATTAAGACCATGGGCGCAATTTGAACAGGAAAAGTTCTAAGTGCTGTATCGGGCGTGACTTCCCGTGTGCTTCCCGACAGCAGAGCCAGCAAGATCGCGGCCCATGTTTAACGGCACTTAGTGCCAGAAATGATCCCCCACAAGCTTCACGGCGGAAATGGCTGTCCCGCCAGCAGATTCGCCTGGACTGTGCTCAGCAGCTCTCCGCTAACAAGGGGAGTTTCTCAGAAGCGCTCCCTCCCAATACGCTCCAGTCAGCACACAGCTATGCCACCACGTAGACCATGCTTCAGGGATGCCGACCTGGCCAGGTTGCTGGATGCCTTGGAGGTGAGACGGGAGACCCTGGGCTTGATTCTCCGATTCCCGACGTCAAAATCGCATTCGGCGATCGGGCGGAGAATCCCCGATGAGGACAAAATTGGGGGCGGCGGCGCTTTCGCGATGCCCGCTGAGGAGTACGCCACGCGCTGTAGCCTCGGCCTCAGACCATTGCCTGAGGCCCGGCCTGTGATGCTCCATCCCCGACGGGGCCAAGTTCCCTACGCCGTGGGTCTCTCATGGCCTCACCCGTCGGGAGCTCGGAGTGGCGGCTGCGGACTCAGTCCAGCGCCGCCACAGTCAGGGGAGGGCCGATCCGTGAGCAGGGGTGGCATTATTCGGGGCTGGGGGCATTGTGGTGGGGCGATCCTGGGAGCTCGACGCTGCCTGGTGGCTAGCCGCCCCCCTGCCCCCCACGGAGCAGGGAATCGGTGGACGTTTTGCGCCAGTTTTCCTGCCGTAAAACACAACCGTTTTCATGCCGGCGTGGGGACTTAGTCTCCCAAATGGAGAATCCAGCCCCCTGTTCCCCAGACGGAGGTCAGAGGACCAGCCCCAGGGACGCCAATGCCGCCTGGGCGTTAGTGGCAGCGACCGTCAGTTCGGGCAGCTTGACCAGGAGGACCGCTGTCCCGTGCAGGAAGAAAAACAACGACCTCCACTGGGTCACATGCGTAAGTTGACACCAGCCCCTGGTATCAGTTTCACCTGCCACCACCCTCACCTCCACCACCCTTCCCCCCACAACAAGTCAGAGGGTGACACCTCGCACTCCTCCCCACACCCTCCCCCTCCCAAGCATATTACCGTGCCTGTGCCTGAGCACACCCGGGCACCCTCCAACACAACCCTCCCTGCCCAGGGGCAGTGCCCACACATGCCACCTGTCCTAGACCCCACTCCCTAAGCATCAAGCGTGTAGCTCAAAATGCCCTCTCTTTGTCCCCGCAAGATCAGTTAGCCTAAAATAGACTGGAAAGGGTGAGATGGGCAGTGGGATTCCGAACATCAAAGTGCTCCCCTCCTCCTATGAGGAAAGGGCCCTGGAGATCGTGTGACTGGTCAAGGAGAGAGCAGTCCCCGACAGCGCGATTGGCTTGTGCTGCAGAGGTGAGGATCCACTGCTCTTCACCCAGCTGACCTGCACCAAACAAGCTGTTTGTGTAAGACAGATTGATCCTTCCCTCTCACTGACCACATGTCCATTCGCACGCAGGATCGCCACCTAATGCGGCAAGGCTATCTGCCCCCCCCCCCCCCCCCCCCCCACCCCCCGCCAGTGCAGTGACACACACCTCGGTGGGCGACAGTAGTGGCCAGACCTCTGGTGAGCAGCACACAGATGCCAATGCACATCAGGTGGAGGCAGGGACATCCAAGCAAGTCAGCAGTTGGAGGTTTGTTGGATCCCAGGGCTCTGCTGAATCCCAGTCAGATGCTGAGCTTCTTGGCAAGGTTATCCTGAAGCTGATGCAGACACTAGGGCACGGCCGTGAAATTCGGGAGAGGATATCTTAGAATCATATAATTTACAGTGGAGAAGGAGGGCATTTGGCCCATCGAGTCTGCACCGGCCCTTGGTAAGAGCACCTTTCTTAAGCCCACACCTCCATCAGATCCCCGTAACACAGTAACCCCACCTAACCTTTTTGGACACTAAGGGCAATTTTGCACACCCAATCTTAACCTACACATTTGGACTGTGGGAGGAAACCGGAGCACCCGGAGGAAACCCACGCAGACACGGGGAGAATGTGCAAACTCCACACAGACCGTCACCCGAGGCCGGAATTGAACCTGCATTCCTGGAGCTGTGAGGCAGCAGTGCTAACCACTGTGCCACTGTGCTGGAGTGTCAGCGACATTCCAGTGGGTGCATAGCCAATTGGAGGAGTTGCAAATACTGCGTGCGCAGGAGATTATGCCAACGATGTCCAATTTTTAAAAAAAGGTGGCAAGGTGGCATAGTGGTTAGCATTGCTGCCTCACAGCTCCAGGGACAATGGGTTCAATTCCAGCCTTGGGTCACTGTCTGTGTGGAGTTTGTATGTTCTCCCCATGTCTACGTGGGTTTCTCCGGGAAACCCTTACGTGTCCTGCCTTCTCTCAGAGTGCCATCCACTGAGCCAGTTGTGCTGAGGGACCTTACCCTGCACACTTACCCTTGGCCACAGCAGAGGTCCCTTGAACCCAGACCCCTGCCGGGAACACTTGGGGATCTGTGCTCAGGTACTTTCACATTCACCCTCTGGTTGCGGGGATATCCCCAGTGCTAAGGCCCAGACCTTGGGTTTTGATTGTTGGCTGCTGCCTCTGTGGTGTTGATGCCCTGAGTGTTCAGGCCTCACAGTTTGATTGGGATGTGAGGCAATAAAACTTATCTGAGACATGGCACGTTTAGCCACGAGAAAGCACATGCAAATATTTTATTTATTAAATGGTCAACAGTGACATAACAAAGATTTGAAAATTAACTACGTAACATTCCACATATCACACTAACCATAAACAACAAGAAAACATCACTGTTCTATAATGGTACCAATACAAAGCGATATCAGCTCATTTGCACAAAAAACAACAACCACACAGTATCACCGCTCGCAGGCTCCTCAACAGAAATGGGAGGGTAGCCTGAGAATGTGTTATCATGCCCAAACCTTTGTCATCAGAATGATCTGTCCAGCAATGTGTCACTTGTTCTCCCTATCCGTGTCATTCTCTGTCCAAGAGCTGCAGTAATGCAGGCCCTCCCACACAACCCAATCTCACCGGAACCAAATCCTGGCATCCACATATTTCCACTGGTGCTCAAGTTGCAGTTGAACATCCTTGACTTCCAATGTGTTTAACCTGTGGTGACATGCCAGTGACATGCAGCATTCAGCACACCAGCAAAAGCATCAGCAATCTGCAAAAGCATTTCTTCAATGGCCTCATCAGGTGGCCCATTCAGATCAATGTCCTACACCAGGCACCGCAGCGTCTTCTTGCTTCAAACCGATTGCTTCTGGACTTATACATCCCCCCCGAGCCCGGTGTTCCAGGACCCAGGTATCTTAGAAAAAATTGTCCTTCTTTCCGTCTACGGAAAGGAAGGTATTTGCAGCCACCAGCAGCAGCAAGAAGCAAACACCATGTGCAGCTGTGAAGTGCTCACATAACTAACAATGCCAATTATTTATTAACAACAGTCAGAGTCAGAGGGAGTTAAAGGTACCCTCACCATATTACCATGAACAGGGAGGGCTCTGTCTTGCAAGTGTTTGGTGGGGCAGACAGGCAACAGCTGTAGTGGCCCCTGTTATGGGTATACACAATTTGAGAGATGACCTGTAGGATCCGCAGGCACTAAGCCCCTCACATGACCAGCACAGGGGTGACCCCCGACCAATGGCACCCAGCCCCCTGACGAGGCCCGTACCCCCTGGATGCTCCCCCCCCTCATCCTGAGCACTAAGGACGCAGTTCCAGTGCCCCTGGCCTGCATGCCCGAAAACTAAAATGGTTTCTCATCTGTTCCGATCTCTTCAGCAGCCAATGTGCTAGGTTCCCGTTTTTAGATAGGAGTGCTAAATGGTGCCATTGTGGCGTCTCGCTGGGGAGCCGGTTAGTTCCCGGGAGGCCATTACATAGGGGCCCAGATTCTCTGAAAACGCGGCTAAGTGGTGACACCGGCACAACCACCGGAATGCTTCACGCCGGTGACAACGGGCCTCTTGGCCCAGCGATTTTGTTGCCCACTGGGGGCCAGCACGGCGCTGGAGTGCTCCAGCTGCCGTACGCGGCCCTGCACTGCTTGCCACGGGTCCGCGCATGTGCACGGCTGCGGCTTGCCCGCCAGCGGCGTGCAACATGGCGGAGCCACACAGCGGGCTGGCGCAGAAGAACGTAGGCCCCGCCCGGATCAATCGCATCTGCCGACCGGTGGCCCCTGATCGCGGCTTGGCCGTCATGGAGGCCCCCCCCCCACCCAGAGTCTGATCCCCCTGCCCCCCCACCAGGACAGCCACCGCGGCTGCGGGTCCAAGTTCCCGACGGGTGGAACCATATGGGAACCATGCCGGCGGAACGTGGCGGGAACCCCGCCTGTCGACTGCTGAAAATCGCCACAAGGGCCTCTTTCAATGGCCCCGACCGGCACCGCGTCGACCGCGCACGTGTGGCTGATGGCGATTCTCCAGTCGCTGGAGAATCACGTACCGGCGTCAGACCGCCAATGCGGGCCGTCTCGGCATCAATGCCGATTCTCCGAGCCTGAGAGGGGTCAGAGAATCCCGGCCAGGGTTTCCATCTTGTTAATAAGATGGCGATTGCTCTTAATTGGTGTCAATCGGTGTCTCACCACGGCTAGGAAGATCCGGAACCCACCAATGGGAGCGGGCTGGTTAGACAGCGAACTGATTGCTCCAGAATAAGAAAATTCCTGTTGAGGAATTACCATATCGACAAAAAGGGCAATCACTAATTTAGAATGGAAATGAACAGGTTTTATTAGACAATAAAGATTGATACTGACCTTTCATTAGCTGAGGCATGGCATGATATCTAGGTTCAACATGTGTCAGCCTGTCTTCCTTGTGGATCCTGGGACTTCTGGGGTCTTTTTGTTTTGGTTCCTTGAACCTGCTCTCTTGACTCATGATGTCCTTTGAGATTTTAGCTTAGAAAACCTAACTCTAACATACATACAAATTCCTTTATGGTCGATCGTTTTCCGACCCGCAGCTTCCAGTCCACCTTCACTGCTGAAGCGACACGTTTCACAGTGCCTGCTCAATGTCCTCCCTCTCTCTTGCAAACAAATTTCCAAAATGGCCACTTAAAATTTGTAAACTTCTGGTTGAAGCATGATTTCAAATTTGGCTGACACCAAATTGTCAGTGAAATACAGTGAATACAGGGGACTGCAAGAAGGTACAGATACACTTTCAGACTGCAAGGCATGTAATTAACAAATGAACTTTGTGTCGTGTTGGGTGTTCCGCTATACAGATGAACCAACACGGTTGTAGATGGTACAACTCTGTTTTATTACTCTTGATAACAACATCTGTAAACTTATGACTGTGGTTCGTAATTTACCCGTTAACCTGTGGACCTAGCTCGAACACTATCTTAGAGAGGCACTCAGCACATGGTGTATGTCTGAGTGGTACGCTGTGAGCTCTGTGCCCTGAGCTGTCTCCTGCTGGAATCCGCGGCAACTGTGGCGTTCCCCGTTTTATAGTGCATGTGCTCTCACTGGTGATTGGCTGTGATGTTGCGTGTGTGTTGATTGGTCCGTTGATCTGTCCATCAGTGTGTATGTGTGTTTGCACCATGATATGTTTGTCTGAATATCATGACATCCCCCCTTTTTACAAGAATATGTGCCTATGTGGTAATAAATATTGGTGTGTACTGAGTGCAGCTGAATATGTGTGTGCAATATCTACAACATGTACATGAGGCTAAACTATATACATAGGAAGGTGTCAGGTGCAACATAGCAACGAGGTTGTACCATAAAGTGCAATCATCAAACATCGAAAACAAACTCCTGTAACGACAAAAAGAGAAATACATTAACATTGTGGCATAATACTTTGGTGAGTCCAATGTGCAAACAGGCTCATAAATCCAGCCTAGTAGGTGGGCGACGAATTCGGGTTGACCGCCTCAAGGGTGGGTTAGGATCCACCGGCTGAGGAATGGGCCTGGCCACAGGCGATAGAGGAATAGGCATGGTGACAGGAAGCTCCATGAAGTCGACATCAGGGACAACAGGAGGGCATGGCACCGGTGCATGGTCACGTAGCGAGCGCGGAAGCAGCCAAAGAGCCTGGCGATTACGTCGGCGAATGGAACCATCAGGCATGCGAACCAGGAACGAGTGGGGAGCCACGCGGCGGAGAACTTCCGCAGTTGCCGACCAGCCATCCTCTGGTAGGTGGATATGGACGTTGTCTCCAGGCGCCAAGGCAGGAAGTGTCATGTGTCATGCCCGAGTGTCATGTGCCACCTTCTGCTGAGCACGCTGCTGTTGCATCCTTTGCAGTACTGGAGCATGGCCGGGTTTAGGACCATGAATGGACGGTACAGTGGTCCTGAGAGTGTGACCCATCAACAGCTGGGCTGGTGAGAGGCCAGTGGACAGTGGGGCCGAGCGATAGGCTAGCAGGGTTAAACAGAAATCAGACCCGGCATCAGCAGCCTTGCAGAGGAGCCGCTTCACGATGTGGACGCCCTTTTCCGCCTTGCCATTTGACTGGGGATGCAGAGGGCTGGATGTCACGTGTGTGAAGCCATAGGAAACGGCAAAAGAAGACCATTCTTGGCTCGCAAAACAGGGCCCATTGTCCAACATGACGGTAAGCGGAATGCCATGGCGAGCGAAGGTTTCTTGCATGCCCTGATGTCAAATCGTGCAGGCGTACGACCTCTGGATAATTTGAAAAATAATCAATTATGATGACGTAGTCCATGCCGAGCGCATGAAAGAGGTCCACACCCACCTTTGCCCAGTGGGACGTTATCAACTCATGGGGCTGAAGCGTCTCAGGGGGTTGCGCCGGCTGAAACCTTTGGCAGGTGGGGCAGTTGAGCACCATGTTGGTGATGTCGTCGCTGATGCCCGGCCAGTACACAGCTTCTCGGGCCCTCCGCCTGCACTTCTCAACCCCGAGATGGCCTTCGTGTAATTGTTCGAGGACCAACCTGTGCATGCTGTGTGGAATCACAATCTGGTCCAGCTTTAGGAGGACACCGTCAATGATGGCCAAGTCGTCCCGGACATTGTAGAATTGTGGGCACTGTCCTTTGAGCCACCCTTCCGTCATGTGGCGCATCACATGTTGTAGAAGGGGGTCAGCCGCAGTCTCACAGCGAATACGGGCCAGACTTGCATCATCAGCCGGCAGATTGGCCGATGTGAAGGCTATATGCGCTTCGACCTGACATACGAACCCCCCCGATTCGGGCGGTGTGCTCACTGCTCTGGACAGGGCATCCGCGATGATGAGGTCCTTTCCCGGGGTGTAGACCAGTTGGAAGTCGTATCTCCGGAGCTTGAGCAGAATGTGCTGGAGGCGAGGGGTCATCTCATTAAGGTCCTTTTGTATGATGGCGACCAGGGGGCGATGGTCGGTCTCCACGGTGAACTGAGGGAGACCATACACATAGTCGTGGAACTTATCTATGCCGGTTAACAAACCCAGGCACTCCTTCTCAATCTGTGCATAGCGCTGTTCTGTGGGGGTCATGGCCCACGAGGCATAGGCGACCGAGGCCCATGATGCAGTGTCGTCCCGTTGCAGGACTACCGCCCCAATGCCGGACTGGCTGGCATCAGTCGAGATCTTCGTATCTCGAGAGGTGTCGAAGAACGCCAATACCGGGGCTGTGGTGAGCTTAATCTTGAGCTCCTCCCATTCCTTCTGGTGTGCGGGCAGCCACTGGAGTTCAGTAGTCTTCTTCACTAGGTGGCGAAGAGCCGTTGTGTGGGAGGCAGGGTTGGGAATGAACTTCCCCAGGGTGTTGACCATCCTGAGAAAGCGTAGCACTGCCTTCTTGTCTGCCGGCTGCGGCATGGCTGCAATAGCTGCCACTTTCTCTGCATCCGGACGCACCCCTGACCGGGATATGTGGTCCCCCAGAAACTTTAGCTCAGTTTGGCCAAAAGAACACTTGGCTCGGTTGAGGCGCAGGCCGTGTTCTCGTATCCAAGCAAAGACGCACTGGAGACGACTGATGAGCTCCTGTGGTGTGGTGGACCAGATGATGACGTCGTCAACATAGACGCATACCCCTTCGATGCCCTCCATCACCTGTTCCATGATCCGATGAAACACCTCGGATGCCGAGATGATGCCAAACGGCATCCTATTGTAGCAGTATCTGCCAAAGGGAGTGTTGAAAGTACACAGCTTCCTGCTGGACTGATCCAGCTGAATCTGCCAAAAACCCTTTGAGGCATCAAGCTTTGTAAAAATTTGAACCTGGGCCATTTCGCTCGTGATCTCTTCCCATTTGGGTATGGGGTAGTGTTCCCTCATGATGTTGTTGTTCAGGTCTTTCGGGTCGATGCAGATCCAGAGTTCGCCAGAGGGCTTTTTTATGCACACCATGGAGCTGACCCATGGCGTAGGCTCCGTGACCCGGGAAAGCACTCCTTAGTCCTGGAGATCCTGCAGCTGCTGCTTGAGGCGGTCTTTGAGTGGTGCTGGGACTCTACGAGGTGCGTGAATGACCGGGGTGCTTTCTGGAGACAGAGCCTGTACCCGCTGAACGAGGTGGAGGATCTTGCACGCCTGTGCGCCTAGCAGGGAGTCCTTCGATGATCCAACTATCTCAAAGGACAGTGTGGCTGTGTATGCATTGTATGTAACCTCGAGCTGGCAGGATCCCATGGTTGGGATAACATTCCCGTTGTAATCGACCATCTGACAGCGGGATGGCTGAATCGGTGGTTTGACCTTCAAGGCATAGAAGGCTGACCATGCAATAAGGTTGGCGGAGGCACCAGTGTCTAGACGGAATGTGATTGGTGATCGGTTGACCGTTAGGGTGGCACACCATTCATCACCCAGATTAACGCTGTTACTGGCATCGGCTGGTGGGTCCGACTTGGGGACATCCGATTCCTGTCAATGACCGCAACACGGAAGGCTTCCCGGTCGTCGGTATCACCGGTCTGTACATTCTCAGGGTATGACTCGGTGTATGGAGGCTGAATAGTCCGCACGTCCCTGCGCGGCTGAGGGAATTGGGGAGCGTTGGCAGGTTGAGCTGCTCGACAGCAGGCAGTGTAGTGTCCCACCTTGCCACAGCGGAGGCATTGTCGATTCTTTGCTGGACATTGCCGCTTTAAATGTGCGGATCCACAGTTGCCGCACTTCATGATGTCATGGCGTTCGTTGCGCCACCGCGCATGCGCAGTTCGGTCCTGCGTAGAGCGCGCCTGCGCGTCACGTCCCTCTGCGTCAATGTCACTTTTGCCGCGTACAAGCGCGGGAGGCCGCGGAAAGTGCGCGAAATTGCTGCCCTCGTCCGGGCCGCGGGCCGGGAGGAACTCGATCGACTGGACCTCGTTGGACCCCTGCCGTGCCGATTCGGCCGCCTGGAATTGGGAGTACCGGCTGTTTGCGTTTTCATGGAGGACGCAGGCTTCGATGGCAGTGGCTAGGGTGAGGCTCTTAATTTTGAGGAGCTGCTCAAAAACTTTTGGTGACCCCAAAAACTATCTGGTCCCGAACCATGGAATCGGAGGTGGTCTCATAGCCGCAGGACTGCGCGAGGATATGGAGGTGTGTCAGGAAAGATTGAAAAGGCTCATCCTTACCCTGCAGGCGCTGCTGGAAGAGGTACCTCTCGAAGCTCTCGTTCACCTCGATGCTGAAGTGTTGCTCAAGTTTTAGAAGGACCGTCTTGTACTTCGTCTTGTCCTCACCTTCCGCGAACACCAGGGAGTTGTAGATGTGGATGGCGTGTTGCCCTGCCGTGGAGAGGAGGAGGGCGATTTTCCTGGTGTCCGATGCATTCTCCCTTTCTGTGGCTTCTTGGAAGAACTGGAAGCGCTGTTTGAACAACTTCCAGTTGACGCCGAGGTTTCCAGCGATTTGGAGCGGCTGCGGCGGGCTGATGGTGTCCATGGCGCAGGATGGCGGATCCCTGAAGATGTGCAGGTAGGTCTCACAGTTGCTGGGTTCCAATCCTGGTACTATGTCGTGTTGGGTGTTCCGCTATACAGATGAACCAACACGGTTGTAGATGGTACAACTCTGTTTTATTACTCTTGATAACAACATCTGTAAACTTATGACTGTGGTTCGTAATTTATCCATTAACCTGTGGTCCGTTGATCTGTCCATCAGTGTGTATGTGTGTTTGCACCATGATATGTTTATCTGAATATCATGGCACTTTGATTACAATAAATGCAAAGCAATGCATTTGGGATGAGGACACGTATTCCCTGGAAGATAAGTGTCTACATGGGGGAGAGAAACAGAACGATCTGGGATGCAAATATACAAATGACTAAAAGGAGTGACACATATTACTAAGACTATAAAAAAGCAAAGCATCCATTTCTAGAAGGATAGAACTAAAAAGCAGGTTAAATTTTGGTTAAACTGTTCTATTTCAGATAACCAGGCAGTGGAGGACAGAACTGCAGCCTGATGTTTACATGTTTATAAGCTTCTATTTACAAAGGTGCCAAATTACACTTGATAGAGATCTTCAGGATTATGAAAGGATTTGATAGGGTAGATATAGAAAATAGGTTTCTGCTTGTGGGTGAGACTAGAACTAGTGTAAGATATTCACTAATATATTCAATAAACTCAGGAGCAACCTCTTCACCCAGAGAGTGGTTTAAATTGAGAACTCGCCATCATAGAGTAACTGAGACAAACAGCATGAATGTATTCAAGGCAAAGCTAAATGAGCACATGAGGGGGAAAGGAATAGAGATTACGTTGATTAAGTTTGATTAACAGGGATGGGAGAGATGATTAATGCATGGTGCATGCACCCTGGCATGAATCATTTGGGCTGACTATTTCTCGTGCTGTAATGGAATGTGTCCAACGTAAGACTTGAATCGCCCCAAACCATAGTCCGCGTACCTAACCTCCTGTGGATTGATACAGCCCTGGGACTTAAACAAATGACACTGGTGGAGCAGGAGGCATGAATTTGATGTCACAGAACTGCCAACTCCACAGCAGGAACAGAGGGAGGGACCCACCCCCCCCACCCCCCCCCCCACCCCCACCCCCCCACCCCCCCCACCCCCCCACCCCCACCCCCCCACCCACCCCCCCACCCACCCCCCCAGCCCCACCCCCCCCACCCCCCACACCCCCACAACCCCCCACCCCCCCCCCACCCCCACCCCCACCCCCCACCCCCCCACCCCCCCCCCACACCCCCTCAGACGTTACCTGAGGCCCTCCCCCCCCCCGATGCTCCACCCCCGATGGGCCGATGGCGTCAGTCGTGTGCGATATTTTTTTAGGGAACTCGGCGTGCCTGCGGACTGAGTCCAGCGCCGCTACAGTCAGGGAGGAGACGGTCCGCGGGCAAGGGTGGCTTTGGCGGGAACTGGGGGCACTGGTGGGGGAAAGTCCGGGGGTGGCGAGCCTGGCCAAAGGGGGTCATTATCTGGCATGCCGTGTGCATGCGCGGCCATGGACCCGGCAATTCTCCGGCCGTATCTACAGGTAAAGCCGGGGGCTCTACGCTGTGTGCCTGCTTGCTGCCCGCCAGACGGAGGATCGGTGGCCGTTTTGCGCCATTTTTTCGGTCGTACAACGCCACCATTCCCACGCCGGCATCAACACTTTGTCTCAAAATCAGAGAATCCAGCCCCCCATTTGTCGGCTGTGGGAATGGAGAATCCCGCTGCCGGCGGGGCATGCCCCGCCGGCAAACGGGGCTAGCGAGACGGAGAATTCGTTCATATTTTTGACCCTGATCCGCCTCATCACTTCTGCCTTTAATGGAGGTGGGAAGGTAGGCAGCTGGTGAACTGGTCCAAGAAGCTACACCAAAGTGGTGGGTCCAGGAGGTGAATGTCTTTACCTGCCTAATGGATCCAGCATGCTTCAATAAGAAGTAAAGTTGTCAGAGTCTCAGGCTATTTTCCCCTTTGAGGGGGAGCTGACGAGCGGTGATTTAACCTGAGGATCACCACATCTCAGGCGAGGGGCAAAGTTGAGAAGACGGGCCTTCATGCAGAAATAGGAGCAGGAGTGCGTCATTTGGCCCCTTGAGCCTGTTGTGGCATTCAATAAGATCATGTCTGATCTGATTGTGCTTGTCCCCCCACAACCCTTTCCTCAACTCCCTTCTAGGGCAAAAGTCTGTCTAACTTAGTCTTGAAAATATTCAGTGACCCAACCTCCACTGCCAGAATGGGTGCAGAATTCAAAGACGAATGACCCTCCAAGGGAAGAGATTCCACTCTGTCTTAAATGAGAGTTTGCTTATTTTGGAACTAGCTCTAGATTCCTCCTTGAGAGAAAATATCCATTTAACAGCTACACTGCCAAGCTCCCTCGGAATGTTGCGGGCGGGATTCTCTGTCCCACCGCCCACGTTTTCTGGTGCAACGTGCCCCGCCGGCAGCCGGATCCTTTGTCCCGGCAGCTGGCCAATGGGGTTTCCTATTGTGGGCACCCCTACACCGTTGGGAAATCTGCGGGAGTGAGTGCGCTGCCGGCAAAGCGGAGGATCCCACCGACGGAGAATCCAGCTCTACATGTTTCACCTCTCATTCTTCCCAACTCCACTTACATAGAATTACAGTGCAGAAGGAGGCCATTCGGCCCATCGAGTCTGCACCGGCTCTTGGAAAGAGCACACTACCGAAGGTCCAAACCTCCACCCTATCCCCATAACCCAGTAACCCCACCTAATCCCCATAACCCAGTAACCCCACCCTACGGGCAATTTTGGACACTATGGGCAATTTAGCATGGCCAATCCACCTAACCCGCACATCTTTGGACTGTGGGAGGAAACCGGAGAACCCGGAGGAAACCCACGCACACACGGGGAGAACGTGCAAACTCCGCACAGACAGTGACCCAAGCCGGAATCGAACCTGGGACCCTGGAGCTGTGAAGCAATTGTGCTAACCACCATGCTACCGTGCTGCCCTTACAATCGGTCACCCCAGCCCCAATCTCCTCAGGGAATTTGAATCCCTGGATTTAAAGCGCGTTCAAAAGACATACACGGGTGTGTTTATATTGGGTCAAATGCCTTTCGATGACTTCGGCGAAACTTTTGAGCAAGTGCTCCAACGTTCATTCACAGTGAGCACCTTTTAGCAAAGTTTGGAATCAACTGGTTAAAACAGGAGCAGGAGATGTGGGCTCCAGTATTTGCTTTCTGTTACCCTGTTGAAAACTAGATCAGCAATAATCCAATTCAAATAGTAGTGTAAATCTTAGAACCAGTTACTGTGAGAATCTGTTGACTCATCACGCCACAGTGGTGTGTATTGCGTCTCCCTCCCATGTTTAGTCAGCTTATGCATTTGAAATTTGTTTTGGCTCCGTTTCTGAAATTGATGATGGGAATCAGATAGTGCAAATGCAACATTGGAATCATTCAAAAATTGGTGGCCGTATAATTTTTTTTGTGGGGGAGGGATAGATAATGGGAACAATTCCAATTAAATTGCTGTTTGATTGCCAAGCTTGCAGGAGTGAAATTTCACTCTTAGTGGGCATCTGCAGCAGCGGGAGTGAAAGGCGATGTGAAAGAGGATCCAGGCTCCAAGATGAGTCAGATAATGACCTTACCCCTCGCATAGAATTCACAGAAATAGCAACACAGAAATAGGTCATTGAACCCAACCAGCCCATGTCAATAAAATAAAAGCAAAATACTGCAGTTGCTGGAAATCTGCAATAAAAACAGAAAATTCTGGAAAATCTCAGACGGTCTGGCAGCTCTGCTCAAACAGGGAGAAAGAAACCCTGGGACTGGATTCTCCAGTCCCCCCGCCACATGTTTCTGGGCGGTGGCCATTCACTGCTGGCGGGATTCTCTACTCCCGCTGCTCGTCAATGGGATTTCCCACTGAAGCCACCCGCTCCGCCAATAATCCCATGGGCCGAGGCTGCGCTGCCTGCGGGAACAGAGAATCCCAATAGCTGGAGAATTCTGGGCCCTGTTTATCACACCACAGATTCTGCCAGACCTGCTAAGTTCTTCCAGCATATGCTGCTTCTTTTACAGTCCATTCAGTGTATATCCTGCACATGAGCAGTATCTTAATAATATATACCAACCCTGTTCTCATATCCCTTTAGCCCCTTTTACTTCAACCACTCCTTTGTCATTGTCTTGTATTCTTTCCCCTCAATAATTTATCCAATTCTCTTTTTACCATCGAACCCAATTTCCGAAAGCCTGACTTTCGGAAGACTTTTGACATAGTACCACATGGATGGCTGTTAATTGAACTCCAAGCTGTGGAGAGTCAGGCTACAATGGGAATGAATGACAAGGGAGGTTGAAAGAAAGAAAAGGGCTTATTTGCATCACACCTGTCAGCCAATTATGTACATTTTGCCTTGTAGTAGCTGTTGTTAAGTCAGGGAAATATGGCAGCCTTTTTGCAACCAGTAAGGTCCAACAGACAGAGGCAGCAATGTAAAAATGACAAGGCAGCCTGATTTGGGAGTTGGATGAGGAAGAAATGTTATCCAGAACACCAGGGAAAATGCCCTTGCTCTTCTTCCTCTGGGATCTTTCTCATCCAGCTGAGAGTAGATTTGGGGGACGGGGTGGTGGGGGGGAGAGCAGATTGTGGGGGGGGGGGGGAGCTGAATTATACAAAGCACCAAATTACCTGCGTCCCTCCCTGGTTGACAAGTGGGGGGAACCTGCTGAGAGGCACACCAGCTGCCCCCAGCTTTTAACAGTCAAATGGCTGTTAATAGGCTGGAGGCAGGACTTTTGTCCTTCTGGAAATCCCACCTCAAAGAACTGTCAGCTAATCAGAATCAGCAGGTCTCCAGCAATTTGGGACAGAGGTGTAGGGTGCTAGGACAGGATTTGGTTAAATGGTTGGAGGTCTTGCAGGTCCTGGTGAGGGGGTGGGAGGGGTTGGAGCTGAGGTTTGAGAGGCTATGGGTGAAGGGCAGCCTAGAGGGGTAACACCTCGGGGGGGGGCCTTCGATGGGTACAGGGGGCCTCGTAAGGAGTGCCCATCACCAACTGATGCAGGGAAAGCTGCCGGCCTGGTTGCTTGGAATGGGTCTCTCCCACCACTGGTTAAATTGCCCACTTACAGGCTTCAATTGGCCCAATGGTAGAACATAGAACATCGAAAAATACAGCACAGAACAGGCCCTTTGGCCCACAATGTTGTGCCGAACCTTTGTCCTAGATTAATCACAGATTATCATAGAGTTTACAGTGCAGACGGAGGCCAGGTAGGCCAGCTGAAGCCAATCTGGCCGCTGGTACAATTGTGATGGGAAAAAGCACGGTAGGGTAGCCAGGGGTAGGCCACTTGCTGGATTTAGCGAGCACCCACCCTCACCCTGCTTAAAACCCTTCAAATCGACAGGGGAGTGTAAAATCCAGTCTGGGGCCTCAGTCCAACGTCTCATCCAAAAATGACGGGCTGGATTCTCCGTCCCGCCGTGCCAGATTTCTGGTTTAGCACACCTACGGGATGCTCCCTTTCACCAGGGCGGGATGCTCCGTTTCCCATGTGGAGCAGCCCCACGCCGTCGGGAAACCCACGGGCTGCCAGCAAAACGGAGCATCCCGCCGGCGGAGAATCCAGCCCGACATCTCTGGTAGTGCAGCAGTGAAATATAAGCCTGGGTATTTTAAAATTCATTTACAGGATGTGGGTATCGCTGGCTGGTGCTCCCTTGTTGCCCTTGAGCAGGTGGTGAACCACTGCAGTCGTTCCTTGAGAACAGTGGTTCCCTACCTTTTCAGTAACATGACACACTTCAACGAGACAAACAATTGCGCGGCGCACCCACTTGTTTTCAGCTGAATCAATTACTCTTAAATGGCTCCACAATGTAATCGTGAACCGACAGTGGCCCATCACATACAAGGGGCCGGGCACAGGGTGAACCACAATTCAGCAATCCCACTACAAACAAAGTACTTCCTCACTGCGTGGCCATTTGTAATGTGTTGTCAGTTTAGATCAGCATGCGGACTGAACTTCAGTTTAATTCAAAGCCATTATGTTCAGTGCAATAATAATTTCAGTTAAAATGTGAATAGATATTTGACATGAAGATATACTACTGAATGCCAACCAGAATGCCAACCAGAAAACAAGAAAAAACATATTGTTGCAGTTAATACAACTGGTGCCCACACTATCTGAAAACATTTACCAAGTTAAATGTCTAAACACCAACGTTAGTTTATTGTAACGCATTGTATATGCTTGTAATTGCACGACGTGAATTTAATTTCTCAGTCATCATCAAGACACATATCATTTATTTGCTCCACTTTAATGACACAATGGTTTACATTGACATGATTTTGTGTTACATTCTGTAACTCTGTTACATATCACTGCTGTGTGCCAAATGATAACAATATATTTAGTATTGGACAGTGACTACATACTTTACAAAGATTGTTTTGGGCACTTGAGTGGGGATAGTATCAACATAAACTTTTACTGTCGCTATTAGATTGAAACGTTTATTTTTGTCAATTTATGATGCCTAAATGCAAACTCTACCAATATTATACCATACACAATCTTAATCATGAACTAGATTCTCCATTGCTTTATGGAGGTAGATTGAGACTGTAACGTTATTTGAAACAATACTTGAAATGAAGTCCTCTCCATCTAAAATTAACCTGTTACATGAGGTAACTTGCATCAGGCAGAGCAGGACGTAGAAAAAAAAATCAACTTATATAACATTTGATATTATGTAGAGGGAAAATGAGGATGCGATAAGGCGCAAACTTATTATATAGTTTTTCATGGTTGAATCCTGTAGTAAAAATACCAAACTGCGGGATTCTCCGTTGGCGGGATCTTTCGCCCCGCAACCAGCCCATCGATATCCACACATTTCCCAACAGCCTGGGGGTGGCCCACAATGGGAAACCCCATTGGCCGGCTGCGAGAATGGAGAATCCCGCTGCCTGCTGCACCAAGCCACGTCCCACCAGAAAAGGGGGCTGGTGGGATGGAGAATCCCACCAAAAGACTCTCAAGAAGTAGAGAAACAGCCGCAGCTTCTTGATGGGTATTTTCTCCAATGAGGATTTGGCTGCCTCGCCTGACATCGTTCTCTGACGGCAACCAGCGATCCAACAGGCAGCAAGGCCCTGCTTTTGGCACTCACCTAACACGCCTCCCTGCACCGCAAGGTCGACCACGGTGCAGCACAACTCGGGGCTGACTCCACAGCAACATTCTTGACCGATCCCTTCAATTCCGATGCCTGCCAGAACCTCGTTACACCCGCCACCACCCCGCAGGCAGGGCCAAAACTGGCCCCTGAACAAAACCTCGCAGCCTCACAACACAAACTGCAGCCATCACTCCCTTTTGACTTTCAGATACTCCTTTAGAGCGACACTTCTGTGTACGGCAAGAAATATCCGGCATGTCTGCGAACCCGGTTGAAGGGGTCCTGCGGTGATTGTTGGGGCTGGTCAGGTGGCTTGTGAAAGGGCATGTGTGTGGGAGTGCTGGTAGCCATGGCACACTTGCACTCTTCCCATGGCACACCAGTGTGCTGTGATACAACGGTTGGGAACTAGTCAGTCGTGGGTTTGGAAGGTACTGCCAAAGGAGCCTTGGTGAGTTCCTGCAATGCATCTTGTATATGGCACACATGGCTGCTACTGTTCATCGGGTGGTGGAGGGATTGAATGTTTGTGGAAGGGGAGAAATCAAATGAACTGCTTTGTCCTGGATGGCGTCGAGCTTTGTTAAAATAAATTTAAAGTGCCCAATTCTTATTATTTTGGTCTCAAACGCCTTCAGTGTGTAGGGCATCATTCAGGCAAGGGGACGTATTCCACCACACTCCTGATTTGTGCCTTGTAGGTGGTGGAATACGTCCCCTTGCCTGAATGAGTGCCCTTCAGGCTTTGGGGAGTCAAGAGGTGAGTTACTTGCTGCAAGATCCTTAGCCTCTGCCCTGCTCTTGTAACCATAGTATTTATATGGCTAGTGTAGTTCCCTTTCTAGTCAATGGTAACCTCCAAGATGTTGATAATGGGGTATTCAGCAATGATAACGTCATTGAATGTCAAGTGCCGGCGGTTCCATCGTCTCTTGTTGGGGATGGTCATTGTCTGGCACTCGTGTGGTGCAAATGTTACTTGCCACTTGTCAGCCCAAGTCTGAATATTGTTCAGGTCTTGCTGAATTTGGACATGGACTGCTTCATTATCGGAGTATGGTACTGAACATTGCTGTACCAGTATTTATTACCCATCCCTAATTGTCCTTGAACCTAGCAGCTTGCTGGGCTATTTCAGAGGGCAGTTAAGAGTCAACCACATTGCTGTGGATCTGGAGTCACATGTCGGCCAGACCACGTACGGACGGCAGATTTCCTTCCCTAAAGGACATTAGTGAACCAGATGGGTTTTTACAATAATCGACAATGGGTTCATGCCCATCATTAGTCTTTTAATTCCAGATTGCTATTGAATTCAGATTTCACTATCTGCCATGGTGGGATTTGAACCCGGGTCCGCACAGCACTACCCTGGATTGTTAGTTCAGTGACAATACCACTACGCCACTGTCATCAGCGAACATCCCATTTCTGAACATGTGACGGAAGGACGGTCATTGGTAAAGCAGCTAAAGATGGTTGGGCCTTGGACAGTATCCTGAGGAGCTTTTCATAGAATTTACAGTGCAGAAAGAGGCCATTCGGCCCATTGTGTCTGCACCGGCCCTTACAAAGAGCACCCCACTCAAGCCCACGTCTCTACCCTATCCCCGTAACCCAGTAACCCCCACTTAACCTTTTTGGACACAAAGAGCAATTTAGCATGGCCAATCCACCTAACCCGCACATCTTTGGATTGTGGGAGGAAACCGGAGCACCCGGAGGAAACCCACGCAGACACGGGGAGAACGTGCAGACTCCGCACAGACAGTGACCCAGTTGGGAATCAAACCTGGGGCCCTGGAGCTGTGAAGCAACTATGCTAACCATTATGCGACAGTGCTGCCCTGTGCAGTGATGTCTTGAAACTGAAATGATTGACTTTGAACCATCTTCCTTTGTGCCAGGAATGATTCTACCCAGCGGAGAGTTTCCCCCTTGATTCCCATTGACTCCAGTTTTGCTAGGGCTCCTTGATGCCATACTCTGTCAAATGCTGCCTTGATGTCAAGGGCAGTCATTCTCACCTCACCTCTGGCATTCAGCTCTTTTGTCCATGTTTGAACCAAGGCTGTAATGAGGTCAGGAGCTGAGTGACCATGGCGTAACCCAAACTGAGCATTAGTGAGCAGATTATTGCTGAGTAAGTGCCTCTTGATGGCACTGTTGATGATTCCTTCCATCACTTTGCTGATGATGGAGAGTAGACTGATGTGACAGTAATTGGCCAGGTTGGATTTGTCATGTTTCTTGTGTACATGACAAACCTGGGCAACATTGCCGGGTAGATGCCAGTGTTGTAGATGTACTGGAACAGCTTGGCTAGGGGTGCAGCATGTTCTGGAGCACAAGTCTTCAGTACGATTTACTGGGTAGGAAACGACAAGTAACCATCAAAGTAGCATTAAAGTAGTTCAAAGCAAATTACTGCGGATGCTGGAATCTGAAACAAAAAGAGAAAATGTTGGACAATCTCAGCAGGTCTGACAGCATCTGCCGAGAGAGAAGGGAGATAACGTTTCGAGTTTGGGTGAAGTTTTGTTAAAGTAGTTCTGTCAAAGTTACGGTATGGGTGTGGAGGCGGAAAGTACTGAATGGGAGGCCCCAGGGACAAATATTGGGACCGTATGGTTTCTGATACACAAAGAAGGTCAGGGCCGGTATTCAGGGGATTGGGGTGGGGGAAACTGGTGTAATGGAGTGGCGGGAACCACTCCGGCGTCGGGCCGCCCCAAAGGTGTGGAATTTTCTGCACCTTTAGGGGCCAAGCCCTCACCTTGAGGGGCTAGGCCCGCGCCGGATGGCGGGAAAGGCCTTTGGCACCACACCAGCCGGAGCCGAAAGGACTTCACCGGGCGACGCATGCGCGGGAGCGTCAACGGACGCTCACGGCATCCCCGTGCATGCGCAGTGGAGGGGGTCTCTTCCGCCTCCGCCATAGTGGAGACCATGGCGAAGGCAGAAGAAAAAGAGTGCCCCCACGGCACTGGCCCGCCCGCCGATCGGTGGGCCCCAATCGTGGGCCAGGCCACCGTGGGGGCACCCCCCGGGGCCAGATCGCCCCCCCCCCCCCAGGACCCCGGAGCCCGCCCACGCCGTCTGCCCCTGCCGGAAAGGTAGGTGGTTCAATCCACGCCGGCTGGTGAGGGTTGACAGCGGCGGGACTTCAGCCCATTGCGGGCCGGAGAATCGCCGGGGGGAGTCCGCCGACTGGCGCGGCGCGATTCCCGCCCCCGGCGATACTTTGGTGGCTGGGAATTCAGGACACGGTGGGGCGAGACTCACGGCAGCCCCCGGCGATTCTCCGACCCGGCGGGGGGTCGGAGAATCGCGCCCCTGGTTTCAAATTTTGAACATCAAGTGGTGAAATTTGCAGATAATACCAAGCTCGTAGAGACTTGGAATTGGAAGAGGCACCCCAGAAATGTCAAACTGAAATGAACAAGGTATGTAACTGAATCACCCACTGCCTGGTCAAAACTAGTGTAGACAAGTATAACATTTTGCATATTTACTATCAACATGTCCCGCGTTCTCACCGCCAACTATCATTCATAATAAAATCAGAAGGTGCTGGAAATATTCAGCAGGTCTGGCAGCATCTGTGGAGAGAGGAGCTGAATGAATGTTTCATAGAACAGTGCAGAAGCAGGCCATTCGGCCCATCGAGTCTGCACCGACCCACCTAAGCCCTCACTTCCACCCTATCCCCGTAACCCAATAACCCCTCCTAACCTTTTTTTGTTCACTAAGGGCAATTTATCATGGCCAATCCACCTAACCTGCAAGTCTTTGGACTGTGGGAGGAAACCAGAGCACCCGGAGGAAACCCACGCAGACACGAGAAGAACGTGCAGACTCCGCACAGTCAGTGACCCAGCAGGGAAGCGAACCTGGGACCCTGGCGCTGTGAAGCCACAGGGCTAGCCACTTGTGCTACCGTGCTGCCATGGTAGCACAAGTCCAATATTACTCTTTCAAGCCCAATATTACTCTTCTTTGCAATCTTCATGACCCAATTGGATAATTCTGGATTGCCAGCAAAATAGTCTTTTTTCCCACGCCCAAAACATTTCTACCTGTTAGACAAAACTGCTCTAAGAAATTATTTTTAAAAACTGAATTTTAGAAGACCACTATTATTGTTCCTCCTCGGGTTGCTCACAGCAGTGTCCTGCTTATTAGTCTCCAAATCTGGATAGGTGTGTGGGGATGGGACCTTGAATGGAACTGGTGGGCAGGTTCCCGACCCAGACTTGAAAATCTAGGCCAAATCTCCAGCATATTTAAACAAATTGGAAGCATTTTTAGTTTTTTTGCTGTGATTGGATCTAGCATCAGCGAGAAGCTCAATCAAACTTAGTGGTGGGATCACATTAACCTGGGTCACAGTAACAAAAGACCTTAAAGGACTCCAAGGCTGTCCATCAGTCTGGAAGGGAGTGAATTCACTTGGCTGCTCCATCTAGTCAGTAGATAGCAGAAACCAGGGTAGCGGTGCCCCTGTAGGGGGTTGCAAGTGGGTGGAAGGGTGGGTATAGAGGGTTGTATATAATACGATGCCAAGGCACAATACCGATTGCCATTGGTGGTGACACCAATGTGATAAAATAATACCCAAATCCTTTGGATCTTCTGCAGCGCCCCCCGCAACCCCCCCCCCCCCCCCCCCACCACCACCCCCGCTCCCCCAACACCCAAAATATAATTTACCAAAAGGTCTTTCATCAAAGCTGTTACCCAATTTAAAATCTTCACCAATGTATTGCTCAGAGGCTCCCCCATCTGTTGAATGCAGGTACCACACCACAATATTGCCCCAGACCAATGCTGCCCTGGCATGCCTGGAATCTCTTTAATTGAGTCCTATTCAAATAATCATAGAATTTACAGTGCAGAAGGAGGCAATTCAGCCCATCGAGTCTGCACCGGCCCTTGGAAAGAGCACCCTACGTAGGTCCATACCTCCAACTTATCCCCGCATCTCGAACCTTCACCTAACCTTTGTTGGACACTAAGGGCAATTTATCATGGCCAATCCACCTAACCCGCACATCTTTGGACTGTGGGAGGAACCCGAAGGAAACCCAGGCAGACACAGGGAGAACATGCAGCCTCCGCACAGACAGTGACCCAAGCAGGGAATCAAACCTGGGACCCTGGCGCTGTGAAGCAACTGTGCCAACCACTGTGCTACCGTGCTGCACGCCCAGTGTGCTACCGTGCTGCCCGCCCACTGTGCTACCGTGCTGCCCGCCCACTGTGCTACAATGCTGCCCGCCACTGTGCTATCGTGCTGCCCACCCACTGTGCTACCGTCCTGCCCTCCCACTGTGCTACAATGCTGCCCGCCACTGTGCTACCGTGCTGCCCTCCCACTGTGCTACCGTGCTGCCCGCCCACTGTGCTACAATGCTGCCCGCCACTGTGCTACCGTGCTGTCCACCCACTGTGCTACCGTCCTGCCCTCCCACTGTGCTACCGTGCTGCCCGCCCACTGTGCTACCGTGCTGCCCTCCCACTGTGCTACCGTGCTGCCCGCCCACTGTGCTACAATGCTGCCCGCCACTGTGCTACCGTGCTGCCCGCCACTGTGCTACCGTGCTGCCCTCCCACTGTGCTGCCGTGCTGCCCGCCCACTGTGCTTCCGTGCTGCCCGCCCACTGTGCTGCCGTGCTGCCCACCCACTGTGCTACCGTGCTGCCCTCCACTGTGCTACCGTGCTGCCCACCCACTGTGCTACCGTGCTGCCCGCCACTGTGCTACCGTGCTGCCCACCCACTGTGCTACCGTGCTGCCCTCCACTGTGCTACCGTGCTGCCCACCCACTGTGCTACCGTGCTGCCCACCCACTGTGCTACCGTGCTGCCCACCCACTGTGCTACCGTGCTGCCCGCCACTGTGCTACCGTGCTGCCCACCCACTGTGCTACCGTGCTGCCCGCCACTGTGCTACCGTGCTGCCCGCCCACTGTGCTACCGTGCTGCCCGCCACTGTGCTACCGTGCTGCCCGCCCACTGTGCTACCGTGCTGCCTGCCCACTGTGCTACCGTGCTGCCCGCCCACTGTGCTACCGTGCTGCCCACCCACTGTGCTACCGTGCTGCCCGCCCACTGTGCTACCGTGCTGCCCGCCCAATGTGCTGCCATGCTGCCCGTCCACTGTGCGACCATGCTGCCCGCCCACTGTGCTACCGTGCTGCCCGCCCCCTGTGCTACCGTGCTGCCGTCCCACTGTGCTACCGTGCTGCCCTCCACTGTGCTACCGTGCTGCCCACCCACTGTGCTACTGTGCTGCCCACCCACTGTGCTACCGTGCTGCCCACCCACTGTGCTACCGTGCAGCCCACCCACTGTGCTACCGTGCTGCCCACCCACTGTGCTACCGTGCTGCCCACCCACCGTGCTACCGTGCTGCCCACCCACTGTGCTACCGTGCTGCCCTCCCACTGTGCTACCGTGCTGCCCGCCCACTGTGCTACCGTGCTGCCCGCCCACTGTGCTACGGTGCTGCCCGCCCACTGTGCTGCCATGCTGCCCGCCCACTGTGCTGCCGTGCTGCCCTCCACTGTGCTACCGTGCTGCCCGCCCACTGTGCTACCGTGCTGCCCGCCCACTGTGCTACCGTGCTGCCCGCCCACTGTGCTACCGTGCTGCCCGCCCACTGTGCTACCGTGCTGCCCTCCCACTGTGCTACCGTGCTGCCCGCCCACTCTGCGACAATGCTGCCCGCCACTGTGCTACCGTGCTGCCCACCCACTGTGCTACCGTGCTGCCCACCCACTGTGCTACCATGCTGCCCACCCACTGTGCTTCCGTGCTGCCCGCCCACTGTGCTGCCGTGCTGCCCGCCCACTGTGCTGCCGTGCTGCCCTCCACTGTGCTACCGTGCTGCCCACCCACTGTGCCACCGTGCTGCCCACCCACTGTGCGACCGTGCTGCCCGCCCACTGTGCTGCCGTGCTGCCCTCCACTGTGCGACCGTGCTGCCCGCCCACTGTGCTACCGTGCTGCCCGCCCACTGTGCTACCGTGCTGCCCACCCACTGTGCTACCGTGCTGCCCGCCCACTGTGCTACCGTGCTGCCCTCCCACTGTGCTACCGTGCTGCCCGCCCACTGTGCGACAATGCTGCCCGTCCACTGTGCTACCGTGCTGCCCGCCACTGTGCTACCGTGCTGCCCACCCACTGTGCTACCGTGCTGCCCACCCACTGTGCTACCATGCTGCCCACCCACTGTGCTTCCGTGCTGCCCACCCACTGTGCTACCGTGCTGCCCGCCCACTGTGCTACCATGCTGCCCACCCACTGTGCTTCCGTGCTGCCCGCCCACTGTGCTGCCGTGCTGCCCGCCCACTGTGCTGCCGTGCTGCCCTCCACTGTGCGACCGTGCTGCCCGCCCACTGTGCTACCGTGCTGCCCGCCCACTGTGCTACCGTGCTGCCCACCCACTGTGCTACCGTGCTGCCCGCCCACTGTGCTACCGTGCTGCCCTCCCACTGTGCTACCGTGCTGCCCGCCCACTGTGCGACAATGCTGCCCGTCCACTGTGCTACCGTGCTGCCCGCCACTGTGCTACCGTGCTGCCCACCCACTGTGCTACCGTGCTGCCCACCCACTGTGCTACCATGCTGCCCACCCACTGTGCTTCCGTGCTGCCCGCCCACTGTGCCACCGTGCTGCCCGCCCACTGTGCTACCGTGCTGCCCTCCCACTGTGCTACCGTGCTGCCCTCCCACTGTGCTACCGTGCTGCCCTCCACTGTGCTACCGTGCTGCCCTCCACTGTGCTACCGTCCTGCCCACCCACTGTGCTACCGTGCTGCCCGCCCACTGTGCTACCGTGCTGCCCGCCCACTGTGCTACCGTGCTGCCCTCCCACTGTGCTACCGTCCTGCCCGCCCACTGTGCTACCGTGCTACCCGCCCACTGTGCTACCGTGCTGCCCGCCCACTGTGCCACCGTGCTGCCCGCCCACTGTGCCACCGTGCTGCCCGCCCACTGTGCTACCGTGCTGCCCACCCGCTGTGCTACCGTGCTGCCCGCCCACTGTGCTACCGTGCTGCTCGCCCACTGTGCTACCGTGCTGCCCGCCCACTGTGCTACCTTGCTGCCCGCCCACTGTGCCACTGTGCTGCCCGCCCACTGTGCTACCTTGCTGCCCGCCCATTGTGCGACCGTGCTGCCCGCCCACTGTGCTACCTTGCTGCCCGCCCACTGTGCCACTGTGCTGCCCGCCCACCTTGCTACCGTGCTGCCCGCCCACTGTGCTACCGTGATGCCCACCCACTGTGCCACTGTGCTGCCCGCCCACTGTGCTACCGTGCTGCCCTCCACTGTGGTGCCATGCTGCCCGCCCAATGTGGTACCGTGCTGCCCTCCCACTGTGCTGCCGTGCTGCCCACCCACTGTGCTACCGTGCTGCCCGGCCACTGTGCCACCGTGCTGCCCACCCACTGTGCCACCGTGCTGCCCACCCACTGTGCCACCGTGCTGCCCACCCACTGTGCCACCGTGCTGCCCACCCACTGTGGTGCCGTGCTGCCCGCCCACTGTGCCACCATGCTGCCCACCCACTGTGCCACCGTGCTGCCCACCCACTGTGCTACCGTGCTGCCCGGCCACTGTGACACCATGCTGCCCGGCCACTGTGCCACCGTGTGTGTTGTTGACACTGAATGCTTGACGAGCAAAATGTCTCCCTCCCAAGCATTGCAATTCACCATCCTGCAGATTTCAGAGGATTTGTGGTGCGCTGGAATCGTCCTCCTGAGGAGGACCAATGACATGCAATAGTGAACAGACTGCAGTTATATAGGTATTCCTGCCTCAGTGCGAAACAGTCACGCTGCAGCCATGCAAAATGTGCACCGTGCGTTACAACCCTGAAATGGTTAAGTCGTCAGGAAGACCAGAGTTAAAAACCTTCACAATAAAAAGCGAACTAAATTCACTGCCCTTCAAAAAAGAAATAAAGATGATTTAGTGCCACCTGGTGTTCCCTAAACGCAATCCAATACAGGCGTTTTTAATGTGTGATTGCCCTCCTGTGGCTGATTGATGCAACATCACGTTGTACTGATTATATGGCCCAGATTTAACATTTCATGTTCGACTTGCCCCTCACTCACCCGTAAGCGACGACATTCTGCACCGCAAGGTGCTGTAAATGAAATTTTATAATTGCAGCAAGTGTAGTGGGATATCTGGGACTTTGATGAAAGATGGAAGCAACAATCCTCAACAAATAATAAGTGTATTGGTTTGGCAGTCCAGAACTTGAGTATTGCCGAAAACAGAGGCATGTAGAAACTTTTCATCTTGCACTCCTCAGGACACTTTGCAAGAAAATTGATATAAGGGGAAACATTAGATGTGATTCCGTGACTGAACATTTGCTAAGAATTACGCTAATAACCAATTTAAGATTGTCAGTCGGGCTTGCAGTGTGGTACATTTGCATTTTCTGGAAGCTATATATATTAATACAGAGCCCTAGTTTATTGTAGATAGAAAGATGGGCACGTATTGCAGCCACGATTCAACTAGTGTTGCTGCCAGTGGGAAAACCAGTGTGTGTTCCCGTTGGCACTAATTAGGCGCCACTCATCAGCACTTGGAAACTTTTTTGGAGAGGGGCAGGTTTTGCACTGGATTTGAGAGGGGCGGGACCTAAATTCACTGACAGGTCCTGCTCCTCAGAGATCAGGGTGCCATTTTTAAAGGGTGCCCTGATCTCAGAATAACACTGCAGCTCCCCACCCCACAAATTGCCAATAAGTCCCCCCCCCACCCACAAATGAGCGCTACCAAGTTATGGGATCACCAAATTCCCCCCCCCCCCCCCCACACACTTTTCAGGGACCTCCTTCAGGTGCCGCCTCACTTCTGTCGCCTTCAGGCCATTCCATCAGTCCCACACTTTAGGATCTCCCCCTTCTATCCCCCCCCCCCTCACATTTGGTGGCTCCCGCTCGTGGCGTTTTTGAACCTTTTCCCCGGTTAACGGGTGGATGTGTGGAGGAAAGAAGGTGCAGGAGTGCTGGTAGGAGAGAGTGACCCACCGGTACATGGGGTCGAGGACCAAAAGTGGTTGCAAAAGAGGGGAACAGATAGCAAAAGGTGGTGCGGTGACTGCGACGCACGTGGAGATGGCGGAAGGGCAGAGAGCAACGAAAGGAGAATCTGGAGGACCGGCCAGGGCTGTGCACTCGATTAAGGCGGTGATTGACCGCGTGGAGGCGAGGCTGGAGGCCCAGGGTCAGGAGATCCAGAAGATGGAGGAGGTGGCGGGGGAACACGAGGAGCAGCTCACCTCGATGGCAGCGGAGATCAGCAGAGGCGGCTGCAAGAGAAAGTTGAGGACCTGGAGAACCGGTTTCGCCGGCAGAATCGAAGGATCGTGGGCCTGGCGGAGGGAAGCGAGGGAGCAGATGCCGGTGTATGTGTGGGGAAGATGTTGGAGAAGCTGCTGGGAGCGAGCATTCGCACAACCTCTGGAAGTGGATCGAGCGCACAGGGTGCTAATGAGGAAGCCACAGGGGAACGAGTCGCTGAGGGCGAAGGTGGTGCGATTCCACGATTCCTGGACAAGGAACGGATCTTGAGGTGGGCTAGGCAGACGAGGCGCTGCAGCTGGGAGGGCAGTGAAATCCGAGTGCACCAGAACCTGGGTGCAGAGCTGGCCAAGGGGAGGGCGAGCTTTAATAAGGTCAAGGTGGTCCTCTTCAAGAAGGGGGTGAAGTTCGGGATGCTGCACCCAGCGTGTTTGTTGGTGACCTATGAAGACTTTATTTTGGGACGCTGGAGGAGGCGATGGAGTTTGTCAGCGACAATGGACAGGCAGGAGAAGGAGGACACTGAACTTTGGTGGAGACGCTTTTGCGCTGTGTTTCTGGGGTTGGGACATTGTTATACTGAGTTTGGGGCCATTCTTTTGCTCTCGGTTTGTTGCTGATCTTAGGTGGGGGATGGGGGGTTGTTCTCTTCAATTGGTCTTGGGGTGGGGTTGTTTTGGTTGCACTTGGAGGATGGTAAAGCGGGGCGGAGGGGAATCAGTGGGGGGTAGTATGCTAGGCACCGTGGGCAGGGGCTACCAGGCTAGCTGGGCGGGCTAGTTCACGGATATGCAGTGGGGGATGAGCAGGTGATTCGTGGGGGGATGGGGGTCAGGGTTGGTGTTCTGGAGGCTTGGCGGTGGGGGAGAAGGGGGAATGAACTGTTGACATGGGAGGGGCTTCTAAAAGGTACTAGGAGGAGAATCAATGACGGTGGGCGCCCGAGGACCGGCCTGAGGAGATGCGAGACACGGGCTGGAGGCTGGTCCAAGAGGGGCTATGGTTGATCGGCAGGGTTGAGGGGCAGGGTTGAGGGGCAGGGCGACCCCCCCCCCCCCCCCCCCCCCCCCCAACCAGGCTGATCACGTGGAATGTGCGAGGGTTGACTGGGCCGGACAAGAGAGCCCGTGTGTTCGCACATTGAAAAAGATTGAAGGCGGATGTGGCTATGCTACAAGATACTCACCTGAAGGTGGGGGACCAGACTAGACTGAGGAAGGGATGGGTAGGTCAAGTATTTCACTCGGGATTGGATTCTAAAACAAGGGGGGTGGGAATTTTGATCAACAAGCAGGTGGCGTTTGAAGTGGGAATTACATAGAATTTACAGTGCAGAAGGAGGCCATTCGACCCATCGAGTCTGCATCAGCTCTTGGAAAGAGCACCCTACCCAAGTCCACACCTCCACCCTATCCCCATAACCCAGTAACCCCACCCAACACTAAGGGCAATTTTGGACACTGAGGGCAATTTATCATGGCCAATCCACCTAACCTGCACATCTTTGGACTGTGGGAGGAAACCGGAGCATCCGGAGGAAACCCACACAGACACAGGGAGAACGTGCAGACTCCCCACAGACAGTGACCCAGCGGGGAATCGAACCTGGGACCCTGGAGCTATGAAGCAATTGTGCTAACCACCATACTACCGTGCTGCCCACGGTAGGTGGCCAACACTGGGAAGTATAGTGGCTGACTCTGGGGGGAGGTATGCTGTGGTTAGTGGGAAATTGGAGGGGATGCCGATGGCATTAGTGAACATCTATGCCCCAAACTGGAATGACATTGAATTTATGAGGCGGGTGCTGGTGAGGATCCCCGACCTGGACTCCCATTGGCTAATTATGGGTAGAGGACTTTAATACGGTTCTAGATCTGAGACTGGATCGGTTGAATTCGAGGGCGGGGAGGGTGTTGGCCAAAGCGAAGAGGCTATCGGGGTTCATGGAGCAGATGGGGGGATATATCCGTGGAGATTTGGGAGACCTAGGGCGAAGGAATTTTCATTCTTCTCCCATGTGCACAAGGTGTACTCCCGAATAGATTTCTTCGTATTCGATAAGAGATTGCTGGCAGGGGTGGTGGATGTTGAGTACTCGGCAATAGTGGTGTCGGACCATGTCCCGCACTGGGTGAACCTGCAGGTGAGCAAAGGGGGGGGGGACAGCGCTCGCAATGGAGGCTGGATGTGGGGTTGTTTGCAGAGGAAGACGTGTGTGAGCAGGTGAGGAAAGCCATGCGGGGATATGGAGAAATTAATGATACGGGGGAGGTCTCGGCGGGTACGGTATGGGAGGCGCTGAAGACTGTGGTCGCGGGGGGGGGGGGGGGGGGGGGGGGGGGGGGAGTTTATATCAATTCAGTCACATAAGGAGAAGGCGGAGCGGGCAGTGACAGAAAGGCTAGTGAAAGAAATACTACAGTTGGATAGGAGGTATGCGGATGTCCCGGAGGCGTGGTTGCTAAAGGAGCGGCAGAGGCTGCAGATTGCGTTTGAGTTACTATCTACGGGGTGAATGGGGTGTTTAAGGACTTTATAGCAAATTGTATGAGCCGGAACCCCCAGGCGGAGCGGAGGCAATAAGGTGGTTTTTAGAAGGGTTGGAGTTCCCGAAAGTGGACGAGGAGCTGGTGGTGGGCCTGGGGCCCCAATTAGGCTGGTAGAAGTGATGGAGGGGCTGGAGGCGATGCAATCGAGCAAGGCCCCGGGGCCGGATGGGAACCCGGTGGAATTTTATAAGAGTTTCCCGGGGGTATTGGGGCCGCTGCTGATAAGGGCTTTTAACGAGGCAAGGGAGCTGGGAGTGCTCCCCCGACACTGGCGCAGGCTTCGATCTCCCTAATTTTGAAGTGGGAAAAGGACCCGGAACAATGTGGGTCATACTGACCGATCTCCCTACTAAATGTAGATGCCAAACTATTGGCTAAGATCTTGGCCTCGAGAATAGAGGATTGTGTGCCAGGGGTAATAGGGGAAGACCAGACGGGGTTTGTGAAGGGGAGGCATCTGGTGGCCAACATCAGGAGGCTACTTAATGTGACCATGATGCCTCCGGAGGCACGGGAGGTAGAGGATGTGGTAGCCATGGATGCAGAGATGGCCTTTGATCGGGTGGAGTGGGCATGGGATTTGTGGGAGGTCCTGGGGCGGTTTGGGTATGGGCAGGGATTTGTGGGCTGGGTCCGGTTGTTATATCCGGCACTGGTAGCAAGTGTGCGGACGAACCGGGTGAGTTCAGATTATTTCAGGCTGCATCGGAGGGCGAGGCAGGGGTGTCCACTTTCCCCACTGCTGTTTGCACGGCTATAGAGCCATTGGCGATGGCACTGAGAATGTTGGGGGTCTGGCAGCGGATAGTACGGGGGGGGGGTGGAGCACAGGGTCTTGCTATACGCGGATGATCTACTTTTGTATATTTCAGACCCGCTTTTGGGGGTGGGGGGGGTTTGGAGTGATTATGGGAACATCAAAGGAATTTGTCGGTTTTCGGGGTGCAAATTGAATACAGGCATGAGCGAGGTCTTTGCGATCCAGGCGAGGGGACAGGAGAAGAGATTGCGAGAGATGCCCTTCAAGGTGGTAGGGGGAAGCTTTCGGTATTTGGGAATCCAGGTGACGCGGGAGTGGGAGCAGCTGTACAAGCTGAATCTGGGTCGGTTGGTCGAACAGATGAGGGGGGACTTTCGGAGGTGCGATGCGCACCTGCTGTCATTGGCGGGGAGGGTGCAGAAGATGATGGTGCTTCCGAGGTTCCTGTTCGACTTTCAGAGCCTCCCAATTTTTATTCTCAAGGCGTTCTTTAAAAAAGTAAATGCAGTGATTTGGGGGTTTGTGTGCGCGGGTAAAACACCATGGGTGAAGAAGGTGCTACTGGAGCAGAGGCGCGGAGTGGGGGGGGCGCTGGCCCTTCCGAACTTTATAAATTATGATTGGGCTGCAAACATAGCGATGGTCAGGAAGTGGGTCGAGGGGTAGAGGTCGGTTTGGGAGCGGGTGGAGGTGGTCTCGTGTAGGGGCATCAGTTTCGGATGGGAGGTGGTGAGGTTGAGTAAGGTTAGGTAGACCAGTGGAAAGGGGGGCTGGGGAAGGAGGTCCTGTTTTTAAGCCATGTTGGCTGGGGTTTGTTATTGGGTGGGTGTGTTGTTTATCTTATTTTGTTCCTTTTCATACCTGGTGGCTAAATTTGTTAAAATTATAAATGCCTCCATAAAATACTTTCCAAAATAAAAGAGCTCCTCTCTGTAGCTTTGAAAATCATTGAACTATCTTTCAGCATGTCGAGTTCAGCAGAGTCTTCCCTCTGATGTGTTGGAACCTCTGATGTCTCTCCCAGAATGCCTAGTTAATTTTTCATTCTTTTAAAAAATAAATTTAGAGTACCCAATTATTTTTTTTCAACTAAGGGGCAATTTAGCGTGGCCAATCTATCTGTCCTGCACATCTTTGGGTTGTGGGGGCAAAACCCACGCAAACACAGGAAGAATGTGCAAACTCCACACGGACAGTGACCCAACGCCGGGATTCGAACCCGGTTCCTCAGCGCCGTAGGTAGCAGTGTTGACCACTGCGTCACAGTGTCACCCATCAGAATGCCTAGCTCAAAGACCTGTCTTACCTGGTCTGTCTAGAAAGCACTTCAGAACAAAAACACAGACTCCTTAAAAAAACTGTGGTTAGAAATAACACCAGCTGAAAAGAAAAAGCACTTCAGAGTTAATGGATCGTAAAGAGCTATAAAAACAAACAAAGCACACCCTCTTTTGGAAATGCCGGGCAATGGAACCTGGGACCCTGGTGCTGTGAGGCAACAGTGCTAACCACTGTTCTACCGTGCCGCCCTTTGAAATGTCGAAGATGAAGGTGTAAACTAATTTTTAAAAATAAATTTAAAGTACCCAATTACTTTTTCCAATTAAGGAGCAACAGCCAACCCACCTACCCTGGCCATCCACCTGCCCTGCGCATCTATAGGGTGATGAGGCTGAGACCCACGCAGACACGGGGAGAATGTGCAAACTCCACACGGACAGTATCCTGGGGCCGGAATCGAACCCGGGTCCTGGGTGCTGTGAGGCAGCAGTGCTAACCACTGCACCACCGTGCCGCCCAGCTGTGAGCTAATTGACATATTAAAGATATTAAAGAATTTCATCCGGTGGATGGAGGGAAAATATTTAACGGTTGGATGTTCCTGATCCATCATAACTACTGGGGTCTTTTTAATCTTAATTTTTAATCTTTTTGATATTTTCATTGAGCTAACTGCTCCATCTGTTCATCGCTAATATTAAATTTAACCAATGTTTGTACAGTAGCATCTGTGCACTGAAATTTTCCTTGGTCAGAAAGAAGCATTGAGCCAGCAGAGTAACTCGAATCTGCTCTGCCTGTTCCATTTTAATTACCGGAGTATGGAGAATAACACTTAAAAATGAAAGGCTTGGATTTTTGGTTCAGCGGTGAATAAAGGGCACTGGCCGTACATAACACTTACTTGCGCCTACATGCTTTCTATGGGCGATTGCATTGGAATTTGAACACAGGAGCACGAGAATTAGGGATCATGGGCGAAATTCTCCCCAAACGGCGCGATGTCCGCCGACTGGCGCCAAAAACGGCGCCAATCAGATGGGCATCGCGCCGGCCCAAAGGTGCGGAATGCTCCGCATCTTTGGGGGCCGAGCCCCAACATTGAGGGGCTAGGCCGGCGCAGGAGGGATTTTCGCCCCGCCAGCTGGCGGAAATGGCGTTTGTTGCCCCGCCAGCTGGCGCGGAAATGCGGCGCATGCGCGGGAGCGTCAGCTGCCGCCGACAGTTTCCCGCGCATGCGCCATGGGGAGAATCTCTTCCGCCTCCGCCATGGTGGAGGCGGAAGGGAAAGAGTGCCCCCACGGCACAGGCCCGCCCGCGGATCGGTGGGCCCCGATAGCGGGCCAGGCCACCGTGGGGGCACCCCCCGGGGTCAGATCGCCCTGCGCCCCCTCCCCCAGGACCCCGGAGCCCGCCCACGCCGCCTTGTCCTGCCGGTAAATACCAGTTTTGATTTATGCCGGCGGGGCAGGCAATTTCTGGGCGGGACTTCGGCCCATCCGGGCCGGAGAATTGAGCGGGGGGGTGCCCGCCAACCGGCGCAGCCCGATTCCCGCCCCCGCCCAATCTCCGGTACCGGAGACTTCGGCAACCGGCGGGGGCGGGATTCACGGCGGCCAACGGCCATTCTCCGACCCGGCGGGGGGGTCGGAGAATGACGCCCCAGGCATTTCCCAATGCCCATTGAACCAATCCACCATTCAATCTGATCATGGCTGATCTTGAGCTTTGACTCCATTTTCCCATCTGCTCCCCAAATCCCTTAATCCCCTCGGTGGCCACAAGTCTGTTAAATGGTGAAGCATCCACAACCCTCTCGGACAGAGAATTCCAAAGATTCACAACACTTTGAGTGAACCAATTACTCCTCATCTCAGTCCAAAATGATCAACCCCTTAACCTGAGACTCTGCCGCCATGTTTTAGATTCCCCGAACAGTGAAAACATTCTTAGCGTCTATCCGATCAAGCCCCTTCAGAATTTCATCGATTTCAATGACCCACCTCTCATTCTTCTAAACCCCAGAGAATATAAACTCAATTTACTCAAGCTCTCATCATAGGAGACCCCATGATTAATTTAATTTGCTATGATTAGAAACTTAAAACAACATGGTGTCCTCCACAGAGGGTTTGGAACCCGTGTGAGCAGGGCCAGCAATGGTGTGTCTCCTTGAGATTAAATAATTCTTACTGAGATATGCTGAGCTTGAGCCAATAATAATAATAATCTTTATTCGTAAGTAGGCTTGCATTAACACTGCAATGACGTTACTGAAAGGGAAAGAAATATGAGATTGAGATAGAAAGTGAGAAATGAGAAAGAAAATCTAAAGTGAGGAGAAGATTAGGTCTATATTATTCTGCATTCCATCACCAGAGGAAGTTGTTTAGCTCTATCAACTCCAATAATCACCATTAAACACCTCAATTAAAATAGCTTTCAATGTCCTAAAGAAATCTAAACCTAGTATAAACCTATCCTCATAATTTCATCCTTTTAACAAGGAACTGTGGATTCTAGAGTCTTTCTTAGAGTAAGTAACCTGGCAAATATTACCTGCCTCGGTTTACATCGCATTCGCCCTCCTCTGGCTTTTCTTCTTATGCTTTTGGAATGCTTAAATAATCAATATCCACGCCTCTATAATAACAATGCTGATCTAGAAAAGAAGGCTTGGAGTAACCTGGGGGAGACTTCAAAATTAGGAAGGGGATCAACAGGATAAGTAATGAGAAGATGTTTCCACTTCTGGGGGAATCCAAAACTAGGGGCCTTAAATGTAAGATGGGCACTAATAAATTCAGTAAGAAACTCAGGAAACCTTACCCAGAGTAATTTGGGTGTGGAAATCAGTACCGCAGGGAATAGTTGAGGTGTCTAACCTAGGTATATCTAAGAGAAAGTTGAGGGAGAAAGGAATTGAAGGACATGCTGATTGAACATATTAGATCAACTATCCAGATGTTACAACTCTTCAACTCAACTAACTAATGGTGTTAATAATATCCACTTCCAAAATTTAAAACTAAATACAAAATTTAAATGAGCAGTAACTGGACTGGGCTGGTTCGGGGAGATACATACAAATGATCAGACTCAAGGATTAACATTACTGTTATAGACGAAACAAATTCCGCTTGTATAACATCATGATAACCAAGACTTTGAGGACTTTTGTTTAATTTAGTCCTTGAGATTTGTTTTGATCACCGAATAAAGGAATGCTCTTAAAATACACATTATTGAGGGCATAGGGCTATTTAGTGCCTCCTACTGAGGTAAGATAGAAATGAAAAATGTTAGTTTGGCCCAACAGAAATGGAAACGTTGCATGCAAGAATAGACTCAAAACAAAATCTAGTAAGGCAGTGGGTACCAAAGGGACGAGCGTGAGAGGGCAGATTCCAGCCGGCCTCTGTTTGCCTCTGTTCCCTTTTCAATCTTTCCAATCTTTTCACTGCACAAGCGTTTGACAGGGTAGCCCATCACTTGTGGGCAAAACCAAACAAGGGACCATAAACAAAAGATAGGAGTGAATAAAGCTAGTAGAGAATTCAAGACAAACCTCTTCACTCAAAGAGTGGTTGGATACAGAATTTGCCAACACAAAGAATAGTTGAGGCAACCAGCATAAATGGGATTAAACGGGAAGCTAGATAAACATACAAGGGAGAAAGGAATAAAAGGATAATGGTACTTGAGTGAGATAAGGGGGGCCGAAGAGGTCACATGGAGCATTTCTGTCAGCATAGAACAATTGGGCTGAATCATCCATTTCTGTGCTGTAGATTCTATTTAATTCTACCTCACACCACATTACACTAGCCATATTTTTGAATGCTTGGTTTGAGAAAATGCAGCAAGTATAGTTTTTAACGTTCACCTGCTTTTTACTGTACTACTGAACAGGCAAGGTTGGATAAGTTCTGACAGTGACTTTTTAAGTCTTGAGTCAGCTGCACAGCCGAGGCATCGACTTGTGCCAGAGAAACAGCTGTAAGGTTAATGGTGGCAAGCAATAGGCTGAAATATGAATAGAAGGCTGTCACTCGATTTGGGATAGTTCTGTCTTCAAAGTAAACTTCAAAAAACTCCTTCAGAGCCAGGTGAACCAGGAATCACTGGTTCAGTCAATGTAAGTGATATGAAAGCAGTGGGTACCAAAGGGACTGGTGTGAGAGGGCAGATTTGCGAGAGGTGTACAAGATTATGAGAGATCTAAAGAAGGCAGACTAAGAAAACTCTTCCATTAGCTGATAGCTCAAGGAGTGGAAAATTCAGAATTAAGATTTCTGGCAAGATTTGTGAAAGGACGTGAAGAAGAATTTGTTTATGCAACCAGGGGCGTGATCTGGGATACGTTGCCGGGATTCTCCCATTCGGCGGCAGAGAGTCCACGCCGTCGGAAACGCCGTTGCGTTTCACGACGGCGTGAACGGGCCGCTGGGAGTATCGATTTTGGCCCCTACAGGGGGCCAGCACGGCGCTGGAGCGGTTCAGGCTGCTCCAGCCTCACATTCCGGCGCGAACTGTGCGCCGTGCCAACCCGCGCATCCGCGGTGGCCTCCCTCAACGTGCCGGCCCCGACACAACATGGCGCGGGAGTTCAGGGCCGGCGCGTAAGAAAATAGGCCCGGGTAGCGAGAGGCTGGCCTGCCGATCGGGGGGCCCCGAATCGCGGGCCAGGCCCCATCAGAGGCCCCCCCCCTCCCCCCGGGTTCGGAGACACCCCCCCGCCCCCACAGGCCGCACCCGACCCTGCGCGCAGAGTTCCCGCCGGCCGCGCCCAGGTGTGGACGGCGCCGGTGGGACTCTACATTTTTAGAGCGGCCGCTCGGCCCATCTGGGCCGGAGAATTGGCGGCCCGGCCGCATAGAGCAGCCCACGACCGGTGCCGCGCCAAACCCGCCGGCGCCATTGCCGCCGATTCGCCGCTCCGAGGAGAATCGTGTGCCGGGGTCAGGGCAGCCGGGCGCGGTTGCGGGGATTCTCCAGCCTGGCGCGGGGCTGGGAGAATCCCGCCCATTGCCTGTGAGGGTGTTGGAAGTGGAGATGATTTCAAAAGGAAATACATTTTGATGGCTATGCGGAGCAAGCGGAGAAATGGGACTGGAATGCTCCACAGAGAGTTGACATGGACTCAATGGACCAAGTGGACGCCTTCTGTGCCACAATGACTGTCAGACTCTGAGAAAAGTCATTTGATTATTAAGGTGAACCTCTGAGTTACTAGTTCCCTTTTAGATTCATTGGAAACTTATAGGAAGTAACATTCCCATAATCGAACTATTTCCTTATATTCCTGCATTCCTCGTCAAGCGCATGTCCAATTGTCTTTTCAAAGTATTGGGCAAGATTCTCCGTTGCCCGACGCCAATATCATAATCGGCGATCGGGCGGAGAATCGACTCCGACGCCCAAATCAGCAACACCGCCAGTTTGACGCCGCCGGTCAGCCATGCTTCGCCCCCTCGGAAATAGCGTCATCACGTCGCGTGTTGCACGCCGTTGCAACGCCATTGGCGGGTCATCGGCCGGCCCTCCCGCGATGCTCCACCCCCGATGGGCCGGATTCCTGACAGCGCTGGACACGTGTAGTCTCAGCCATGCAGGAACCTGGCCTGGCGGATTGTGTCCAGCGCCGCCACACTCGGCCGGAATCTGTGCCGCTGTCTGGGGGGGGGGGGGCCTCTGCGAGAGCTGGGGGGGGACTGGTGGGGGATGGCCAGGGAGTGGCCAGGGGTGGGCAGTGGGGTCGCAGTTGGCGGGCTGGGTCCGTACATGTTGTACGGCGCAACCATTGCAAGTCATCATCCGTCCGCATACCCAGCCAGGGACCCGGCCATTCACTGCCCATTTTTGGCGCGGGAGCCGGGAGTTTCACCTGGAGCCACTGCTAGCCCCTCTTCAGATGCCTAATCGGTGAGCGTTTCACACAGATTTTATGCTCATAAAAGACCACACGTGCTCCAATGGCTTCAGCACTTAGCCGTTGAAACGGAGAATCCAGCTCATTTGATTGGATTTTGTTTGTTGGCACGTGTGCCGAGGTGCAGTGGAAAGTACTTTTCTGCGAGCAGCTCAACAGATCATTACATGAAAAGAAAAGGAAATAAAAGAAAATACATAATAGGGCCATTGTATTCCAGATCATAGCCCTCTGTGTGAAGAAAACGTCTTCTGTGGGATTCTCCGTCGGCGAGATCCTCTGCTTCGCTGGCAACACACACATGCCTGTGGCTTTCCTGATGGCATGGGGGTGGCCACAATGGGAAATCCCACTGGCTGGCTGTAGGAATGCAGAATCCCGCTGCCAGTGGGGTTGAGCCGGGCCGGAAAACAGGGGTGGCGGGATGGAGAATCCCGCCCAAGCTTATTTCCCCTCTCAATCTAGAGATCGGGGTACCATTTTAAAAATGGCGTCCTAATCTCCTCCTGCACTGAGGAGTTCTTAGGAGCGAGCGTGGGGTGTTTCTCGGTGGAGTGTGACCTCGGTGGGGTGTTCAGCACTGAAGCCCTGGAGTGCAACGAAGTGCCACTCAATATCTTGGTCTTTCTCGGCGCTGTGAGCGTCAGGAAACACCGGGCTAAACGTGCTCGACAGGGCAGTCTGTTTCATTTTGGTAAAATCGCGGCCAATGTTATTGCTGGCCTCGAAAAGAAAATGTGGAAGTAAAAATGGGATATTAATAAAAGTGACCCTGAAGCTATTAGATTGTTCTAAAGTCCCAACTGGTTTCATTAATATAACTTAGATTGGGAAACCTGGGCGGGATTCTCCGACCCCCCCGCCGGGTCGAAGAATCGCCGGGGGCTGGTGTGAATCCCGCCCCCACCAGCTGTCGAATACTCCAGCACCGGATATTCGGCGGGGATCGCGCCGCGCCGGTCGGCGAGACCCCCCGGCGATTCTCCGGCCCGGGATGGGCCGAAGCCCCGCTGCTGGAATGCCAGTCCCGCCGGCGAGAATCAAACCACCTCTCTTACCAGCGAGGCCAGGCGGCGCGGGTGGGCTCCGGGGTCCTGGTGGTGGGGGGGGGGGGGGGGGGGGGTGCGCGGGGCGATCTGGCTCTGGGGGGTGCCCCCATGGTGGCCTGGCCCACGACCGGGGCCCACCGATCCACGGGCGGGCCTGTGCCATGGGGGCACTCTTTTCTCTCTGCCTCGGCCACAGCCTTCACCATGGCCGACGCGGAAGAGACACCTCCTGTGCGCATGCGTGGGGATGACGTCAGCAGCCGCTGACGCTCCCGCGCATGCACAGACTTCCGCCGGCCGGCGAAGTCCTTTCGGCCCCAGCTGGCGTGGCGCCAAAGGCCTTTCCCGCCAGCCGGCAGCCGCCAACCACTCCGGCGCGGGCCTAGCCCCTCAAGGTGAGGGCTTGGTCCCTAAAGGTGCAAAGAAATCCGCACCTTTGGGGCGGCCCGACGCCGGAGTGGTTCCTGCCACTCCATCCCGCCGGGACCCACTGCCCCGCCGAGTACGGGAGAATCCCGGCCCTGGTGCCCCAACCTGTTTTGGGCCTATTTATGACTCCAGTCCCAGACCAAAATAGTTGACTCTTAATTGCAATGACTGAACATTGCTATCCAGACGTATAAAAACACAAGGAAGGGAGCTGCAGTGATTCACCACATCAACAAGGACAAGTTCCATATCCAGGCACGTATGTATCCCAGGGGCGTGATTTATCAGCATCGTCGTGCCCGACATGGTGTTGGGGTTGTCATAATATCCACTCATGTATATAATGAGATGCAGACAGGCAGTGATTGACACACAGGATGACCAGTAAGCACACAGCACAGTGCAGCCAATCACCAGACAGGACACTATCATGATAAAGCCAGAGGGCACTAGGTTTCCCGCTCTCTCGGGACCCAGCCACTGAGACAGTCAGAGTCCACGTGCTAGCACAGTGCAAACACCATGCGGTAGCTAGTAAGTCTGGTCAGGCTACTACAAGGTCTCCAGTCAGTTCAGTATAGTGTCGACCCACAGCTGAATATGTACAGCAGTTCATGTAGTTGAATAAAACAGTGTTGGATCTTCTCCTGTGGTAGATGTCTGTGTCTAACTTCCCTGCATCGAGTGCAGTCCACATCGAACCGACCTGCCTAACACATCAGGGGTGAGGCCATTGAATCTCGTGAGGGGGGGATGGTGGGGGGTGGGGGGGGGGGAAGGGGGGAGATAGGGGTGGTCTCCAAGACCATTAGAGACCCCGGGGGGAGGATCTCCAAGACCATTAGAGACCCCGGTGATTGGGGGCAGGGTAAGGTGGCACCCTGGCACTCCCTCTGGCACCCGGAGCTGAATGGGGGCGGGCGGAATGATCGGGACAGGCTACCAAAATGGCGCCCCGATCTAAGAGAAGCCTTTCCTGTTGGTGAGCTCGCCAGACGGAAATTACTCTAAGTGCAGTCTTGGCGGAGAGAAACTCCCCAAGTTCCAAAAAAAGGGCAAAGTGCTGTTGAATAGCGGGGTATTCCGCCACGCTTTAGCCGTCGGGAAACACCCCTCTAAATGTGCCCAAAGCCGGACATAGATTTTTTTCCGGTTGAATTGCGCTCCACCATTAATGGCTGTGCCTTCAGCTGCCTAGGCCTGAGATTTGGAATTCCCTCCATAAAACTCTTCTTTTCTCTGCCTAATAGAATCATATAATTTACAGTGCAGAAGGAGACCATTCGGCTCATCGAGTCTGCACTGGCCCCTATTCCACACCTCCACCCTATCCCCGCAACCTCACCTAACCTTTTATGGACATTTAGGGCAATTTAGCGCGGCCAATCCACCTAACTTGCACATCTTTCGACGGTGGGAGAAAACCTCACTCTCCTCCTTTAAGATGTTCCTTAAAACCTACCTCTTTGGCCTAGTTTGTTGTCATCTGTATGGGGCTCAGTGTCAAACTGATTCTGGTAACATGCCTGGGTAAATGCTTTGCTACCTTTTATCATGGGCAGCACGGTAGCATAATGGTTAGCACTGTGGCTTCACAGCATCAGGGTCTCAGGTTCGATTTCCCGCTGGATCGCTGTCTGTGCGGAGTCTGCACGTTCTCCCCGTGCCTGCGTGGGTTTCCTCCGGGTGCTCCGGTTTCCTCCCACAGTCCAAAGATGCGCAGGTTAGGTGGATTGGCTATGCTAAAATTCCTCTTAGTGTCTAAAAAAGGATAGGCGGGGTATTGGGTTACGGGAATAGTGTGGAAGTGAGGGCTTAAATGGGTCAGTGCAGACTCGATGGGCCGAATGGCTTCCTTCTGCACTGTATGTTCTATGATAAAAGTGCGGCCGAAATTCAAGTTGCCCTGATTGTTACTGTGATGCGCAAGGCCAGGTACTGGAGCCTCAAACTTTGCCACAGGTTGGCTCAGTGCACAGCCTCCACCCATTAACAGCACAGCCTTGATAAATGCAGACCGAGTTTGCCAAGAAAAGCTAAGGTTGACTCTGGATAAGATAAAAGTCATCCATTTGTAAATTCTGCTCATTTAATCTAAACTAAACAGAACATGCTGAACAGAAACAATTATTTTATTCGCAACTGATAAAGTCCCTGGCGTGTGCTGGGGTTTGTTGGTGGGAAAAACACAAATTATTATGGGTTAGTTTTACTTTGATCAGGAATCTCACACAACTGGAGCAAATGGGTTTAAGCTACGAGATTCCACGGGAGGCTTTCAGGGATGTCTACCTGAATATTGAGCAGCAACAACACTCAAAAATCTGATATTGTCCAGTATGTTTGATTGATAGCCTACCCATCACGTTAAATATTCACTCATTCCACAGTGTGTACCCTCCACAAGATGCACTGAAGCAACTCACCAAGGGCTTTCCGACAGAACCTTCCAAATCTATCACATAGGAGGACAAGAGCAACAGATGGATGGCAACACCAGCACTCCAAGTCACACACCATCTTAACACGGAGCTATATCGCCGTTCCTTCATTGTTGCCGGGTCAACAACTGGAACACCCATCCTAACAGCACTCATAGCAAGAGGACTGCATCAGTTCTAAAAGGCAGTTCATCACCACCTTCTCAAGGGTAATTAGGGATGGGCAATAAATGCCAGCCTCGCCAGCGACACCCACACCCCATGAATGAATTTTTAAAAATCCTTCAGCATTGCAGGGTGATAATCCTGGAACTTACAGCACTTAAATCGGATGATAGTCAGTCAGCTGTTCTAAACAGACTACAGGTTACACCTTCATTGATCAGCATCTCTGAGAGGTCGGAAGGTTCCATTGGATTGGTTCCATGTTCAATGATTTACCATCAAACATTCTGCTCGTCGGTGTCATGGAGTTGACAAAACTCTTTTAATTTTAATTCATTTAATGTTCTTTTTACGGAGGGTGTTGTAAAGTCAGGTGACACATTAACACCCCCCCATAACCAGTTGTTAAAGGTGACCTTCCATCTCCCTGACACTGAAACAACTGCTGTCATAAAGAGATACAAACCACATGGATAGATTTAACATCAGGATATTAAACCACTGAAATAAAATTGTTAAGATTTCACCTTTATCAGTTTTAATATCGAGTTATGCTTTTTGGGGTCATGGATGAGGAATTCAGGAATTGCAACTTCTCTGCCCCCTGGTACTGTTCATCTTCCCTCCTCCTCTTTCTTCCTCCATTCCCCCTCTCTTCCAGTGCCAGAGTCCCCAGAGGATGAATGCCAGGGGCATCGAAGGCCACAGGTAAGAAGCAGGCTGCCTCCACCTCTGATGTGCGTCCTGGGGACACACCTAGGTGCAATGGGAGAGCACGGAAGGCTAAGCAGGTTGAGAATTGCTGAGAGGGCATTTGGGGGTGGGGGATAAGGGGGACTGCGGGGAAAGGGTGGGGGGGGGGGGAAGATCTGGGAAGATTGGGGTGAGTGGGGTGGCACTATCGGGAGAATGGGGTACTTGGGGACACTCCTGTCAATCTTTAAAGTCTGTTGGTCTCGATCAGTATGATCTGACACTTTCTTCGCAATGCGGGCCAAGCACCAATCCCATGCCCTATCTCCCCGGGCATGGAAGTCCTGGGCTCCTCCTCCCCATGGCCCCTGGCATACCACATGCAGGTGCTGGGTGAGAGCAAGCACTGAGCAGACAGCCAGTGGTCAGACAATGGCATAGATTGAGGAGCACCAGAGCTCAGCTCACAGCGGGATATCATCATCCCCCCTTTCTTTCGACTGTGACTCCCTGACAATGTCAACACGGTCCCTTCACCCTGGAGTGATGTTACACAGACCCTGAAAGGGTGGGAATTATGGCAGGGGAGGGGGGAGGAGGGGAAGGAGGATGTTGTCGGGGGGAGGGGGAGGTCAGTGGGACGGGGAGGAGTGGGGGCAAGGTAGAGGGATAATGGCGGATGAGACCACATCCTGTGTGAAGCCGTGAGGATGAGGGATGCCCTGGCCCTCCAGGCTTGCCGGACCCTGGCCGCTCCCACCTGCCCTCCATCCTCTGGCTGGTCCTGCTGGTCCTCCCTGGGCTTGTCCTCCAGCCCCTCCTGGTGTGGCGCCTCCTCGTCCTCATCCTACTCCTCCTCAGAGCTGGCCACACATTCCTCCCCATCCACCTCCAGCATGTCACTCCACTAGTGTGCCAGGTTGAGGAGGACACAGCACTCCACCACAAAGTGGGCGACCCTCTAGTGGGCATACTGCAGTGCAGCACCAGATCAGTTGAGGCACCAGAACCGTATTTTGAGGATAACAGACTGGGTGGTGGCATGGGTTTCATTGTATCGGGTCTCTGCCACGGTCACCCGCTTCCATACTGCCGTCATTAGCCAGGTTGTCCAGGGACTCCTTATTCCCCAAGAGCCAACTGGCCTTCCTGCGGTGGTCCTCAAAGAGGCTGGGGATGTCCGACTGCCCCAGGATGTAGCTGTCAAGCACACTCCCTGGGAAGCATGCACACATGTGCATGATCTTCATGTGTTTGTTGCACACGCGCTGGACGTTCAGGGAGTGGAACCCCTTCCTGTTGATGTAGGGCACTTCCTGATAGCCCGGTGCTCGCAAGGTAACATTTGTGCCATCTATTAACCTTGGACCGGGGGCATTCCATCGATGGCGGATAATCGTGCTGACCAGGCATCCTGTTGGGCCTGTTCCACGTCAAAATATATATAGTTCGCTGCCTGGGCAAACAGGGAATCCATAACCTCATGGATGCACTTGTGGATTGTAGCTTGAGAGATGCTATACCAGTCCCCGCTTGAGCCCCGGAATGATCCTGATGCAAAGAAGTTCAGGGCTGCGGTGACCTTCATGGCCAACGGGAGCAGGTATCCTCCTCCTCCACGTGGTGGCAAGTCCGCGAGGAAATGGCACAGGTGTCGCACATGCTGAGGCGGAGCATCCCGCGGCACATGCTGTCCGTCATCTGGGTTGGATTTAGCTTGATCTGTTTGAAAGACTAGCGACACCTGTACACGTTAGGCCATTCCCTCTGGGTGGATGAGCGTCTGGGTCCTCATGGTGCGGGGCGGGGCCCGGCACATGGGCCACTGCCCCGAGCCTCTGTTGACGCTGCTGCCGCCACCCCCTCCGGCGCCTGGCTGCCCGGCCTGCCAGAAGTACCACGAGGGCAAGTTCCGTGGGGTCCAAGATATCGTCCATCCCGACCAATATCCGTAAGGAATTGGTGAGGGTGTGAGTCTGATAACCAACGGTATCTTCCATCCCGGGACCCTCTAGCCCTCGCCCCTGCCATCCGACATGCCCCACCCCCGCACCCCCAGTCGCAGTAGGGCCCCTTGCACACAGGATCCCAGAATCTGTGCACCAAACGTCTGTAAGTACTGTTACCCGGATCGGACACTGGTCCCTCACTGGTACACACACCCTTTGGTGGCCGATATGTTCTCTGTGCTGGGGCCCAGCCCCTGAGTGTTCGGATGTTGGCCGCTGTGTCCTAGGCGTTGCCTTTCGCAGTGTTCAGACACAATGTCCAGACATCATGGTCTGATTGAGATGCTAGGCAATAACGCCCATGTGCCACATGGCATGCCTACCCACGGGGATTCACTTGGAATGTGTGAAGTGCTCACTTAACTACGATTCCTTATACCGAATTAGCAATAGCTTTCAGCCGCGCAGCCAGAGGCCTCCATGGTAACTGGGAGTAATAGGTGGTCGGTGGGATAGGCGGGTAGGGGCTGGGGTTGCCCCCGGAATGGGTCCACACGGTACGTAGTGTACCCGCAGGCGCTGATACACCATCACTGCCCCCCCGCCCTCCCCCCCCCCCACCCCCCCATGCCCAATCCGAGCCCAGGGCATGGGCGGCCACCCCTCTGAACCATAACTCCCCACCCACCCCGACTGAGGCTGGCCCCCAGATGGCTCCCCCACGCCCCCTCAAAGCACAGGGGCAGCAATCCCAGTGTCCCGGGGCTCTTTGCCTGTGAGCAACGATGGCTACTCACCTCCTCTGGTCCCCACGGCAGCCATTCCACCAACTTCACATTTTTAAAAAGGAGTACTAATCGGCACCCACCTGACCACTTGCTGGAGAGGCCGTTAGGTCACGGGCGGTCATTAGATAGGGGGTTGCTCCCGTTAATTGTATGGAGATTGGTCTTAAGCCAATTATTGATTTCTCACCACAGTAGGTGGAATCCGGATTTCACCAACAAGAGCGGGCTGGCTAGATTGTAAACAGATCGGCGCCCAGCGTGGTTCTCAATTTTGGCCTCTCTCGCGATATAACGGCCTTGTTGCACTCTCGCTTGAGCGCAACGTAGCCATTAAATCACGCCCTATGTCCGGAATGAGAGGAATGTGTCAATTTAGGCACTTAGATGGGCAATTTATACCTGCGTCCTTCACCCTGTGAGACCCATCCATCCTCACTGACCTGTGGCATGAGTTCCTCACTGATATTGAGTTTCTGCTGGCTGCATTACTAAAAGTTACCATCGCCTCCTTGTGGGGCTGACAGCAATGCACGGATGACGGCCTCTAGCTGGCAGCTGTGAGGGGTGGGTCACGATTTTCCCCACCCCAGGGTCACGGGACCCAGGGAAGGCCCACAACTGGCAAGTTAGTGGCATTTAATATGGCGTGCCTTCCCCAAAGGAGGTGATGCGGCGCTCACACCGCCTCTGCAGCTAGCAGTGAAACCCCCCTATCACCGGGATTAAATTTCACCCCTAAACTCTCTTGCCTTCCACCCTATCTGAGGCTTTCTGTTTTGTTCTTTTTCACATCCTTTCTCCCTTTTAGTTGCTAAAAACATAGTACATCTCTAACTTCTCAGGGTTCTGATGAAAGCTAATTTCCTTCAAATAGTAACTCTTTTGCTTTTGTGTCTCAGAGATTTTGGTCTCACAGCTAATCAAAATATTGTAAAGATGCCCTTTCCAGACTTCATTAGTAAACACAAAAGATATTTATTAATACGAATTGCTCAGCAGCCAAATGGCTGTAGCTTGCTCCGAAAATGTCTCTGCCAAGGAGCCTCTCTCCCAATGGAGTGATTCCCACATTCTGACCCTTACTCTGCTGTGTTCCCCTTAAAAGGACAATCACCACATCCCTCCCCCTTTAGGTGCTTTCTACAATCTTCAATAACTAATTCACTCAGTCCTGAATATTAACTATACATTATATATATGAGTTGCACAATTGTAAATCAAGTCTTTGAGGGATTTTTCTGTTTCTCATGGAGCAGCGTAATTCTGTAGTCTGAGATGCTTCCACAGGATTGACGTTAACAGGAACTGTAATAATGTGACCCTCTTCTGGCACAGGCGATTTATCACTGTTTGCTTCCACAGATACATCAGTTATGTCACTAACAGGTCAATCAGGTACTTCAGTTCTTAGGGGTTTGATAACATTTCAAAAACACTGACTGCTGGAGCATCACTCTCCTGCTCAAGTGGTCTACGTGTTTAGAAATGATTCATTCCTCCATGTCCACTAGGTATGAAAGGAATCTTGTCTTGGAGACAATGGGTGGGATTCCCGAGCCTCCGCCCTGAAATCGCGCTCGGAGCAGGGGCGGAGAATGGGGTGTCAGACCCGCGATCGGGTCCGATGCCTTCCCGCGATTCTCCGTGGACCGGAGAATCGCTGCAGGCGCCAGTCGGGTGCCATTGAAAGAGAACCCCGCGGCGATCCTCCGCCGCCAACTGGCCGAGTTCCCGCTGGCGTGGTTCCCTCATAGTTCCACCCGGCGGGCACTCGGAGTGGCGGCTGCTGACACAGTCTGCGGCTGTCCTAGTGGGGGGCAGGGAGATCCGTCACCAGGAGGGGGCTTCCAGGACGGCCAGGGTTCCGATCGGAGGCTACCGATCGGCGGGTGTGCGCATCTTGGGGGGGCCTATATTGTTGGGGCCGGCCCGCTGTGTGGATCCGCCATGTTGCGCGGGGCCGCCGCGTGCATGCGCGGACCTGCGGCCGGAAGTGCAGGGCCCCGCATCAGCAGCCGGAGCTGTGAGGACTACTCCGGGACCCTGCTAGCCCCGTTCAAAACGGAGAATCACTCTGGGCTTTCTCCAGGAAAGTCGAGAGTGATTCGCACCCGTTTTCTCACGGGCATGGGGACATAACCCCATTATCAGAGAATTCCGCCCAATTATTCCGGTGATTCAACTTGATCCACTACTAAAGTTTCTCACATATACGGCTTCATTTACCATAAATGACCGTGCTGTACTATGTGAATCATGGCTTGCTTTCTGATTACTTTAGCTGGCCTCTACCCTCTCTAGCAAATTTGGAAACACGAGGCTCAGTCTCGTTTCATTAGCAGTTCTGCTGGTGGAACTCCCATTGTTCCATGTGGAGTGGCACAACATGAAGGAGGAATTATGAGATTTTGGTCTCCAGGGTTCCTCCTGACTGTTTCTTTGGGCCGGACTTGAATGTTTGGATGGCTCTCTCGGCTACTCCATTTGATGTTGGCTGGTAAGGCACAGTTCTAATGTGTTTAATACCGTTGAGAGCGGTGAAGTTTTAAATCTCCGTATCTGTGAATACGGTTCCATTGCCTCGTGCCAGGGCTTCAGGTAATTTGTGAGCTGAAAAGCATTGGCATAATCTTTCGATGGTAGCACGTGATGTCGGTGACTCCATCTCCAAAATGTCTATCCATTTAGACTGCGTCAATCACAAGCAAAACAGTGTCCAGGAATGGACGAACATAATCGATATGGATTCGTACCCATGGCCGGCCAGGCCATTCCCAATGGTGCAGTGGGGCTGTAGCAGTCAACCTTAGTTGCAGCTGTCACTATTGACAGTGCTTGACTAGCTTCTCGATATCAGCATCAAAACCAGGGCACCTCACATAACTCCTGGCAAGCATCTACATCTTAGATATGCAAGGATAAGCACTGTGTAACTCAGTTCGAAGCAGCTCGCTGTCTGGTACATGAATGACTACTCCTGCTCCCCAGAGTATGATGCCATCCTGACAACTCAATTCATTCTTGCAGGTAAAGAATAGTTTCATTTCCTCTGAAAGTGATTAGTTTACCCATCCTATCAATATTTTGTCTCACACTTTGGGCAGAAGTGGATCTCAATTAATCCAGTTCCTGATCTGCTTCACCGAGACTGGCAATGTGTCAAAAGATTTAATGGCACGATGGAGTATAGGTGGTACTTTCTTGCATGGGGAGGCAGTCAAGAGCATCTGGTTTCACTATGTGTGTTCAAGGTTTGTGCTTGAAAGTATATTCGTAGGCAGACAGAATTTTAAAATATATATGTTTTTATTAAGGCATTTATAAATATATACATAAAACACAACCAAAGCCAAGAAAAAGAGAACAAACAGGAAATCACAGAGCCAATAAATAACACCCCACCACCCCACCCTCCCTGCAGTTCCCCTCCAGCTGCCCTGCCTCCCTGTATTTACCCCCTATAACCCCCTCCTCCCACTGCTGACGTCTTAACTACCTTTGACAAGTCAATGAACGGCTTCCATCTCCAGACAATACACCCCTCCCACAGACTCCCTCAAGGCGAACATCATTTTTTTCAGCTTCAGGAATTCCACAAAGTCGCTTACCCACAACCCAGGTTTTGGTGGCCTCCAGTTCCTCCATTCCAACAAGATTCGTCTCCGGGCTACCAGGGAGGCAAAGGCCAAGACATCGGCCTCTCTCGTCGCCTGGACTCCCGGGTCTTATGACACTCCAAAAATCGCCACTTCTGGACTTGGGACGACCTTCACCCCCAGTACCTCAGACATAACGTCAGCGAACCCCTGCCAGAATCCCTCCGATTTCGAACAAGCCCAGAACATGTGACATGGTTCGCGGGCCCACCCGCACACCGCCCACACCTATCCTCTACCCCCTCAAAGAACTTGCTCATTCTGGCCACTGTCGTATGTGCCTATGGACTACTTTAAATTGAATAAGGCTAAGCCTAACACATGAAGAGGATGTGTTCGCTGTCCTCAGAGCCTCCTCCCATAGCCCAGCCTCCATCTTCCCCCCCACCGCAACTCTTCCTCCAACTTCCGCTTAACTTCCCCTATTGGAGTCCCTCCCAGTCCATCAACTCCTTATAAATCTCCGACACCCTACCCTCGCCAACTCCTATCTCTCAGGTTAAATCGCCACCAGTCAGCGCTCTCTCTCTCAAAGAAGAGCAGACTATGGTCCTCGGGACTTTGGCCGTCTTTCACTTACAGATGCCATTTAATTCTTGCAGCACAATCAATCACTCACAACACGAGATGAGAAGGAGTTGAACGATGGCTTTATTACGCAGACTTGTTCCCCAGCAGCACAGTTACAGAATGCAGCTGCTGGGAAAACCCGGCTCTTATACTCCGCCTTACTGGGTGGAGCCAGCAGGCGGCTGATCCAATCGGGACCCAGCGCCTATCCACCAATAGCCTCTCGGCATCACAGGGTACCTTAATACCCCTAATATATACCACCACATTCACCCCTTGTTAAAAAAACCCGGCGGGGTAGTGGGCCGTATGGTGGTAGGGGTTTACAGAGTCGGTACCTAGGATGCCGCTAACACGGCGGCTATGCTCCGATATCAACTACAAGTACTACTTACAATGCTGCCTTTACTGGGCAACCAAAAACAATTATTTACAGAGGCGTTTCTGGTGACTGGTGTTGGGGGGGCATGTGGAGCTCCGGCGGGTGCCAGGTCCCGCAGGGAGACCGTGTCCTGTCGGCCTTTGGGATATGCCTCGTAGGCGTATTGAGGGTTCGCGTGGAGTAGATGAACCCTCTCGACCGACGGGTCCGGTTTGTGCGTCTGCACATGCTTTCGGAGCGGGCTGGGTCCCGGGGCTCCCATCCAGGTCGGAAGTGACGTTCCGGAGGAAGACTTCCTAGGGAAGACAAGAAGGCGTTCGTGAGGTGTTTGATTTGTTGTTGTACACAGCAGCGACCGGATGGAGTGGAGGGCGTCCGGGAGGACTTCCTGCCAGCGGGAAACTGGGAGACTTCTGGACCATAGGGCCAGCAGGACGGTCTTCCAGACCGTACCGTTCTCCCTCTCTACCTGACCGTTCCCCCGGGGGTTGTAACTGGTCGTCCTGCTCGAGGCGATGCCCTTGCTGAGCAGGAATTGACGCAGTTCGTCGCTCATGAAGGAAGACCCCCTATCGCTGTGTATGTAAGCGGGGAAACCGAACAGTGCAAAGATGGTGCCGAGGGCTCTAATGACCGTGGCCGCGGTCATGTTGGGACAGGGGATGGCGAAAGGGAACCGGGAGTATTCGTCAATCACATTCAGGAAGTACGTGTTGCGGTCGGTGGAGGGGAGGGGATCCTTTGAAGTCCAGACTGAGGCACTCAAAGGGGCGGGAAGCCTTTATCAGGTGCGCTTTATCTGGCCGGTAGAAATGCGGCTTGCACGCCACGCAGATTTGGCAGTTCCTGGTGGCGGTCCTGACCTCCTTGATGGGGTAGGGCAGGTTGCGTATCTTTATGAAGTGATAGAACCAAGTGACCCCCGGGTGGCAGAGGTCTTCGTGGAGGGTTCAGAGACGGTCCACTTGTGCGTTGGCACATGTGCCACGGGATAGGGCATCGGAAGGCTTGTTCGGCTCTCCGGGACGATATAAGATCTCATAGTTATAGGTGGAGAGTTCGATCCTCCACCGCAAGATCTTGTCGTTCTTGATCTTGCCCCGCTGCGCATTATCGAACATGAAGGCTACCGACCATTGGTCAGTGAGGAGATTGAATCTCCTACTGGCCAGGTAATGCCTCCAATGCCGCACAGCTTCCACTATGGCCTGTGCCTCCTTTTCCACTGAGGAGTGGCGGATTTCTGAAGCGTGGAGAGTGCGTGAAGAAAAGGCCACAGCCTGCCCGCTTGGTTGAGGGTGGCCGCCAGAGCTAAATCGGACGTGTCGCTCTCGATTTGAAGGGGAGGGACTCGTCGATCGCGTGCATCGTGGCCTTTGCGATATCCGCTTTGATGCGGTTGAAGGCCTGGTGGGCCTTTGTCGACAGGGGAAAAACCAAGGACTGGATTAACGGACGTGCCTTGTCCGCGTAGTTGGGGACCCACTGGGCGTAATAAGAGAAAAAGCCCAGGCAGCGTTTCAGGGCCTGGGAGCAGTGGGGGAGGGGTTTCTCCATGAGGGGGCGCATGCGTTCGGGGTCTGGGCCTATAACTCCATTTCGCACTACGTAGCCGAGGATGGCTAGACGGTCGGTGCTAAACACGCATTTCTCCCTGTTGTATGTGAGATTCAGGGCGTTCGCGGTCTGGAGGAATTTGCGGAGGTTGGTTTGTGGTCCTGCTGATCGTGGCCGGAGATGGTGACGTTGTCGAGGTACGGGAACGTGGCCCGCAAACCGTACCGGTCAACCATTCGGTCCATCTCCCGTTGGAAGACCGAGACCCCGTTAGTGACGCCGAATGGAACCCTTAAAAGGTGATAGAGCCACCCATCTGCTTCAAAAGCAGTGTATTTGCGGCCGCTCGGGCGGATGGGGAGCTGGTGATAGGCGGGCTTAAGGTCCACCATGAAAAATACCTTGTACTGTGCAATCCGATTGACCATGTCGGATATGCGGGGGAGAGGGTACGCATCCAGCTGCGTGTACCTATTGATGGTTTGACTATAGTCTACGACCATCCTCTGCTTCTCCCCGGTCTTTACAACTACCACCTGAGCACTCCAGGGACTATTGCTGGCCTGGATTACGCCTTCCCTCAGCAGCCGCTGGACTTCTGACCAGATAAAAGATCGGTCCTGGGCGCTGTACCGTCTGCTCCTAGTGGCAACTGGTTTGCAATCCGGGATGAGGTTCGCGAACATGGAAGGCGGATCGAACTTGAGGGTTGCGAGGCTGCAGATAGTGAGTGGGGGTATCGGGCCGCCGAATTTAAACGTTAAACTCTGGAGGTTACACTGAAAATCCAAGCCCAGGAGTGTGGCAGCGCAGAGGTGGGGGAGGACGTAAAGCCGGTAGTTCTTGAACTCCCACCCCTGCACCGTGAGGTTCGCGATGCAGAACCCTTTGATCTCTACAGAATGGGACCCTGCCGCCAGAATTTTTTTTTGATTACTCGGGTGGATCGGAAGGGAACAGCGTCTTACCGTATCGGGATGTATAAAACTCTCCGTGCTCCCAGAGTCGATCAGGCAGGGCGTCTCGTACCCGTTTATAAATACTGTTGTTGTTGCTGTTTGGAGCGTTCGGGGCCGTGACTGGTCCAGGGTCACAGAAGCCAGTCGTAGTTGCTGCATCGGGGCGTTCTCTTCAGGCCCCGTGGTGCCGTCCATCCCGGGGTGCTTAGCCGTCAGCCAAGATGGCGGCGTCCATGGGTCGCACACGGTCGAGGTTGGACAAGATGGCGCCGCCCATGGATCGCACGTTGCCGGAGGCGCACAAAATGGCGGCGCCCATCCCTCCCGCATGGAGTCCGGCGATGGCGGCGCCCATTGGCCGCACATGGATAGCTGGGGGGGTTGAGTTTGGGGTTCTCCCCCGGAGATTGCAGCTACCCCCAGTGCCTGGCACACTGCTAAAAAGTGCCCCTTTTTGCTGCACCCTTTACAGAGGGCCAAGCAGGTCGGGCAGCGCATTCGGGGGTGTTTCCCTTGCCCACAAAAGTAGCACCCCCCGGGTGATCTGCCGCTCTGGGGTCCCGTGGGTTTGGTCGCGGCGGGGGTCCACGGTGCCCAAGGGGCTGCCGCGCGGTCGGGGACGTAGGCACGGGCGTTCTGCGATGCCACATCGAGCGAGGCAGCGAGGGCCCGTGCCTCTTTGAGGCCTAGTGCGTCTCTTTCCAGCAATCACTGGCGAATTTGGGATGAAAGCATACCTGCCACGAACGCATCTCGGAACAGCAGCTCTGTGTGTTCGTTAGAAGAAACCCATGGGCAGTTGCAGTTTCTCCCCAGTATTAACAGTGCACTGTAGAATTCGTCCAGCGATTCCCCGGGGATTTGACGTCTCGTCGTGAGCTGGTGGCGTGCGGAGACCTGGTTGACGGGCTGAACGTAGATTCCTATCAGCATGGCGAGCGCCGCCTGGAAATCGTCCGCATCCTCTATGAGAGTGTAGATTTCCGGGCTCACCCTGGAATGCAGGACCTGCATTTTCTGGTCTTCTGTAGGTAAGCCGGGGGCCGTTCGGAGGTATCCATGAAAACACGCTAACCAGTGTTTAAAAATGGCCGCTGAGTTTGCCGCGTGGGGGCTGATTCGCAGACACTCTGGAATGATTCGGAGCTCCATGTCCTTTAAAGTTTGCATAATAAATTGTAGCACAATCAATCACTCACGAGACGAGATCAGAAGGAGTCGAACGATGGCTTTATTACGCAGACGTGTTCCCCAGCAGCACAGTTACAGAATGCGGCTGCTGGGAGAACCCGAGCTCTTATACTCCGCCTTACTGGGTGGAGCCAGCAGGCGGCTGATCCAATCGGGACCCAGAGTCTATCCACCAATAGCCCCTCGCATCACAGGGTACGTTAATACCCCTAATATATCCCACCACAATTCTAATCAGTAAATATCAAAATTTAAGGTCAGGTGGAGGTGAGAGTTCAAGTTCCAGACCTGCCTGATTTTCATGTCAAGCTGTTAAACGTATGCTGTGGGGAATGGAGGAGGAAGGGTAATGAAGACCAGAACCTCCTTTCCTGCTGTTAGGTTTGGCATGTTTTTCAAGGCTCCATACTGGACCCAGTGTGCATTTGTCCACTGAGCCAGCAGAGTGCACTTCCCAGGGTTTTTGTTTTTTCTCCAATTTCCCCTTGTTCGCTATTGCAATGTGCTAGCGAGGAAAGACAACAATCGGCATCATAAGGCTTTGAAGGTTAACATGCTGCTGAGTAAATCTGTGGCTATTACTTTAACGTCAGGACTTAGGGGCAACAGCTGGTGAAGGCTGCTATTGTGTTTCACAGCTCCCACACAGTATCATGTACTGCAGGAATCTGAAGACTGAACTATCAGATCGCATTAAAATAGTTTGAGCTGCACAAAAATGACTCACTATCCATGGGATGACTTCACCTTTTACCTACTTTGGGTGCAGCCCCGATCTGCATTACCTCTTCCACCCTCACTAACAATCTAAACTATTCCCTCCAATTATTGTTGCTGTTCAGGTCACAAGCTAGGTGATAACATAAGTTTTTTTTTTGCATTAACAAAGAGTTAAATGTTTTTCACCATCTGTGCAGCTTTGAAAGGAGATAAATTAAATACCATTTAAACTTTGTTGGGGTTATTCACTCAAAATTGGCCAAAGCAGTGCAAATGATGGTGAAATTTCAAATACGCGAATGCATCAGAGAGGATTTATTACTTGCTCTTGCAGCTGGCAGGGCCGGCATTCCTTGCCCATTCCTAATTACCTTGGTCTCAGGCAGCACGGTGTTGCAGTGGTTAGCACTGCAGCATCACAGCGCCGAGATCCCAGGTTCCATCCCGCCACTGGGTCACTGTCTGTGTGGAGTTTGCACATTCTCCTTGAGTTTGCGTGGGTTTCACCCCCACAACCCAAAGATGTTAGTTAGTTGGATTAGTTGGATTGGCCATGCAAAATTGCCCCTTAATTGGAAAAATGAATTGGGTACACTAAATTTATTTAAAAAAAATTTTTTTTTAATGACCTTGGTCGGCATCAGTTGGAGTACTGTGTCCAGTTCGGGAAATCACCTTTTAGGAAAGATGTGCAAGCTCTAGAAAGGCCTCACAAAAAACTGGCCCTGTTGGCAGAAGCATCGAGAATCAGAAGATGCCATTTTGGGATGAGTGGCAAATGAGGAACAACCGGCTGGATTCTCCATTCCTGAGTCTAAGGGCGGGATTCTCCGATCGCCGAAATCGCGTTTGGTGATCGGCCGGGGAATCCATTTTTACGCCGGAATCAGGGGCGGCACCGTTTTCCGGATGCTCCGCCCCTTCAGAAACGGCACAATCGCTGAGTAAGCCGCACGCCATTGGGACGGCCTCAGGACGTCACCTGAGGCTCCGCCCCTGATGGGCCAACTTCCCGACGGTGTCGGTCGCATGTCCTCACCGTTTTCGGGGAGCTCGTGTGGCGGCTGCGGACTGTGTCCAGCGCAGCCACATTCGGGGGTGGGGCCATTCTGCTGGCTGTGGGGGCTTCGGTGGGGCCTGGGGAGACTGGTAGGGGGTAGTCCGGGGGTGGCGAAGCGAGTTACAGCGGGGCACAATCTGGCAGGCCGGGTTTGCACCTGGCCAGTGCCATGTTGTACAGTACTGCCGCCGCAGGTCGCCACCATGCGCATGTGCAGCCACGGACCCGGCAATTCTCCATCTGTATCTGTAGGTAAAGCCAGGCTTTACGTGGTATGGCTGCTAGCACCCCACCAGTCTGAGCATTGGTGGTCCAATGGTCACACACCAGCTGCACGCTCAACGAGTGAAACCCCTTTCGGTTTGTGTAGAACCTATCATGTGCAGGTGCTCGTAGGGTCAATTACCCCTGAACCCTGGACATGTCGGCGATGGTGGTGAACCCTGCTGCCCGGGCATCCTGGTGGGCTCAATCCACTTTGAAATGGATGCATAGCGCGACTGGGTATATAGGACCACCGTGACGGAGTAGATACACCTGTGCACCGAGCTCTGAGAGATCCCAAACAGGTCCCCATTCGCCACCTGGAAGAGCCCAGTGACATAAAAGTTCAGGTTGACCGTCACCTTGATGGCCACCGCGAGAGGGTGTCCTCCCCCATTCCCCTGCAGTGCCAGGTATGGCATGATCTGGCATGGATGTCGCACTGTCTCCCTGCTCAGCCGGTGTCTTCGGCGACATGCCCCATCCAGCAGGTCCTCAAATGACAGGCACTACCACTACACTCGGGGCCTCATGCGGTGTCTCCCTTGCACCTCCTCCTCCTTCTCGGCCTGTTGGGCATCTGGCTCTCCATCTTCAGCGGCTGTCGCCTGTTCCGCTGCTGCACACTCCACTGCTGCAACTTTCTCCTCCTCCTCGAGCAGCTCCAGCTCGTACACCCATAGGGCATCTCCCAGGGATGCGGCAATGAGCAGGAAGGTCCCATTGCTGGTTGCATTCCAATATCCATTGTCCGCACAGGGTGAAAGGCCAACAGTTAGCATGTTGCGTACCCCCTGCCCAACCAGATCCAATGGGCTAAATGTTGCCCCTGGTTGGCACTGCGGATCATATCCCTGCATGTTTCCCCCTCCCATCCCTGCGTCTCCCTGCTGCCAGGGGTACCATTGGCTGGAGTTGCCCTTGCCAGTAGTGTGCTCCACGGCACCCGTCTGGTTCTCCCGTAGGGCCTACAGTTGGCGTTGTCCTTGGGTTGGCCATCTGGCAGCCAGTCGGGGGGAGGGGTGGGTAGCAGAGGGTGGGGTGCAGTGGTGGGGTGACTGGGTGGGATGGAGGGGTGGAGGCGCCCATGGCCAATGTCACTCTGCAGAACCAAGGTAAAGGTGGTTGGTCAGTGCGGTGCACAGTAAGATGGCCGCCTTCCAGGCCATAACAAGGCAGTCGGTGCCAGGACACTTGCATTTGAGTTTGATGGACACAGATGCAGCTGTGGTTTATGTCATGATATTCAGGTAAACATCATTGCACATACATACTGATGGACAGGTCAACGGACCAATCAACACACACACAACACCACAGCCAATCACAGGCAAGAGCATACATAGTACAAAACAGGGAACACGACACTTCCTGAGCATTCCAGCAGGAGACAGCTCAGGGCACAGAGCTCATAGCAAGCCACTCAGACATCCACCATGTGCTGAGTGCCACTACAAGATAGTATTAGGAATAGGTCCACAGATTCTAGGGTTATGATCGAGCCTCAGTAACCAGTTTACCACTGTAAATAAATGTGAGCAATAAAACTGAGTTGTACCATTCGCAACCGTGTTGGTTCGTCTGTGTAGCAGAGTACCCAACACATCATAGTACCAGGAGTAACTGTGGGACCTACCTACGGATCCTCCGGAATCTGCCATCCTGCGCCATGGACACCGTCAGCACACCGCAGCCGCTACAAGTCGCTGGAAACCTCGGCGTTAATTGGAAGCTGTTCAAACAGCGCTTCCAGCTCTTCTTGGAAGCCAACGAAAAGGAGAGCGCTTCGGACACCAGAAAGATCGCCATCCTCCCCTCCACGGCAGGTCAACACGCCATCCATGTCTACAACTCCCTGGTGTTTGCGGAAGGTGAGGACAAGACCAAGTACTCAAACTCGACCAACACTTCAACGTCGAGGTCAACGAGAGTTTCGAGAGGTATCTCTTCCAGCAGCGCCTGCAGGGTAAGGATGAGCCCTTTCAATCCTTCCTTACGCACCTCCGTATCCTCGCGCAGTCCTGCAGTTACGACACCACCTCCGATTCCATGATTCGGGACCAGATCGTTTTTGGGGTCACCTGGGGCACCCTACGCCAGCAGCTCTTAAAAATAAAAGGCCTCACCCTAGCATCCGCAATCTAAGCCTGTGTCCTGCATGAAAACGCGACTAGCCGCTACTCCCAATTTCAGGCGGCCGGATCGGCGAGGCAGGCGTCCTACGAGGCCGAACGGGTCCAAGCGACCGGGTTCCTCCCGGCCGCGGCCCGGACGAGGGCGGCCATTTCGCGCGCTTTTTGAGGCCTCCCGCGTTTGTGCGTGCCAAAAACGACGTCAACACAGAGGGACGTGAGGCGCAGGTGCGCTCGACGCAAGACTGAACTGCACATGCGCGGTGGCGCAACGAACGCCATGACGTCACGACGTGCGGCAACTGCAGAGCCGCACATTTAAAGCAGCAATGTCCCGCAAGAAACCGACAATTCCTCTGCTGTGGCAAGATGGGCCACTACGCTGCCTGCTGTCGAGCAGCTCAACCTGCCAATGTTCCCCAACTCCGACAACCTCGCAGGGACGTGCGGACCATTCAGCCTCCTCACTACGAGTCGTGCCCAGACGATATCCAGACCAGTGACACAGACGACCGGGGCGCCTTCCGTGTTGCGGTCATTGATGGGAACCGGATGTCTCCAGCCAGGACCCACCAGCCGTTGCGAGTGAACACTGTCAATCCGGGTGATGAATGGTGTGCCACCCTAACAGTCAACCCAAATTCGTCGCCCACCTACTAGACTGGACTGATGAGCCTGTTTGTACATTGAACTCATAATACCACTGTGTTAATATGTTTCTGTTCTTCCTTGTCGTTACAGGAGTTCGTTTTTGTCGTTCAACATTTCCCCGTTCTTTGTTTATGGTACAACCTCGTTGTTATGTCGCACCCGACATTGCCCCTTGTATATAGTTTAGCCCCATGTACATGCTGTAGATATTGCACACACACAGATTTAGCTACACTCAGTACACATCTCTATTTATAACCACATAGGCACATGTTCTAGTACAAAAGGGGGGATGTCATGATATTCAGGTAAACATCATAGCACATACATACTGATGGACAGATCAACGGACCAATCAACACACACACAACACCACAGCCAATCACAGGCAAGAGCATACACAGTACAAAACAGGGAACACGACACTTGCTGAGCATTCCAGCAGGAGACAGCTCAGGGCACAGAGCTCATAGTAAGCCACTCAGACATCCACCATGTGCTGAGTGCCACTACAAGATAGTATTAGGAATAGGTCCACAGATTCTAGGGTTATGATCGAACCTCAGTAACCAGTTTACCACTGTAAATAAATGTTAGCAATAAAACTGAGTTGTACCATTCGCAACCGTGTTGGTTCGTCTGTGTAGCAGAGTACCCAACACATCAGTTTACAAATGAAAATTGGAAATATCTCTGAAGCCAAATAAATTGCAGGGACATGAGGAAAGGAAAGGGAGGAATCTAGTTGGGCTCCTCCTGCAGAGAACTGGCTCGGCCATGGTATTTTAAATTACTGATGGTGAACAGACATGGTGGACGCAATTGCCACCTTCTGTGCTATAGCCAATCATTTATTCTATGTGCAATACAAATAGTTTTCTTGCATTCTTTGGTATTGGTTCAAAGCTTATCATGCCATTTGCCAGCCCCACCCATGAAACTGGGCATGCCCCTCGGGCGAATTCATCACCACGGCAGGTTTCTGCTAATTGGGCCTCTTTGCATTCTTTTCAAATTAATTCCAGTGCTTTGCTGCATGGGCATTGATAGGCACATTTAAAAAAAATTCAAATATAGCTTATTGATGTATTAAGAAATGAGCTGCTATGACCCAATGTATCTGGCGAATGGTTCTGTATAGCTTTTATAAAATCATTTTCAGTAATTTAAAATATCACGGATGATGGATCAAAAATTATTTTTTTGTTGCATTAAACCAATTCCAGCTCTACTCTTTAGTGTACCAGAATATTTTTGAAATGCATTTTTAAAAAACAAAAGTGCTACTTGATCCTTCTGGCTCATGGCAAATATTAGGTTTGATCGTGTGCAAATGGGTTTGAAACTTGAGGGGAAAAGCACACATTTCAAAACTAGTACAATTAGCACACAGACTGTGTTCAGATTGCTGACTGTGCCAAAAGTGTAATTTCTGCTACAGTATGAATCTGACCTCTCACCCACAAACAGAACTTGTTGAATATAGGTTTTGTATCTGATTCTCCTCCTAGATTTGCCACAGCTGCCAGCTTTGGAATTAAAGGCTTCAAGCAGCAAAGCAATCCCATCATGCGTTGATTGTAACATCAGGGTGGCAAGTGGTTTAACATAGAATTGACAACTCTCCAGGATTATCCTGGAGGTCTCCAGAAGTTGAAGATTAATTTCTTACTGGGAGCAAACACAGATGGAAAAATCATGGAGTAATAAAAATTGTGTTTCTTAAAATGATTCTTTGAACAAAAATGGACGTAAAAATAAATGTGACTTGGCAGTTGGAGGCTGGAGGCCATGTGATTAAAAAATCCAGGCAGAAAGGGCATCATGGACACGAGACCACGGCTGAGTGAGAAGTAGTTTGAGTGAGCAGCTGGAAATGCCAAAACAGGAATTGAAAGGGAGGGAAGAACTCAGGAAAATTGCAATCCCCAGGGAAGTGGTACTGAGCAAATTGTTAGAGCTGTGGACTGATATGTCCACAGGTCTTGATGGACTTCATCCTAGAGTCATAAAGAAAACGGCTAGATAGATAGTTGAAGCATTGGTTTCAATTTTCTAAAATTCCCTGGATTTAGTGAAAGTTCCATTGGATTGGAAAATATTTAATGTAACTCCTTTGTTCAAAAAGGGAGAGAGATAGAAATCAGGAAAACCACACACCTGTCAGCTGAACAACTGTCATAGGGAAAATGTTAGAAGCTATTATTAACGGCGTTATAGGAGGACATTTGGAAAAATTCAAGACAATCAGGCAGGGTCAACATGGTTTTGTGAAAGGCAAATCATATGTAACCAATTTATTGAAGCACATAATCATACAATCCCTACAGTGCAGAAGGAGGCCATTCAGCCCATCAAGTCTGCAAAGACCCTCTGAAAGAGCACGCTATCTAGGCACACTCTCTGCCCTAAATCCCGAAACCCCACCTAACCTTTGGACGCTAAGGGGCAATTTAGCATGGCCAATCCACTTAACCTGCACATCTTTGGACTGTGGGAGCGCACCCAGAGGACACTCATGTAGACACGGGGAGAAAGTGCAAACTCCGCACAGTCACACAAGGTCAGATTGAAACTGGGTCCCTGGCACTGTGAGACAGCAGTGCTATCCACCGTCCCACCATGTCACCCCTGTGCTGTGGATAAAAGGAAACTGGTGGAAGTACTGTATTAAGATTTCCAGAAGGCACATCAAAGGTTGTTGTGGAAAATAAAAGCTGTTGGTGTAGGGGGTGACAGGTTGGTATGAATAGAAGGTTGGCTGGTTAACAGGAAACATGGGTAGACATTATTGCGTAATTTCCTGGTTGGCTAGATATAATGAGTGGTGTGCTACAGGATCTCAATTTTTTCCAATTTATATAAATGACTGGGATGAAGGGACCAAAAGTATGATTGCCAAATTTACTGATGACACAAAGAAAGGGTGGAAAGCAGGAAAGAGACTACAACGGGAAACAGATAGGTCACGTGAGTGGGCAAAGACCTGGAAAATGGGGTATAATATGGGAAAATGTGAAATTGTCCATTTGGCAGGAAGAATCGAAAAGAAGCATTTATTTAAATGGTGGGAGATTGCAGAGTGATACACAGGGATTTGGTTGCCCTCGTGCATGAATCATAAAAGATTAGTACACAAGTACAGCATGTAATTAAGAAAGCTAATAGAATGTTATTGCTTATTGTGAGAAGACTTAAATACAAACGTATTTAGGGTGGCTATGCTTCAGTTATACAGGGCATTGGTGAGACCATATCTGGAGTACTGTGTAGAGTATTAGTCTCCTTATTTAAGGACGGATGTAATTGCGTTGGAAGCAGTTTAGAGAAGGCTTTTTAGATTAAGAGCTGAAATCGGTGAGTTGTTGTGTGAGGACTTACGAGTGATTATCTTAGTCACGTAACTGCTATTCTTTTCTCCTTCATATGTTTATCTATCTTCCCCTTAAATGCATTGAGTCTGTTCGCTTCAGCCACTTCCTGTGATAACAAGTTCCACATTCTCACCACTCTCTAGCAAATGAGATTTCTCCTGAATTTTCTATGGGATTTATTAGTGAATATCTTGGGCGGGATTCTCCGACCCCCCGCTGGGTCGGAGAATCGCCGGGGTGCGGCGTGAATCCCGCTCCGCCGCTCCGACACTGGCTGCCGAATTCTTTGGCGCCCTTTTTTTGGCAGGGGCGGGGATCGTGCTGCGCTGGTCGGGGGCCATTGGCAGTGGCCCCCCCCCGGCGATTCTCCAGTCCCCGATGGGCCGAGCGGCCGCCCGTTTTTGGCCAGTCCTGCTGGCGTGGATTAGACCAGGTCCATACCGGCGGGACCTGGCTCTGAGGGCGGCCTGCAGAGTCCTCGGGGGGGGGGGCAGGGGGGATCCTGCCCCAGGAGGGCCCCCACAGTGGCCTGGCCCGCGATCGGGGCCCACCGATCTGCAGGCAGGCTGAGCCGTGGGGGCACTCTTTCTATCCGCGCCGGCCTGATAAAGCTCCGCCATGGCTGGCGCGGAGAAGAAACCCCTGCGCATGCGCAGGAAACACGCCAACGGTTCTGCGCATGCACCAGAACACGCTGGCGCTCATGCACATGCGCCAACTCGCGCTGGCCGGCGGAGGCCCTTTGGCGCCGGTTTGCGTGGCGTCAACCACTCCAGCGCCAGCCTAGCCCCTGAAGGTGCGGAGGATTCAGCACCTTCCGGGCGGCCCGACGCCGGAGTGGTTCACGCCACTCCTTGGCGCCGGTACGGCCTGCCCCGCTGGATGCCGGAGAATCCCGGCCCTTATATTTATGACACCTAGGGGGATGTTCTGCCACTGTTTTCCAGAGACACCAGTGGAAAATCTCATGGGAATGCCGAAACTTCTCAACAGGTTCTACCTTTAGAAGATCTAGATATCTATACTTTGCAACAAAGACCCAGAGACAGTGACGAGTTCAAGTTCTGTTTCTGAAGACTTATCATTGGCTATAGTAACAGATACTGAAATAACTACTCAAGAAGTATCATCTGCAGAAAAGAATGAGGAGTCAAGTTCAAGAATGCCAAATTCTACCAAAAGGGAATAAACATCTACTGCAGAAACTGTCTTATTGAATTGTATATATGTATAGAAATGACATATCAGGGGATCTGTCGTATAAATGTTAATTGTTATCGTTGCACTAATGAAGTAAAGGGGGAGGGGTGTTATGTATCTGGGAATATATTCTTTCTGGTTCTGCATCATGTAATGTGCAGTGACGTCAGTAGAGTGCGCAGGCTTTGAGCAGATCATCATCTTGATTGTATGAGCAACGCCTTTAATAAACCTCTCATCATTCACTGCTGCCTCACGGCACCAGGGATCTGGGTTCGATCCTGGCCCCGGGTCACTGTCCGTTTGGAGTTTGCGCATTTTCCCATGTCTGTTGGGTCTCACCCCCACAACCCAAAGATGTACAGGGTAGGTGGACTGGCCCCTTACTTGGAAAAGAAAATTGGGCACGTTAAGTTTAAAAAAATAAAATAAACCTCGCATTGTGTTTCACAAGAACACAAAGTGTGGGCACCTCATACCTTTTCTCTTTGTGGTAATAAATAAATGTAACAATATTAAATACCTCAGATCACCCATTAATCTTCTATACTCAGGGGAATACAAGCCTAGTCTGTACAACCCTTTCTCCCCAGTTAAGACTTTTAGTTCTGATGTTATTCTGGTATCAGATCAGCAATTTAAATATCTGCAAAACCAGTTCAGGAATTACATTATCACACAATTTATTTTCACAGGGAAAACATTATTATGAAGCAGCTGTTCAAATATTTTGGAATATTCCAGAGCAAGCACACTCTCACACTTACTAGCTCAACTGACAAAAAAAAAATCAAGGAATTCACGTTTTGCAGCCATGGGACGTTGAGAATTTGCAATCTACCAGTGTCTCTTGTTTTTTGGGCTTTGATTAAAATTCATACAGGCCCTGTGTAGTGGAAACTCCTACCTTGCGTCAAGAGCTATCAGTCTGGTCTTTCTGATGGCTTTGTGTCACAGGGATTCTGTGATATCGAAAATATTCTGCTGTGGTTCACAATTGTGGGAGGACAGGTGACATGTGCACAAGTGTTGTGAACGCAGTGGACAGAAGATCATATTCTCTGGCATTGTTTCTGAGTGATGGATGCTCACAGGCTGGTAATGTATCTCAAATGACAATGATTGGAACAAATATTCCTGAGAAGGGCGGCATGGTAGCACAGTGGTTAGCACTGTTGCTTCACTGCGCCAGGGTCCCAGGTTCGATTCCCGGCTTGGGTCACTGTCTATGAGGAGTCTGCACATTCTCCCCATGTTTGCGTGGGTTTCCTCCGGGTGCTCCGGATTCCTCCCACAAGTCCCAAAAGACGTGCTGTTAGGTAATTTGGGCATTCTGAATTCTCCCTCTATGTACCTGAACAGGTGCCGGAGTGTGGCAACTAGGGGATTTTCACAGTAACTTCGCTGCAGTGTTAATGTAAGCCTACTTTTGACAGTAAAGATTATTATTATAGACCGAGACAAATGGTTACAAAGAAAAATAACTTCCATTTACACAGTGCCTTTAACGAACTCAGGATGTCGCAAAGCGTTTCACAGCTGATTACGTTCTTCTTGATGTGTAGTCCAGTCACTGATGAATTGCAGGGAACAATCTGTACACAGCGAGATCCCCATCCCACAAACAGCAATGAGGAAAATGACCAAATAATCTGTTTTCAATTATGCTGGCTGCAAGATATATGTTGGTCCAGGATACCAGAGGAGAACACCCCTGTCTTCTTTTAATATCGCTATGGAATCTACCTTGGATGGCAGATGGGATCAAGGTTTAAAATCTCATATAAAGGATGACAGCTCTGACAGTGCAGCACTCTCTACTAATTATGATTCCAATTAAGCCTCTGGAACTAAACCTTCTGACCCAGGGTCAGAGTGGGACTAACACTTATTAACAGCTTTTCCATTGGGTTTATTTCCCTATTTTTTTCCTTATTTGTTCTTGGGATGCGGGCATCGCTGGCTGGTCCAACATTTGTTACCCACCCCCAATTGCCCTTGAACTGAGTGGCTTGCTCGGCCAATTCAGTGGAGGGCAGTTAAGAGTCAACCGTATCACTGTGTGGATCTGGAGTCACAAGTCGGCCGGACGAGGTAAGGACGGCAGATTTCCTTCCCTGAAGGACATTAGTGAACCAGATGGGTTTTTAACCACATTCGGCAATTGTTTCATGGTCATCTTTATACGTTTAATTCCAGATTGATATTGAATTCAAATTTCACCGTCTGGTTGGGATTTGAACCCAGGACACCAGAGCATTGGGGTCTCTGGATTTCTAGTCTAATGACGCAACCACTACACCACCACCACCCCTAAATGTCCCCTTATGGTGACATCAGTGGAATTTATTCTTTTTGAGACGAATCACAAGACAGATTTTTCATGAATGTTGTGTCAGTAAATGATGTGCCAATGGCAGCAAGTTCACTTTCAATTTCAGGCACCCAACACCCTGCACCAAACATTTCCAAAAAGATAGAGTACGGGTTCAATATAGGGTAAAGCTCCCTTTCCGCTGCCCCATCAAATATTCTCAGGGAAGGTATAGCACGGGTTAAATGCAGAGTAAAACTCGCTCTACACTACCCAATCACAGAATTCCAAGGGCAGTTCCGAGGGTAGGTACAGAGTAACACCCCATCTACACCGCCTCACAAATGTACGTCAGCTCCAACATCAGCAGCATTTCCTCCTCCAACAGTGTTTCAGTTTCCTTTCGCTAACCCTGAGCCTGCCTGACTGAGAATAGCAATTTAATACCGATTACTGCTGTTATACATGAGTCATTTGTGTCATGTAGATATCATGGGCTGGTGACAGTGTGATAATGTTGTTTGTCAAAATCTATCCGAGAAGACCGTAACCCCCGCCCCCACCATAATGGAGCAAAAGAACACAGAAAATCAGTGACTGTGCTTTTCATGGAAAATGTGTTGTACAAATACTGTAATGAGGGTTAGAAATCCTGGAATCCCAGAGAATATAAATGGAATCTAACCAGAAATAAAACATTTATTTTAAACAGTATAAAAATAAAGCTGTTTCCAATGCATCGTCTCTGCAGTCTGTGTTTAAGAACGACTCTGTATAAGCCAACGATAATATATCAAATGCTTGGAGGGATAGGCCTTCAGGCTGCAATAACATCCATTTCATAACATATGTTTTTACTGAATACGGTAACAAACTGTTTTTTTAAAATACATTTAGAAGACCCAATTATTATTTTTTCAATTAAGGGGCAATTTAGCGTGGCCAATCCATCTAAACTGCACATCTTTGGGTTGTGGGGGTGAAACCCACGCAGACATGAAGAGAATGTGCAAACTCCACACGGACATGACCCAGGGCCGGGATTCGAACCCGGGTACTCAGCGCCGCACTCCCAGTGTTAACCACTGTGCCACATGCTGCCCGGCAACAAACTGTTTAACACTTCTATTTGCATTCCTGTTCATGACTGTTCCTCGAAAGAACAGTGGAATTCGATGGGATGAGATAGAGTGGTCCAATGTCAGAATGATATCTCACAGCATTCCTGTAATTTATTTTATTTTAATTTTCTCCCTCTCTTACTCTTTCTTTTCTTCCTCTAGTGCCTAATCCCAAAGGCTGGGCTATAATTAAAAAATGAATGTTATTAAATCTGTTAATATTTCACATTTGTAGGCTTCAGCTGACAGCTGCACTCTATGCTGGAGCGCTCTGATGCTCTCTCCTCACACACTGCTCGATGCAGGCTGAAGCAGCTCACTAAATTATTCTGCTGAGGTAAAGAGAGAAAGAGAGGTCAATTGCAGATCAGCTGCACTGCTCACTCTGCCATGCTTTCTGTAGGGTTTACAGGGTTTACAGGCTGAGAGGTATGGGGTGGGGGGTGGGGGGGGGTGGGGGTGGGGGGGGGGGTGGGGGGGGGCGGGCATGGAATGAGATGCTTTTTGGCTTTGTGAATGCCAAGTTTGGAAGGTAAGGTGCATTGTGTTCATGCAGACATTTTATGCAACGCATTTGAGCAAACATATGAGCAAGGAGTAGGAGTAGACCATTCAGCCACTTGAGCCATCCTACCATTTGATAAGATAGGATTTACAGTACAGGAGGAGGCCATTAGGCCTTTCGAATCTACACCGGTCCTTGAAAGAGCACCCCACCCAAGCCCACACCTCCACCCCAGCCCCGTAACCCCACCCAACCGTTGGACACCAAGGGGCAATTTAGCATGACCAATCCACCCAACCTGCGCATCATTGGGCTGTGGGAGGAAACCGGAGCACCCGGAGGAAACCCACGCAGACATGGGGAGGAAGTGCAAACACCACACAGTCACCCAAGGCTGGAATTCAAACCGGGATCCTGGAGCTGTGAGGCACCAATGTTAACCACTGTGCCATCGTGCCGCCCTGATCATGGCTGATCTGATGGTAAGCTCAAATCTGCATCCCGCCTATCCCCGAAGACCTATCACCCCCTTGCTTGCCAAGACTCTATCCATTTTAGATTTTTCAGTCAAGTCGCCGCTTCCTCTTCTAAACACCAATGCATACAAGCCGAGCCTGCCCATTAACAAGAGAACCCACCAACTCCAGATATTAGTCTGGTAAACCTTCCTTGAAATGCTTCCAAAGCATTTACATCCTTCCCTAAATAAGGTGACCAATACTGTACACAGTACTCCAAATGTGCGGCTGGATTTTCCGGCCTGCCCCGCCACATTTCTGTTTCACCCCACTGGCGGGATTCTCCGTTACGCTGGCCGGTCAATGGGGTTTCCCATTGTGGGGCAGCCCCACGCCATCGGGACACCCCCGGGCGCCGGCAAAACGGAGACTCCCGCCGGCGGAGAATCCAGCCCGTGGTCTCACTAGTGTTCTGTACAATTCAAGCATAACCTCCCTAATTTTGTATTTAATCCTCCTCGCAATAAATTATCATATTCTATTAGCTTTCCGAATTACTTGCTATACCTGCATACTAACCTTTTGTGATTAATGTACTAGGACACCCAGATCCTTCTGAATCTCAGAGTTCTGCGATCTCTCACCATTTAGATAATATGCTTTTTATTTATTCTTCCTGTCAAAATGAACAATTTCACATTTTCCCACATTATACTCCATTTTACAGACCTTTGCCCTCTCACTTAACGTTTTTATATATTTTTGTAATCTCCTTATGTCCACTTCACAATTTACTTTCCTACCTATCTCTGTATCGTCAGCAAATTTGGCAACCGGTCCATCCATTCCTTAATCCAAGTCATTTATATAAATTGTAGATGGTTGAGGTCCCAGCACTGATCCTTGTGGTACACCACTCAACCTGAAATCTATGCATACTCTCTGCTTCCTGTTTGCTAGCCAATCTTCTCTCCATGCCAATATTATTATTATAATATGTTACCCCCTATACCATGACCTTTTATCCACAGAACATGTTACTTTCTCAAAGAGCTTTAATAACTTGGTTAAACAGAGGACTGAATCTCCGTTTGGGAGACTCTGAGCTGGGTTCTCCGATTGCCAACGCCCAAATCGCGGTCAGCGATTGTCCGGAGAATCCGTTTTTATGACGCAATCGGGAGTGGTGCCGTTTTTATGACGCTCCGCCCCCTCAAAAATCGCATAATTGCTGTGTACGGCGCACGCCGTTGGTACAGCCTCAGGATGTCATCTGACCGGCGTCGATCGCATGTCCTCACTGTTTTCGAGGCCCTCGTGTGGCGGTTGTGGACTATGTCCGGCACAGCCACATTAGGCTGGGGAGCCGGTGGGGCTTTGGTGGGACTGGGGGACTGGAGGCGGGTGTGATCCGGGGGTGGCGAAGAGGGTTACAGGGGGGCACTATCTACCAGGCTGTGTCCGTGCGCGGCCGGCACCATTGTGTACGCCGCCGCCGCAGGTTGCCACCGTGTGCATGCGCGGCCACGAACCCCGCAATTCTCCATCCGTATCTGCAGGTAAAGAAGGCTTTACGTGGCGTGGCTTCTAGCCTCCCACCTGGCGGAGCATCAGTGCGAGGGCGGCACCAACATTTTCATTGTAAAACTAGACACTTCCTCCGGACATCGACTCAAAATCGGAGAATCCAGCCCTATGTTCTCCCACCGGAGATGAATTGCCTCTCATTTACACATATGCTGGGAGTGGGAATCCAGAGGAAATTCACAACACCTTGACATGCAAATTTATGCATGGCGTGGGTTGCTAGGGATTCCCTAGCCAACCCGGCTATCAGGCCACCATTTTAGGGGGTGGCCCGATAGCGAGGTCCGGCATCTGGCCCTCCTCCCCCACCTCCACAATGCATTTTGCCCCCACCCCCTCACCATGGGATTTTCTTTTTTTTTAAATTTAAAATACCCAATTATTATTTTTTTCCCCAATTACGGGGCAATTTAGCATTGCCAATTCACCTATCTAGCACATTGTTTGGATTGTGTGGGTGAGAGCCTTGCAGACACGGGGAGAATGTGCAATCTCCACATGGAGAGTGACCCGGGGCCAGGATCAAACCTGGGACCCAATTCATTTTTTCCAATTCAGAGGCAATTTAGCGTGGTCAATCACCTACCCAGCACATTTTGTGGGGGCGAAATCCACGCAAACACGGGGAGAATGTGCAAACTCCACACGGACAGTGACCCAGATCTAGGATCGAACCTGGGACCTCGGCGCTGTGAGGCAACAATGCTAACCACTATGCCACCATGCTGCCCAAGGAAGGATATTGTTAAACTAGAAAGAATGCAGAAGAGATTTACGAGGATGCTACCAGGACTTGATGGTCTGAGCTATAAGGAGAGGCTGGATAGGCTGGGGCTTTTTTCCCTGGAGCGTAGGAGCCTTAGGGATGATCTTATAGAGGTCTATAAAATAATGATGGGCATAAATAAGGTAGATAGTCAACATCTTTTCCCAAAGGTAGACGAGTCTAGAACTAGCGGGCATAGGTTTAAGGTGAGAGGGGAGAGACCAGTAGGGAAATCTCTTCACACAGAGGGTGGTGAGCATCTGGAACGAGCTGCCAGAGGCAGTGGTAGAGGCGGGTACAATATTTTCCTTTAAAAAAGTTAGACAGTTACATGGGCAGGGTGGGTATAGAGGAATATGGGCCAAATGCGGGCAAGTGAGACTAGCTTATTGATAGTAACTGGGCAGCATGGACAAGCTGGGCCAAAGGGCCTATTTCTGTGCTGTAAACATCTCTGATTCAATGACTCTGGGCGTCATTCTCCAACCCCCCGCCGGGTCGGAGAATCGCCGGGGGCTGGCGTGAATCCTGCCCCCGCTGGTTGCCGAAGTCTCCGGCACCGGAGATTCGGCGGGGGCTGGAATCGCGCCGCGCTGGTTGGCGGGCCCCCCCGCTCTATTCTCCGGCCCGGATGGGCTGAAGTCCCGCCGATAAATTGCCTGTCCCGCCGGCGTGGATTAAACCACCTTTTGAACGGCGGGACAAGGCGGCGTGGGCGGGCTCTGGGGTCCTGGGGGGGGGGGGGCGCGGGGCAATCTGGCCCCGGGGGCTGCCCCCACGGTGGCCTGGCCCGCGATCGGGGCCCACCGATCCACGGGCGGGCCTGTGCCGTGGGGGCACTCTTTCCCTTCCGCCTCCGCCACGGTCTCCACCATGGCGGAGGCGGAAGAGACTTCCTCCACTGCGCATGCGCGGGAAACTGTCAGCGGCCGCTGACAGTTTCCCACGCATGCGCCGCCCCGAAATGTCATTTCCTCGCCAGCTGGCGGGGCAACAAAGGCCGTTTCCACCAGCTGGCGGGGCGACGATTCCTCCGCCGTCGGCCTAGCCCCTCAATGTTGGGGCTCGGCCCCCAAAGATGCGTAGCATTCCGCACCTTTGGGGCGACGCGATGCCCGTCTGATTGGCGCCGTTTTGGGCGCCAGTCTGCGGACATCGCGCCGTTTCGGGAGAATTTCGCCCTCTATTACTAAAAGGAAGGACAGTAGACTGGCAATGGCAGGCATTCAAGGAACGAATAGGTGAACTCCAAAAGTTGTTTCTTTCAATTTGGCGCAAGAGTACAAAGGGGACTGTGACGAAACCAGGGCTTACAAGGGAAATTAGAGATAGTATTAGTTTCAAAGAAGAGGCATACAAATTAGCTAGAAAAAGCAATAGACCTGAGGATTGGGAACAGTTTAAAATTCAGCAAAGGCAGACCAAGGGATTGATTAAGAGGGAGAAAATACAATTTGAAAGAAAACTAGCGGGTACATAAAAACTGACTGTAAAAGTTTTTATAGGTATGTAAAGAGAAAAATATTAATACAAATTAATATAGATCCCTTGGGAGCGATTCTCCACTCCCACGCCAAAGTGGCCGCGCCGTCGTGAACGCCGTCGAGGTTCACGACGACGCGGAACGGCCCCGGTCCCGACCGATTCAGGCCCTGACAATGGGCCAGGATCAGGGCCGCGTCATCTACACGCGGCAGGCCTTGTCGCCCGCGTAAAAGCGGCGCCGCATAGATGACGCAGCCGGCGCCGCATAACGGGCGTCATCCGCGCATGCGCGGAAGCCGTCCTCTCTAAGTCCGCCCCGCAAGAAGATGGGGGACGGATCTTGCGGGGCCGCGGAAGGAAAGAGGTCCTCCTTCAGAGAGGACGGCCCGACGATCAGTGGGCACCGATCGCGGCCCACCCCACATTTCAGGGAAAGCCTGGTGCAGGATCCCCCCTCGGCCCCCCACAGGCCGCCCCCCCAGTGTTCACGCACCGCTCACGACTGCAGCGACCAGGTGTGGACGGCGCCGGGGGGAACCCGCCGTTTTGGCCTGGCCGTTCAGCCCATCCGGGCCTCAGAATAGCGGGGATGCCGAAGAATCGCCATTTTCGGTGTCTCCAGCGATTCTCCGGCCTACGGCCCGCGAAACTCGACCGGGCCGTTCCCGCCGTTTGGGAGAATCGCGGGAGGGAGTCGGACCGGCGTCACTGGAAATTTTGGTGGCCCAGGCAATTCTCCCAACCAGCGTGGGAGTGGAGAATCGCGCCCCAGGGGCGTAATTCTCCCCCAACGGCGCGATGTCCGCCGACTGGCGCCAAAAACGGCGCCAATCAGACGGGCATCGCGCCGGCCCAAAGGTGCGGAATGCTCCACATCTCTGGGGGCCGAGCCCCAACCTTAAGGGGCTAGGTCGGCGCCGGACGAATTTCCGCCCCGCCAGCTGGCGGAAATGGCGTTTGTTGCCCCGCCAGCTGGCACGGAAATGCGGCGCATGCGCGGGAGCGTCAGCGGCCAAGACAGTTTCCCGGCGCATGCGCGGGAGCGTCAGCGGCCGCTGAAAGTTTCCCGCGCATGCGCAGTGGGGAGAGTCTCTTCCGCCTCCGCCATGGTGGAGGCCGTGGCGGAGGCGGAAGGGAAAGAGTGCCCCCACGGCACAGGCCCACCTGCGGATTGGTGGGCCCCGATCGCGGGCCAAGCCACCGTGGGGGCACCCCCCGGGGTCAGATCGCCCCGCGCCCCCCCAGGACCATGGAGCCCGCCCACGCCGCCTGGTCCCGCCGGTAAATACCAGGGGCGTCATTCTCCGAACCCCCGCCGGGTCGGAGAATGGCCGTTGGTCGCCGTGAATCCCGCCCCCGCCCCCGCCGAAGTCTCCGGTACCGGAGATTGGGCGGGGGCGGGAATCGGGCCGCGCCGGTTGGCGGGACCCCCCGCTGGATTCTCCGGCCCGTATGGGCCGAAGTCCCGCCCAGAAATTGCCTGTACCGCCGGCGTAAATCAAACCTGGTATTTACCAGCAGGACCAGGCGGCGTGGGCGGGCTCCGGGGTCCTGGGGGGGGGGGGGTGGCGCGGGGCGATCTGACCCCAGGGGGTGCCTCCACGGTGGCCTGGCCCGCGATCGGGGCCCACCGATCCGCGGGCGGGCCTGTGCCGTGGGGGCACTCTTTCCCTTCCGCCTCCGCCACGGCCTCCACCATGGCGGAGGCGGAAGAGACTCTCCCCACTGCGCATGCGCGGGAAACTGACAGCGGCCGCTGATGCTCCCGCGCATGCGCCGCATTTCCGCGCCAGCTGGCGGGGCAACAAACGCCATTTCCAAAGCTGGCGGGGCGGAAATCCCTCCGGCGTCGGCCTAGCCCCTCAATGTTGGGGC